>NC_051184.2:65221090-65566090 GCF_013339695.2 Rhipicephalus sanguineus | reverse complement strand
GGATCCCAGCAGGAATCGAACCCAAGCATTCTGCGTGGCGATCAGGTATTCTACCACTGAGCCACGCCAGGTCTATAAACTGGTTTGGAAAAACAGCCTACGCAGGCGTAATATCGGTACAACGTGAATTGTGGTTGTGGTGCTGGCTATCTAATTTTACAAGAAAGCAATTAACACTACATGATACTCCTACGATATGTACTCCTACGATAGAGGCGTCATATCAGATTGACGTCTGTAGTTCCAGTGTTGACTCCACTTTTATAGCAGTCTAATAAAGATTAGGTTGTATTCCTATGATTCATCAAGCTACATTGAAGCATTGCTCAACCCCGGAGGAATACATTAACGAAAGTTAAGTTACATATGATATCCACATCACCGCACCGTAAAGTGCACTTCGTCCACCAGAACGGCGCAGTGTCCTCTTCATTTCTTACGAGGCTGGGCGGTGGCCTCATGCTGACCGAGGATGATGCCAGATTGATTGACAGCCGCTTCGTAGACTAGGCTACGTAGGCCACATACGCCCACGTAGTCTACGAATACGACAAACACCATCCACTGATGTTGGTCTACGTAGCACTATCCAGGCCTACCAGCCTCGACGGCCTATACCTCGCCAACGCGATGGGTGGCTTCAGGTTCCGACATGTCGCCGCCTCTGTCGACAGACAGAGGCGGCGACATGTCGCTTACCGGAGGCGGAGACATATCAGCTTACCGCTTGTTGGTAATACCCACGTTGCATACCCAACCGTAAACAACTGGTTATATGACACATATACGGCTCTTCAACATATATATGTGTGCGTATAAAATTTACACAAATCTTTAGCGTAATTTTTTAACGTACCGCTCAGTAAAAAAAGTTACGCCACAGTCCCCTACCCGCTGCATGCTTCGCATAACATCGACTCCCACGGTATGTGGGATCTGCCGAATTTTTATGTATTTATTTCTTTTATTTCTCTGCTTTTTTCTCTCTTTCTTTCTATTGCTTTCTTTCTCTCTCTCTCTCTCTCTCTCTATTTTCTCTCTCTCTTTCTTTCTATGTCCTTGTTTCTCTCTCTCTCTCTCTCTTTCGCGTATTACACGTGCTCCACTTCGCCGATCAGAGCGAGAGAGAGAGACAAGCGGATGCAAGGAAAGACAGGAAGGCTCGCCGATCAGAGTTTTCGTTTAGCGCTGGCACCTGGTGTCCTCGATTGTGGGGCTTGCCGAGTTCCTGTGGCGCATAGAACGGGTGGTTTCCTG
This sequence comes from Rhipicephalus sanguineus, assembly GCF_013339695.2. NCBI lineage: Eukaryota > Metazoa > Arthropoda > Arachnida > Ixodida > Ixodidae > Rhipicephalus > Rhipicephalus sanguineus. The sequence goes on along the minus strand of NC_051184.2, from coordinate 65,564,833 downwards.
CGGACAGCAAGGTTTTCACGGCCAGCTTAAGGAGCTCCGCTGTGAAAAATGTCTTTGATGCACCATTTTAGGGGCGAAGCTCCTTAAGGCGGCACCCGTTCGTCCCTCGTAGTAGTCGTCGTCGTCGTAGTAGTAGTAGTCGTAGTCTGTAACAAGTCTTACGCCTTGACCTCCAAGGTGGTGCCGGTGGGAGATTTTTCCTGTGCGTTGTTGAACAATAAAAAATTCGCAGCGTGCGCGTTAACTAAAAGCCGAATTCTTCTGTCTCTCATTCCCCATTAGCAGCCATTGGCATGTTCCAGTAGGAAACGTTAGGAGAAGTAGAAGTGTAAGTGTTAGCTAAAAGCCGACTTCTTCTGTCTCTCATTCCCATTAGCAGCCATTGTTTACCACCAAAGTAGTGCCTGGTGAGATTTCTCCTGTGCGTGATTAAACAATAAAAATTTTGTTCAAAACGCCGTTGATTGATGAAATAAACCAACGAAAGACGCCAGATGTTTTGTAAAAGCAAAACGAAAGAACGCCAGATGTTTCTAAAGCAAAACGAAAAGACGCCAGCTGCTTAACGAAAGACGCCAGATTTCCTAAAGCAATGGTTTTCTAAACAATGAAAATTCACAGCGTACATGTAAAATTAAAGTGAGCTGCAAGTCGTCATAACTCATCGAACCTTTAGTGTAAACGCGGCCGATCTCACGTCGGTGATGATGTACTGGGCAGAATTCACGGAAGATTCACGGTTTACCGATGAACCTCCGCAGCTTCGCCCACTCATCATCATTCACTCCGTGGATATGCTGTGATTTTTTTTTCACTTAGAAGTCATGCATTCAATCCAGCTATTGGCGTTCTGTTAGCGTCAGAGATGTGTTAAAAAGTTTCTTCTAAGAATTTGCCAGGGCAACATAAAATGGTTAGAAATAAAGAACGTCGTACGATACGAATTAAAATCATCATCTTTCGAGCAAAAGTGTTTTTACCTAAATTCAACGAGGTAGCATTTTCAAAATTCGATAGAGAGTATGCGCCATTATTACGGTTCGCATGTGATTGTTACGTGAAGGGTCTCTGTTATTGAGTTGGCTCCAGCAGCATTAGGAACTCGGTTACGAATGGAGCACACAACGCTCCTGATCATCTCCATTTTCACTAAACCTTGGAAAACCAACCTTCTCTACCCATCACGGGACGGCTGCATGCTCTCCTGTAGTGGAGTGCGTCATAATGTAAATCATCAGCGATTTTTTAGATGCGAAGCATCGTTTAGCGGAGCTCAAACCGGTGGCGGTGTGCGGCGAGACCACCCTTACTGCCCATTCGCAAACCCTCTCTACACACCTCCTCCCCCTCTCCACTACCCCTTCCCTCTACCCCCTCCCATTCCCCCTCTGAAACGCGTCTCGACCACCGATCTGGAGGTCAGTTGGCTCGACATGCCGAAACGCTGCTTCGTATCGCCCCTCTCCTGCGCAACGCCGCGATGAGCACCAGCGCATGCGCGTCCCCTCCCCCTCTTTCCCCTCTTCTACGCTCCCCCATCGCGCGCCTGACGACCACGTTCCCCGCTCGCCCTGTGAGAATTAACGGCAAGGCTAGAGGGAAGACACGACGCGCGTAGCGTTCCTCTTCGCGTTACACAAAGCGAGGTCGGTAGCATGCCCAACGAAAGCCAACGGAACGCGATCGTGCAAGTGCTCCGGCTTCGCATCGCCTCATGGTCCCATTTAGCGGGAGATGGTGTAATGTTTTTCTTTTACGTGGGCGTAGTGTGGCTGGAACGCTTTTTGCTCTCCCTTAGTGAGGAACTTCTACTTTTATTCGAAGCAATCTGTTCCCTTAGAATACCTAAAGACATGGCATCCTTTGCCAAGACATTATTCCTCTATATTCAGACCTCCTCCTTCGATTCCCGTTAACCTACGCGTGCCATACGTACGCGCCGTATGGCCAAGGAAGACAATAAAACGCGTTAAAATGAATACGGCGAACGGAGAAAATGTTTATTAAAAAAAAGCACCTGCACGTTGCCGGCCCGGGCTCATGGAAATCGGGCACGAATAGAGAGCCGGTAATACATCAACGAGATGGGTTCTATAGTCGGTGACAAGCTAAGAATAAAAAATTGGCCGCGTATCTGCGTGCTTCGCTGCAAATGTCGTCTAAAGACAATAGAAGAGGCGCTGCGTGAGATATGGACGCCATCTGGCAATACGTCGGGAAACATGAGTGCTGTGTTGCGGGCTGGTAGTCCCGGCGCAGCAGCAGGCGAAGACCGGCGGTGACCAACGCGACTGGCGGGGACGCCAGCCAACCCGAGCACGCGGTTTGGCGCGATGCGCTGAAGCAGAAGAAACGTCCGCACTCAACGAGTACTCTCCACACACTCTTTTATTTACACGTCGCCTGCGTAAAACAGGAATGCCAGAGCGGCGCCCCATGGCATTCGTACAGTGCAATACAGAACCGAAACCGAAACACAACAATGAGCTCGTGCAGAGGGCACGGAGGAAGGCAAGTTTCAGCGCAGTCGCATTTTCAGCGCAGCTTAAGAAACTAGGGTCTTTAGAATTACGTATGTATGCATTTTCTATTAAAGGAACACACCACCTAATACTTACCTAGTGATGTTGTGCCTCAGATATGCGTGATGTTTACTTTTTGATCGACAACGTTCACAAGTATGAACAGCCGTACCAGTTCAAGATGGCTGGCCCTTGGGCAAGTGGTTCAACTTTGGCCGAGTGACTGAGTCGAGTGACGTGCCGACAAACAGAAAGACAGACAGACCAAAATTTCTCCATTTAAGTATCCCAAGAAAGACTATCGTCTTTAAAAAAGACTAAACGGGCGCAGTGGTGTGAGCACTTTGCGGGTACACAGCTTTCTCGTGGTTGATGCGGTCTGAGGGACGATGGGTTCGCTTCATGGCTTGAGTATAAGATGAGTTGTGATATAACTTGAGTAAACACAGACGAGCTATTCGCAATTCCTATAGACTGTCACGCCACCAAGCGTGTGCCGGGCGAACCTCCCGGAGGCGGGTTCGCCGAGGACCAACTGTGGCTGCTCGCTTGTTCGGATGTGCTAGCCTGATTGTGAACGCGTTGGCAAGAAAGAAACGCGGCGACGTTGCATGTTTCGTAGGTCAGTGAAGAAACCGGAACCTCTGTAACAAGGTAAACCTGACTCTGTCTTGTGAGTCGGGAAGTTTTCGTTAAAATACGTGGCGAAGAACCGTGGCAAGTCTAGCTGCCAATGGTGGCCCAGGACGCACACTATTTCTGCTCCGCGAGGTTTCCTGTAGCCAAGTATGTTTGTGATTTGTCTGTTCTTTTCAGTTCTTTTCTGTTCGAACCAATGCTGTTTTACTTGTACGTAGCCTCCGTCGGGGTTCAGGACAACAATGTTATTCTTTCTACGTGGGGAGTCGCGTAGGGGGGGGGGGGGGAGGTGGCGTTGTCCTGTTTTATAAATGCAGAGTAACAAGACCTTCGTGACAGATAGGCGATACTTTGAAATAAGACGCTGCATCCTTTGTCAGAAAAGCGTTTTGATGAATCGCATGAGCGACCACGCAGTCATAAGGGGTGGCGTTCGCTCCGCTGCTATCGTAAACTGCGATCAATTAGAGGCCTTGTCGCGGGGTCCATCTTGTTCTTAGCAGCCGCATTCCAATGGAGCTACCACCGATGGAATCTGTCTATGTCCACGTTAATGGAACCGAGCTTACCAAATTTGATCGGTAGTCCCACTCTCCACGTTATACTTCATTACCTGCATGCTGCTTCCACACCAGCCTTGCGCAGGCCGTCTCGAAATTGCTTGTTTTTTCGCAGCTTTGATAGGTGGCAGCACACTGCAAGTAGTTTTCTTGTTGGTTGGGCTTGCTGATAACAGATTCAGATACATGCTCACAGTTTTGAGAGCGATATGTGCTCTGAGCCCGGACACCTTACTCGCATTGAGAACATGGCGACGTGGAGAATTCGAGGGCTCTCGGAAGGGGATATTGTTCAGATTGCTTTTACCCGTGACGTTGAAAGCAGCCATCTTGACGACGAGGATTTTTAATTGGGGCACAGAAGGCTGTGATACACCGACAGTGACAACGAAGGTGATGATGATGCTGCTAACTCACGAGGAATATGAATGAATGTGACCTTTATTGAAAGACTTGGACGACTCTTGGCCGCTGTTCGGGGTGAGGCGGGAAAGACGTGAGGGGACGAAAGGGCGGTAAGGAACTTCGCGTCACGCCTTCGCACGAGTCAATCGACCTGTCCTACACCACTCGAAACAGGCCACTTTGACTACGGCATATATTACGACAGCTTTCTGTGGTTCATTTTCAGACCTTAATAAATTCCGTGGAGCTGCCAATTCGGCATGATGCAGAATGCGCCGTCTGCCTGTTGGAAGAGCTGCGCATGTGGAAAAGAGATGTTCTAAGTCTGCTGGGCACAGCGTGTGACAGTGTGTGCATTAAAGAGCATAGGTCCGATAATGGGTCCCTAGGGTACCTCCCTATCAAACGCTCGAAGAAAAAAAAATCGAGTATTTGAGGATTATTTCTACCACGCAACAAAAATCGTCATCCACCTCGTGTACTTTCCTGGCGTTATCGCGGCGGTCCCGGCACTTCTCGGTCACGAACGGCGCGCGCGTTATCAGCGTGACATGGCATTCTTGATAGGAAAGTGACGAGAGCCGGGTATTCAAAAAAAAGAAAGAAAAAGGAAACGCAAGCAAGAAAGAAGAGGATTATCGTTGGTGTGGTAGAAATACTCCCCAAATACTCGATTTTTTTCTAGGAGGGATGTAAAAGGTACTGGGGTTCCAGTTAAGTTTCACTTCACATCGCCTAGGGCTTTCAGGTGTTTCACACTCTTGTGCAAATTTGAGTGCTTTTTCGTGCAATAGTGTTGAGAGCAAAATAAAAGCCTTATTTTTCTAATGTGATGCATGTAGCGCTACTTATTGTTGATTTTATGGAGCGCCGCATGCCACCTGTAGGCTTCATAAGCGGAAGTGAAAGGGTACAAGTTTTTTTAAAGTGACGAAACGTGCACTAGCCGCCCCAATACACGCCGCTGCGTTAACAAACGAACTTTACCTGTACCGTCCGCACGGCGTTGCTGTTCGACGAATTTTCGCAACAGCGGGTTCTTCGACGATGCGAAAAGCATGCGTATGCATTCTTTTCGAATGTCACGTTTCGAGCTGCGGATCTGACATGCAACATCCGAAAGAAGTGAACTGCGCGCGGCTATAGTCTATAGTCTGAACATGGCTGCTTCATTGCATGACTGTGACCCAAGCACAAGTGGGTGGTATGTTGAACTCCACAATATACGCCCTTGGTTCCGCATTCATGACCACGCAAGTAATAACGACGGCTCAACATGTTATCAGGCCATCGTCGCCTTAAACGTGCGGTCCCGCGTATAAACGAGGACGTTAGTCGTTAGTGTCCTATTAGTTCGGCAAATCCGTAAGACAGGCTCCGTACGTACCCTGTAGGAGGGCCGTTCACTTCATACGGCAGTTCTAGTTCGCGCAGTTTTCTGCAGCACGCAGAGAAATTCGCGACGCGTCGTTGATGGATGGTCACGGAGCTGAAATTTAACCTTTCACACCGTGGCAAGAAATGAGGTGGCGAGCATTCCGCACTTCCCATAATTGGCAAATATTGTGGTCTGCTATATGCCTTGGAGCGCAGCTGATTTCGTGCTCTCCGGTGAAAGCGGCACGGGGCGTGTGTCAGCATGTCCTATCTTTCCCTATGCTAGAAAACAGGTTGACCCCCTTCGGCGGCCACCTTTAATCACCGAGCGCCACACCCATATTTCCTGGGCAATGCGAATGCTGTGGCGTGGTGATAGTCTACTAAGATGAGTGCGAGTTTTCAGTTTGGTTGCACTTGAGTGGTACGAGTGATGTGAAAAGGTGAGTCTTGCCGCACAGTCTTGCACAGTTTCTAGTCATTTTGGGGGTGTTACATTGGTAACATCTATTTCTAAGCGGTGCTGATTGTTTGTGTTAATCCTTAATTCGATGCAGGCGGCCAACGGTTCCTGCACTTTTCGCTGAACTCGCATTCTATGCATTTTTTAACCGAACTGTTCATGTCTTTTTGTTGATTGGGGTATGCACTTGGGCGTGTTGGTACAGATCCATAATGAGACGAAAAGGGGCGGGGAAAAAGACGACACAGGACGAAGTGCTGACTTCCAACAAACAGGTTTATTTCAAGGGAGCCTAGCTAATATATAGATCAATGGATGAAGTGCTGCTACACGAGTCACCTGCGATGGCAATATCCCCTGCCTGTATAGCTCTCGTGTTCTTCCTGTGGCTTATGCCGATGGTGACGCATTGGCTGAGAAGAGGAGTGCATTCCCAATTCCTTCTATGTGTTCTCAGATGACCAGCGTCAATGCTTTGTGAATTTTCGAGATGCTTACGCAATATGTCAGAGGGCGTAGACGTTCTTGGGCGGTGTACCTCTCATGTCGTCGGTACGTACGCTCTGAATTCTACCGTGCCCTTCCTCAGCAAGAACTCAATTTCACACTCCGAGGACATTAATTGAAAAGCCATGCTCACTGTTTGGCAAAATATGTTCGATATCAGTACCATTACCTAGTGAAGGACGATCTAAACGAAATGTTCGAAAATTTTTATTATTGTAATTTTTATTGGGAGTAAGCCAGGTTCTTGATGTCGCTGTGGCACGTTCCGCAACTGGCGTCCTCTTCAGAAGCTGGAGCATTTTCCTGTCGACAAGGACGAAAAAATTCAAGGCTCCGATTGGCATTAGCTTCGCTGTAAAATGCCCTCTTCACTGAGTCGAGGACCGAAAGCGCTTACTTTCCTGTTAGACGGTGGAATCTACTGCTTCGGACATTCGCTAGAAATTTGTTGTACCTGAGTCTCGCAAACATTCCATGAGGCATACCGTGCGCACTGCTCTAGTTGCTGATGCACGCACCGTATCGTACTTTCAATGTCGCTCCGATGCCAATTTGGAAAGGGTTTCTGTCGACAAAGGCGAAAGAAAAAATCGAGGATGCGAGGCAACCGCAGGCTCGCTGTAAAATGCTTTCTGCACTGATGCAGTACATGAAAGATCCTTACCTTTGTCACTTCGGAGTCGAGATTTGGTTCATCATAAGTATTGAAGTCGTGATCGGGTTCATCCAAAGGTACAGCAGATTCAAGGATCCCCGACAGCAAAGGCACGCAAAAAGCATTCTGACAGCTTTTCCTTCCATCATCCTGGAATCATTGTGTGAAGCGAGCACGGCGAATGGGACAAATGGTATAGAAGCACATGAAAAACTTAACAATTTGAAACGTTCTACGCATTACAAGTGAAGGTACCCCCGAGTATAAATGGAACGCGTCAGCCCTGGCATACATGTACACCTAGATATATCGGCGTACACATAGATATATCGGCGTTACCTCGGGCTGTAGCATGTTCAAATGACACAAACAAACAAACAAACAAACAAACAAACAAACAAACAAACAAACAAACAAACAAACAAACAAACAAACAAACAAACAAACAAACAAACAAACAAACAAACAAACAAACAAACAAACATACAAACAAACAAACAAACAAACAAACAAACAAACAAACAAACTCCAAAGTCAGTTCCAACCCAAGGGAAAGCTGTTATCATTGATTTAATGGTCGTTGCAAACCGTCCGCGAGACTTTAAGCGGATAAACATAGAAATGTGTGTATTTCTCGAAAATACGCACTCGGCACGGATATCATGCCACATTATTGCAAAGCTTATTGGACAACTAATCGAAAGCCAATATTTCCAATTCGAAAGATGCGCGAGATTTAAAGTATTTACCGGCTGACTCAGGACTATTCGACTTACTATTCCTTCTTTAGTGGTCATACCGGGTTGCATACTTGAACTGATCTTGAAATGGTAGCGTTGGGTAGTGTAAAAGCACTTTCTTAAGAAATTGCAGAGTTGGTTCTTGAGCACTGCAACGTACAGAGCATGCTAGACTGACAATAAGCTTTTTCGCATATTAGCCCACGTTTCGCGTAAGCCAGTCCACATTGGGAGTTCGCGGTTGTATGGGGTCAGGAGCGATTTTTGTATAGAAGGCAAACCTGAGCAGTATTGAGTGACGTGGTTTAGATAGAAGATAGAAACCCCATAACGTAACGAAGCCTTGATGCTGTTGAATTCGTTATAGAGGGAAAGTGGAGAGGGGGAAGGGGGAGAAGAGGTTCTTGATGGAAAAAAGGAAAAGGAAAAAAGAAAGGTGGGGGAGTGACACAGTAACTGTCTCTCAGTCGAGGACACCACAACCGCGTCACTTTAGGGGAAGGGGGGTAAAAGGGAAGGAGGAGAAGATGGTGGGTGAAAGGGAAGGTCACAACAGATAGAGGGCTGGGGGCAGAGGAAGCGGGGAGAGATCCGTCGTTGTCGTTGCTGGTCAGGCGCTAAGCACGGCCTAGAGGCGCTCTGCGAGTTGCGCGGCATCAATGTACTCGAGCACCGCGCGTAGGGCACCGCGAACACGGTCCATGGCTCCGGCCGGGTGCAGCACATCGCTCATGGTCGTGCAGGGTAACCCTTGCCTCCTGAAGGCGCGCGCGAGGTGCTCCCGTTGCGGAGCCAGGGCGGTACAGGAGATGAGGAGATGCTGAGTGTTTCTTCCTCACCGCAGTCGCCGCATAGGGGTGAGGGAGCACCGCGAAGGCGGTGCCGGCGCTCGGCGGGCCAGACAGAGCCGGTCCGCAGTGCGAGCAGAAGGGAGCGCTCCTTCCGGTTTAGCATTCCCTCCGGTAGATAACGCGGGGGGCAGCCGGAGGCTACGCGCGCATCAGGGTGGTTGCGAGCGAGCTCTCGCCGGATGTTCTGGCGTTCTGAATCTGCGGAGTCCGCGTACGTTGTCAGCGGAACCGCGGGGTCGTGTGCAGTCCTCGCCAGGTCGTCAGCAGCTTCGTTCCCCGCGATTCCAACGTGTGACGGTATCCATTGAAGAGCCACGTCGCAACCGTGTTCTCGCAGTGCGTGCAGTTGAAGGGCTACACGCTGTGCGAGTGGGGGGGGCGCGCTCCTCTTTGGCGAGCTGGCGGAGTGCCGACCGCGAGTCCGTGTAGATCGCGGCGCGATCGATGTGCGCCGATTCACGGATGAGGTCAGCAGCGAGGTGAATTCCTACCAGCTCCGCCGTGGTGGAGGAGGCAAGGTAGGCCAGCCGGCATTGGCGCTTCAATGCCAGCTGCGGTGCCGTGCAGGCAGCGGCCGCAGAATGGTCCTGGAGCACGGAGCCGTCAGTGAAAAACTGCACTCTTCCTTCCAGGTCATGTTCCATTCTTGCAGCGGCTTCTTGTGCGATGGCACAGGCGGGTGTGTTCCGCTTGGAGCGGACCCCCGGGAGCTCGAACCCGATGGAGAGAGGCACTCGCCGATGAGGGGGCACTCGCCGATGAGGGGGAATCTTTGGAGCGCTGTCCGCGACGATGGCGTCGAATGTGCTGAGTAGCAAGCCAACACGGGAGTCGGGCAGTGCGCGCAACTGAGATATAATGGCTGCTCCATCCGGTGCACGGTTGAGGCGTTCCAGGTGGTAGAGCGCGCGCATTTCGCCTGTGAGTGACGCCGGCCAGGCGCGGGTCTCCGCGAGTGTGTCCGCAATGCGCGAATTGCGCGGAAGTCCGTGGCACATTCGGAGCACTCGGCGGTGGTCGGCGTCGATCGCATGCCACTGGATGGGGCGCAGGGGGCACAGGGGCAGCACGTAGTGCACCTTGGCCATCCCAGTGGCCTCGTAAATCGCCATCGCGAAGGAGGCGGGGCATCCGTCGCCTCGCGCGAGTATGCGACGCACACAGCACTCAACACGGCGCATTTCACGGCGTACACGGCCTACCTCGTTGTTCCACTGGAGTCTGTGGTCGATGGTGAGGCCAAGGTAGCGCACGTGTGTTTTCCACGGCAGTGGGACACCGTGCAGTGTGATGGGGGCAGTGGTGCGGCGAGCACTGGCGCGCGGATGCGCAAGGAGTGCCTCAGTTTTCGCAGCCGAGATGCGCAGGCCAATGCCGTCCAAGAACCCGGCCACGGCCACGAGAGCACTCTGGAGGCACCGGCGGACGGTATTGGTGTAGCGGGTGGAACCGCGCACATACAGGGCGATGTCGTCCGCGTATATCACCGCGCGCACAGCAAACGTATCACCTTTCGGGAGGCATTCAATGAGAGGTGCGAGGACCAGGTTAAATAGGAAGGGGCTCAGCACACTCCCCTGAGGCACACCGGTGGTGACAGGGCGTGGAGTACTGGACACCCTCCCCACACGGACAGTCAGTGAGCGTTCGGTGAGGAAGGCCTAGATGTACCGGAGGAGTTTGCCCTGTACTCCTAGCGCACAAACCGCGTCGATGATAGCAGCGTGTGGTAGGCAGTCAAAGGCCGACTGCACGTCGAGGAGAAGAAGCAGGGCTGTCTCACCGTCGTGCAGTGCCTGCTCAAGCGTGCCGACGACCGCGGCTATGCAGGCGGCTGTGGCGCGCAGGGCACGAAAGCCGCACTGTTGTGGTGGGAAAGTGGCGCGCGCAGTGGCTATCCATTGGAGGCGATGAAGCGCCATCCCCTCCATGGTCTTTCCCGGCACTGAGGTAAGAGAGATCGGCCGGTATGACTTCAGGTCTCGCGGCGGTTTACCGCGCTTCAGCACCGGGACAGCCATCGCTGTACGCCAGCAATCCGGGAGGGAGCCGCTGCGAAAGACCTCGTTGAATGCAGCGAGCAGGAGGTGGCGCTGGCTGTCATCGAGATTCCTCAGCATGTTGTGCGTGATGCCGTCCGGTCCCGGGGCGCTGCGGTGACGTCTGCGGTTCAAAACACGAGCAAGCTCGTGTTCTGTAAAGTCTGCGTCGCACAGGCAGGCTAGGTGCTCCGAAAGGGCAGCGTCAGACGGCGCAGGAAGCGACAGAACTGGACGGCGGCTTCTGAGATTCTCGGCGCTTACGCGCGTAGGATCGGGGGCTGGGGGAACAAAGGCGTCTGCCAGTAGTTCAGATAGTGCGAGCTCGGTGATGCCGCGCGCCACCGCGATCGCAAGGAGGGGGCAGCGAGGGGCCCTAGGGTTTAGGAGAGACCTCATGATGGGCCAGCCGCGGTTGCGGCGGCGGGGGTCACTCAGAGACGAGCAGACACCCGTCCAGCTGTTGCGCCTGAGGCGCCGCGCTTGTCGTCTGCACACAGCGTCAATACGGTTTTGTTCCGTCCAGTGTTCTGCACGATCGGTGCGAATGGCACGGCGTTGTGCGCGGCGACGGGCAGCACGAAGGTTCAGAAGCTTAATGTCAGGGCATGGGGAGCCGGCTGGAACTACACAACGCGTAGTGGCCATGCGGGCGCACTCAGCTACGTGCGAGAAGTAAAGGGGGAGGGGGACGTAGAGAGAGGGGATTAGTGGAGAGGGTATGCGCATGCGCAGTCGGGGTGTTCACGCCGCACACCACCATCGGATTGAACTCCGCCATAAGATACTTTGCATCTAAAAAGCACCTGCTCCAATATTCTCCTATCCTGGTCTAAGTATGACTGTCTGTTCTTTTACCCAACATGATATATCATAACTGGATGTCACGCAAAGGGCTCATATTATGTCGAGTGATCTGTTTTTTTAAATTAATTGCGGTGCTGGTTTGCGCAACATGCTCAGCAATGGCTGATTTTGCGATGAAACTGCTTCCATTTTTGCATGCTTTGAAAGCGTACGGCTGAACAGTTAATTAAAAAAAGCTTTGATGCAAACAAACACGCGCATTTATATTCTCTTTCACTTGGGTACGCTTCAACGACGGCACGTGTCATGTGTAGTTCAAGCTATGACTCGTATGAATTTCATTAGTCGCGCATGCTTTCCATTGAGCACGGCAGTTCACTATACTTTGAACGTATATATGTACTTGGAGAGAAAGGAACATATGGACAGAGAGAAAGAAAGAGCGAAAGGTAAAAGACAAACAGTGCGGCTATCAAAAAGAAATCTCCGTTTTGCTATCCTATGCATGAGAAGGGGAGAAGGAGGTGAAATAATGAAATAGAGAGTCGGTGGTCACTACAAATTCATTACAAGAGCATTACGAAATGCATTGACTCCTATGGGCGTTCGCCAGTGGTCCGAAAATATTTCTTTGCGGTGAGAATTTCGTTCCCTCGGGATTTCGTTATCGCGGGTTTCGACTGTAGTGCCTTTTTGTTGTTAGGGTATGCAGTTGGTCGTGTTGGTATGATCTATAATGAAACTTCAGCACACGGAAAGGGACTGGGAAATACACCAGACAGGACGAAGTGCTGACTTCCAGCAAATAGCTTTATTCGAAAGGAACCTAGCTAATGTATACCCTCCCAGCTGAGACATACGTGTGGAGTCACTGCGTAGCGTACAATCATGACGATGCATAATCAAAGAGAGCTACGCTCTGGTACCTTGATGCCTGCATTGCCGCGAATATGTCAAGAGTTCATGTTCCTTGCTTGAAAGATCAGTCGATGAACTGCTAATGCACGAGTCGCCTGCAATAACAATATCCTCGTTCTGGAGAATTTCTCTCGTACTCTTTCTCTGGCTTCTGCCGACGGTGACGCATTGGCTGAGAAGAGGCGCGTATCCACAGTTCCCCCAATGTGCGCTGAAATCACCAGCGGCAATGCTTGTGAATTTTTTATATGCTTACGCAACATTTCGGAGGGTGTAGACATTCTTGCGTGGTGCACCTCGTACGTCATTATGCACTCTCGGAATTCCACACTGTCCTTCCTCAGAAAGAACTCTTTGTCATTAGTACAAGCCGATAAAGAGGGTGGCTTACTGTTCGTACGGAAGGTGATTACAGTTCGAAGGCACTCGGTGCTGTAAGCTCTCCTTTTCTAAAACGGGACGCTGTGTGCCTAGGAAAAATGAAGAAGGAAGCACGCAGGTTTTGCAAACGCCTTGACTTGGATGCACTCTGTCGGGACCTGGACAAAAGCAAAGGCCTTAGTTTAAATATGTTTGTTTACGGCCAAATCCCCTATCGTTGGCTGTCCATTCCGTGTAATTGTTTCTGAAAGCGGTGGCTGGCAAAAATCGGCCCGATGTTTTCTGCAAGCAAAACTAATGATCTTAATAATTGATGGCCCTTTCCTGATCACCAGCTCCCAGGATGTTTTACAATTTTTAATGACACGTGAGTTGCCTATGCGAAGATAAGCTATTATGTTCTCGCTGCGCTGAAACCCATTCCGCGGACAGTTGTAAAGCCAATGTACTGAAATGTTCAAATTGTGAAGGTCCCTACGAAGCTTCCTGAAAAGAATGCGCAAAAATGAACAGAGAGATAGTGTATTGAGACAAATGGCAAGAGATCACATATCCCATCGCGAGGTCGCTACAACCGCGAGAAAGCGGCACGGTCGGCGCCGAAGTTCACTAGGAAAAACGAATGTCTCTGCATCCGTAGAAACCACTGGACGCACTTCTTCACCACCTCCTTTGCCACCCGGGCTCTACACGGCTGGTATGAAACAGAATGCAATGAAAGGAATGATTGCTGTGGATTCCACTTGTCCTCCATTGCCGAAGCCGCAGTCACACGGATCGGCGACTGCCGGTATAAACCAGAACACCATGGAAGGCATGAACACAACTGACGCAGCTTGGCCTCCGTTTCCGAAGTCGCAGTGATATGAAGATTCACAGTGCACAACGGCAAGAGTTAACCCTGAATGTCCGACTGATACGCAGAATCTCCGACTGGTTCTGGTACGCAGAATAAATGATTACATTTTAGATGAGCGGGAACTAGTACCTTAAAGGACTTTTGCGAGGGTGTTTCACCAGATGCGGAAAAAGAAGAGTATACCGATAAAGAGTCACTTATAATTGGAAGTACTGCGATTTAAGTACCTAAGTTGCGTGAAGCTAGTATTATTACCCGAAATTCAGCTTGAAAAACAGGGAGTAATTCAGGCAACCGTAATGTAAAAGACCAGTCGAGTTCAGGGCAAAGTATTCCTAGGCCAGATCTTCCCTTTGATTGCGATGCGCCCGTTGCAATAACAACATTCACTGGTAGAGTATCTAGGTGCTTTTGTGAAAGCCCATTTAAAATAACATAAGCTGGTAATTTCGCGTGGTTACGAAAAATATCGGGGTAGACAACTTCTGGAGAGTTAGGTAGCAGAGTAATAGGAAGCACATCAAGAATTTGTACGTTTAGTGAATGAAGTAACGTTTGAACAACAATAATTTGCAGTTTGCGAAATGTGGGCCAACACTCGGAGAAAATTAAGTCGCGATCGCAGACGAAAACTCTTTGAGCATAGTTAGAAGGTGAATCGTGCGTCCTTAAGAAAGTCCGCACCGTAAGAATTTCAAAACGGCCTACAGGGGTGGCGTTCGCGCTTCCAGGTATAATACAGCCTTTGCAACGTATTGGAAGGCCTACGCGCAGCCGTAAAGTTTCTCGCTGTAATAGACCTAGTGGCCAAAACTTGTATGCTGGCGCACCGGAAGAAAGAACGCAGCTGAATTCTAAAACCGGCGGGACATACATTTTGTATACGATCAAGAGTACCTTCCTTCTCATGCCACATTTACAACTGCTCAACCTGCGCAAAAGACCCATTGCGCGTACTCCTTTTGTCGCGACATATTGAATATGGGCGCGCCAATTGAGATGTTCGTTATATAAAACTCTAAGATATTTTAATGAATTCACTTGTGCGATATCCTGCAGCTGGTACTTAATAGATATGTGCACAGGGTCATTAACAGGGAAAACAGGAATAGCACACCTATATAATCCCAAGTTTCGATGTGTTTTGGGAGCAAGCATCCTTACCTTACTGAGCAAGCATCGTTACCGAGTTCTTCTTTCTACAACTAAAGACTGCCTTAATATTCGAACGCAAGGAGTCTTTCAACTTTTTTATAATAAACCAATGTTTTCTCTTTTTTTTTTCAAGTGACTTTATTGGACATGTTTCATAGTAATAGGAAGCACAACACGAATTTGTACAATTAGTGAATCAAGTAACGTTTGAATAAATATAATTTGCGGTTTGCGGAATCTGGGCCTTTGCTCGGAGAAAAAACTTGGCTGATCCCTCCGTCGTAGGAATCGGTATAACACGAAAGTGAAACGTGTCGTCACAGAAGTAGCGCTTATTGTGTAGTGATATATGAGAGCTTGTGCAATGTCTATTCGTGTTTGGCAGCTATAGCACCGTTTGACGTGGATGCACCCAAGTTGACGCCTAGTGGCAAATCGCCATCGCGACGACGAAAGCCCGTGATCATAATTAAACCGGTGTGGTAGCTGAAGTTGTAAACATATATTCGATCACAGCGAATTGTGAATCCCGCGGAAAGATGAGATCAGCAAGCTCATAATCAACACTGGTACCCGATATGCATTTCTTCAAAACGTCGTCAATTAAGGAGAGAAACGGCACGGTGTGCGCTTTCTAGTAATGGGTAGTAATCCATGCCTTCCTAATGGAGTAGTTTATAAAACTCAAAAGATTATTGAGGTGCTCCTGGTGTATTATATTTAGTATTGGGTTTGTAATCCTATCCGTGCCTGGTGGTGCATTTCGCAATCTTGACATGGCATGATCTAATCCGGAAGTCGATACTTCTATGTAGTTCGAAAAACACGCGTGTACAAAAAGAATTTGGAAGGCGCGTTGTGAACCTGTTTTCTAGTCCCTCAGCCAATAGATTTAATGATTCTTGTATTTTTGCGAGGTATGAACAATTGAGTACACATTTCCTGGTATTGGAATTCTCTTTCTGCAATGAAGGAAATTGAATAATGTCCAATTGTTTTTCGATTTAGACAAATAGTCGAATGGATTATCATCATATTTCTCTCTCGCGCGTGAGACAGCACGTTTAAATATTGCAGCAATAAATCACAATCCTTCCAATTTCTTGGACTGTGATTACGTATAAGTCTTTTCCATGCAGCTTTTATTCTTCTGCAGTCCCGTGTCCGCTTAGTATTCAACCATCTACCAGGTGAAGCGCTCTTTCTTGAAGGCGAAGGAATCCCAAATTCCTATGTGTTTTACGAGATTTCTTACACTGAGCAAACATTTTTACCGAGGTCTTCATTTCTACTACTGGAGAGTGCCTTAATATTAGAACGCAAGCAGTCTTTCAACTTATTAAAATAAACCAGTGTTTTCTCTTTTTTAAGTGACTTTATTGGACATGCAAATTCAAAGCACACCTGAAGATGGTCACTATTTAAAGCGAAATCCATTGTTCTCTAAGACTTCAGCGGAACACTATCTACAAAATGTCAGAGCTAACACTCATCATGATCGACCGCGAACAAATGTAGGCTGCCTCATGTTTAGGCAGGTAAGATTTTTATGTGTGAATCACTCTCACAGAGGTGTACCAGCAGAGTATGTTCTGAATAACCATGAAACATGATGAGAGTTGGAGTCACCGGTAAGAAATAATTTACTCTTGCAGCTGGCTAGAGCACTATCCAATTGTTACGTATTGCGCACGACCGTGGGAAAATACGACTTTATAAGAGAAAAAGGACCACATCCTGGTATGCTGAGGTGTATTCCCAAAATTTCACATTCCGAGGACATTAATTGAAAAGCCATGCTCGCTGAGTTGCAAAATTTGCTGGATATCAGTAGCATTACACCACCACCTTGTTAAGGGCCATCTAAACGAAATGTTCGAAAATTTTTATTATTTTAATTTTTATTTGGAGTAAGGCAGGTTCCTGATGTCGCTGGGGCACGTTCTGCAACTAGCGTCGTCTTCAGAAGCTGGAATGTTTTCCTGTCGACAAAGACGAAAAAAATTCAAGGCTCCGATTTGCATAAGCTTTGCAGTAAAATGCTCTCTTCACTGCGTAGGGCACCGAAGATACTTACTTTCCTGTTAGAAGGCGGAATCTATCGCTTCAGACATTCGCGAAGAATTTTTTCTACGTCAGTCTCGCAAAAAGTATCTGGAGAATTGTATACGCAATGCGACAGTTGCTCATACACGCACCATACCACACTGTCTCTGTCAGTCCCATCCCAATGTGGAAAGTTTTTCTGTGGACAAAGACGAAAGAAAAAAACCAAGGATGCGAGTGGCACACAGCCTCCCTGTAAAATGCTCTCTGCACTGATGCAGCACATCAAAGATACTCACCTTTGTCACTTCGAAGGCGAGATCGGGTACATGATAAGTTTCGTAGTCGACATATTGTACATCCATAGTTACAGCAGATTCAAGGATCCCCGACAGCAAAAGCACGCCAAAAAACATTCTCACAGCTTTTCCTTCCAGCATCCTGTAATCATTTTGTGAAGAGAGCAGGGCCAATGAGACAAACAGCATAGAAGCACATGAAGAAATTAACAATATGGAATGTTGTACGCATTACAAGTAAAGGTACCCCCTAATGTAAACGGGACGCGTGAGTCCTGGCATATATCTACGCCCATGGACATAGCGGCGTTACTTGGCTGCAGCATGCGCTAATGACAAAAGAAAATCAACAAAAAGAAAAACAAATTCCATAGTCAGTTCCAACCCAAGTGAAAGCTGTAATTCTCGATTTAAATGGTAGTTGGAATGCATCCGTGAGACTCTAAGCGGATAAACATAGAAATTTGCGCATTTCTCCGAATTACGCACTGGACACCGATATCACGTCCCATTATTGGAAAGCGTATCTGATAACTTCTCGAAAGCCGATCTTTCGAATCCGCCATATTGCCGCGTGTCTTATGTTTCATGAGTTGAAGCTACACCCCCCCAAGACTGTCAGCAACGCTCAGCGCAAACCGCGCCACATTGTTCGCGAAGCTTCCCGATCATTGTAGATCGTTTTGTTAAGATTGCGCGCCGCACGCGAATGTTCCAGCTTTGTCGAGAGATAACGCCGCCACCAGCGATATCGCTGGAAAGTTCGATAGCGCCTGTATAAAAGCCGACACGCTTGACCGCTTGTCAGTTGATCGACGGTCGACGCTCTGTTCGACGCTATCAGTGTATTGCTGTAGTTTGACCTTCAGTTTCCCGGCCACAAGTTCGGCCAAATAAACAGTTTCATCTCGGACGTGCTGATTGCTGTCTTCGTCGACGTCACGACCACGTGACAATATGCAGGAGACTTAAAGTGAGCAATTACCGGCTGTACGCAGCGCTATTCGACTTACTGTTCCGTCTTTAATGTTCATACCGCGTTGCATACGTGAACTGATGTTTAACTGGTAGCGTTAGGTAGTTTTAACAGCACTACTTTTAGAGGTTGCGGTGTTAGTCCCTGAGCACTGCAATGGGTACAGTATGCTACACTGACAATAAGCTTTTTCGCATATTCGCACCCGTCTCGCCTAGGCCAGGCCACTTTGGGAGTTCGCGGTTGTATGTGGTCACCAGCGATTTTGGTATAAAAGTTAAATCTGACCAGTATTTAGTGGCGTGGTTTTGATAATGTCTGCTGCCGTATCGAAGACAGAAAATGATAGAAGCCACATCAACGTAACGAAACCTTGACGCCCGTCAATTCGTTATAGGATAAAATCACATTGATATTCAATCTAACAGTGTTAACACGAAAGCTAATCTAGAATGACAGGAATATTTGCGATACATACGTCGGTATACAGCGACTCGCAGAATCCACGGAGGTAGTGAAAGAGGGTCGTCTTCTTCAACGAATGAAGAACGCTCACTTGAGTGGCGTCGTACAAATCTGCTACGGGTTGTATCCTGATTTAAATAGGTAGCGTCCACGTAGCGTACAAAGAAAACGAAGCGCCTGCTTGATTATCATTCTTGTATCATGGTCTACGATTGGCTGTCTGTTCTTTTACCCAACATGGTATATCATCGCTGGATGTCACGCAAAGGGCTCATATTACCTCTAGTTATCTGTTTCCTTAAATATATGGCCGTGGTGGTTTACCTGCCACGTTTAGCAGTGCCTCGTTTGTGATGAAGCACCTGCAATTTTCCCTGCACGCTTTCAAAGCATACGACTGAGGAGCGGAAAAAAAAACAAACCTATGACGGAAATGAGCACACGCAACATTTGTCTTCTTTTTTATTCTGAACGTTTCTAGCAGTGCACGCGTTGTCACCATTTGAAGCTATGGCTCCTATGGTTTTCATTAGTCGTGCATGCTTTTCAGTGAGCTTGCAAATTTTTCATACTTTAACCGAATATGTGTGGTTGGAGGGGAGAGGAGAAGGGAGGGAAAGAAATAGGAGAGGAAGAAAGAAAGGCAAAGGAAAGACAATGAGGTTTACCGGAGGAAATCATCGGTTTGCTACCGTGTACTTGAGAATGGGAAAGGGCGGTGAAATAGTGAAAGAGGAGATGAGTCTGTGATGACACTATAAGGTATTGACAATATAGCTGCCTAAGAACTACTTAGCAATATTGTCAGCGAACCAGCACTATATGTTGTACAGTCCGATTTCTCAAGGAAACCGCACCAGCGTCCTCACAGTGGTTCGCGTTAAAGTATGGGTTGGCCAGTGCCTTCGAATTTTGTTTTCTGTTAGTGGATGGCTGTACAGGTTACCTAATGCTACTGAAATGGCTGCTCTCTCGCTGATAAGGAAGTACCGTCACAATTTTGAGTGCCGTCACGATCTCATGTCATCGCTTGGCGTCATGCCGGCAAAAACATCTATAGAATAGCCATGTATAGTAAAGTACATGGCTTTCGCCGTAGCCATGTATAGTAAAGTATATGGCTTTCGGCAATGGGGTGTATACCAAATTTGGTAGTGAATATGAGTGGGTGGCGAACATAAATGACAGGCCATGCATTGTATATTCCAGAATATAGGTTTTATTAGCATGGGCTATACCAGATTGTACATGCATGACAAACATGCGATAGTGAACTACATATCATGACATGAATAACTTCATTTGCATGAAAGACAACGAGATGTGTAGAGCTGTTTGCTGGCTGCTTCGCATTACATCGATTCTCACAGTGCGTGACAGGTGCCGGTTTTTTTTGTTCTGTTCGTTTCACAGCATTTGTAAATCAGCGCCTCCGCAACAAACATTGCCATGAGGAATGTACTCAGTTCGCTGCTTTTGCTAACTCTGCGTCTGTTATGCAGGAGAAATGGCCGACATAGGTGTCGAAGGCTCTGGACGACCATCATTTATGGCTGTTTACGAGTACCATGGGCAAATCTGACTGCAACCGCCAGAGCTGCTGCAGTGATTTGTGAGTTGCACCTGTATTTTGTGACTTGTGCCATGTCACTTGTACCTACATCAGACTGTGTTTACACGTCACAGTGAAAGCACCTTTTCAATGTCGAAACAGAAAGTGCTTTTTTAATACAGTGGCATCAAATGTACATTGATTATGTTCCGAGACACCACAATACTGTTTTTACGGTTCTTGACGCCAGTGTTTCTATTTAGAGCAACCGTACGGAAATTTATAAAAGGCCGTATCAGTATTGCTTTAAGAATGGCGCATTAGCAGAGAAGATGCGTCATTGTTTCTCTGCACTCGCAGGGTTCGCTTGATGGGGCGGTCCATCGTTCCAACAGTAAAGGAATATTTCAGTGATTCAGTGTGCTCAGTGTCGGTATAATTTCGTTTTGTACCTTTAACTTGATGCCTAAATTATCTTCGGCAACTACAGAAGCAACGGTCTCGGATTGTGCTCTTCAGTTATCACTGAAAAGCCTATTCTAGTTTAGAATGTCTTTTGCGTTTAGTTGCCTAATGTCCGTGCGTTCTTTGTCCTAGAACATTTGCATGGGTGATGCAGCGCTGAAAGACAAAGACGCACAACCTCAAAGCTCAGAAGGTGTTCGTCCGGTTCCCTCTGGGGCCGCATTTTCGTCCTTGAGCGCTGAATCAACCCTGCAAATATTGCAACGGGCCCAGCCCATTCTAATGCGGTATATTCCTTCTTCTGGAATTGTTCAAATGTTTAAGTTTCGTACCGAGTGTTGGATGACATGGCCGTTTATTTAGGGATACCTAAATATTTTTGAATTGTTCGGCATGAGTTATTTCTTGGGGTTCAAGAAAAGGTGTCGACAATATCGAATAGTCACATCTGATACTCAAATTCAGATACGTGGGCTACAACTAGCTGGCTCAAAGGGTAAAATAGCCACCATATTTGGACAGTTCATTGCTGAGTGGCATGTTGTCTTGACAGTATACTTTCTGTGTATAGGTGAACAAGTGATATTACAGGCGCTATCTCAACTACCTTCAACTGTTAATTACGGCTTGCATGGCTGTCGCCTAAGTTTGACATATGCCTAATTCAGCTCATGGGCTCGCCTGATGCGTCAGCTGGGAGTGTTGCTCATGCGAGAGAGATACTGTGAAAGGAAAAAGAAGCTTGTTGAGTTTCTAGGTAACTTTACCCTGAAAAACTCTGGCCGATATATTCCTAAGTTGACCTAGTTTGACTGCAGTACCACAAAAGAGCCATATCTATTGATACCATCGTTCAATTGACGCAGCATTTTGTCTGAGAGGTTTAGTCTAAGGCACAGTCTATCGTATCTCGCGCAGACATCTTTATTGCATAATGACAGTTCAATATCACACACCACTTTGTGTGACTCTACTGCATCCACCTTTTGCTGAAGATATGATGAATGCCAGTTAACAGTACAGTAACTCACAGGTGTTTGCGAAAGGTAATCATGTTGTGTTTGTTTTGTATTCGTCTATGAGCAAGCGTAATGAAACTCGTATCCTGTCTACATGTCTTCCCATAGTGATAAGCGTAATTGAACTAGCATGCGAGTTTACGGCGTCGCATGTGCTTGTCATCTGCCATTTATGAAATTACGAAAACCATAGCGAAAGGCAGGATGTTGAGCTGGTTGTGACAGGCAGACAGTTGCTGGAGATTGTCGTTATGCACGAATAAAGATCCGGAGCTGTGCATGTATTTTACTATGACAGCTCTGCCAGTTTCGAAAATGCGGGAAATATAGGCTTGCTGCTTGAATGTGGCTCGCCACTTTCAATTATACACGACGGTGGGAAAGGCAAAAAGAAAATATTTTCGCCTAAGCCGAAATGAGAATGCGTAAGATGCCGGAAAGTTTACTGACACACACACGCACATACAAGGACACGCACATATCTATGTTGAGATATGCATGAGCGGAAATATTTATTTATTTGTTGAGAATATTCCAAAGACCCAAGTGAAGGTGTTTTACATCAGGGGATGTAATAAGAATGCGCTAAGTGTAGCGAGACGCTGGAAATTGTAAAGGAGTACGTCTACTTAGGACAGGTAGTAACCGCGGAGCCGAACCATGAGAGTGAAATAACTAGAAGAATAAGGATGGGATGGGGCTCATTCGGCAAGCACTATCAAATCATGAATGATAGTCTACCACTATCTCTCAAGAGAAAGGTATATAACAGCTGCATCTTACCGGTACTTACCTACGGAGCAGAAACCTGGAGACTTACAAAGAGGGTTCAACTTAAATTGAGGACGACGCAGCGAGCGATGGAAAGGAAAATGATAGGTGTAACCTTAAGAGACAGGAAGAGAGCAGAGTGGGTCAGGGAACAAACGGGGGTTAAGGATATCATAGTTGAAATTAAGAAGAAGAAATGGATATGGGCCGGGCACGTAGCACGTCGGCAGGATAACCGGTGGTCATTAAGGGTAACTGACTGGATTCCAAGAGATGGCAAACGCGTGAGGGGGAGACAAAAAATTAGATGGGTAGATGAGATTAAGAAGTTTGCAGGTATTACGTGGCAGCAGAAAGCACAGGACCGGGTTGATTGGCGGAACATGGGAGAGGCCTTTGCCCTGCAGTGGGCGTAGACAGGCTGATGATGATGATGATGATGAAGTGTGTAGATGCGCGATCGCTCTTTTGAAGTTGATGCTGGAGTGGTGCACAACGTCTGGAGGAAGGCAATTCCGATTTTGTGTTGCCTTGGTAATGAAAGATGGAAGGTGCGCAATGGTGGCCGCAGATGGCAGGCACCCAGCGATACCGTGATTGATGTGGTCTCGATGACAGTTGGTCGTATTGATGGCGAGAGTATGAAACGATGCGTGATATTACTTCAACGTACATTGAAGATCTATGCGGAGGCATGATGTAAGGATAGTAAGATTAGCGCAAGATTTGCTTTCGGTTACACTTGACTGATATGAGCAACCTGAAAAGGCGAATCTTGCTCCTTCGTTTCGCACAGTTTCTGGTGTTTTAGTGGTGTTACGTTGGCAACGTCTATATACAAGTGGCTCTCACGACTCTACAGTTTGTTGGAATGTGTTAGTGTTGAGGTCGACACAGCCAGTGTCTAGCTCCTGCAGTATAAGCTGAACAAGCATTCCATGCATTTTGAACCGAATTGTCGAATTTTCAAGTTCATCCACGCTTCGCAAAATCTCGTCATGGCTCGCCAGATTCAATGATCGTCTTACACAAAGAAGCTAATCAATATAAGACTCGTACCAGTGCACATTATGCAGCTCCAAACTGCATCCATATGCATGCTGGTTACTCACTGTGTTTTACAATGTGGTCCTGAGATGTCATCTCTGTTCTAGGCAGTGAAGAACTTGCTAATATAGTTAAAGACGGCAGACTTCCACGGGCTGTTATATACCAATAGCAATATTATGAATGTGTCTGTGTGCTCCCCCTCTCTCTCATTTCCTCCAAGTCCGATTCTCCAGCTCCCCCATTCTTTTCCCAGTCTCGGGAAGCATACCAGTGTTTCTATGCTTATTAACATTCCTGCCTTTTCTCTCGCTCGTGCTCCTCAATTCCGACCGTCCTTCCGACCAACCTTCCGACTCGTTTTCCAGTGTGATTACGCAGTAAAGCGCCTGAGCCGTAACTAAATATCCTCCATGCAACGGGTATTGATGGGTCACAAAGAACACAAATCCTTCATTAAGCAAGGCCCTTGATTCCAGCTTTGCCAATACTTGTTGTTCGGTTCGTCTGTTTGGTTGGTGTCTCCCCTGTACAACATGCAGATCATCAATAAGCAACATTCAGGATGGGCGCACTTGCGCGTTCATGCCAAAAAGCTGTTATGTGCACCGAAATAGCTCCACTGTTTTGGGAATGTGGACTTGTCGGTATGGCTTCTTTCAGTAATATTGTCGGGGAGATGAACAAGTATACGAGCAAGGCTCTTCGACATACACACGTGGCGGTGCTTTTCCAGCAAATGGATTATTAGTGGTTGTGATGTCTTGCTTGTACACTCTACATTCCAACAGAACAAGCACGCGCATTAGCTTAATCAACTCTAATTCAGGATGGTCACACTGTCGCTTACACATTTGCTTAAGACAGCTCGAAAGGGACAGAGCTATCTTGTTTCTCTTGTCACTCGATTGTATTTATCGGTCTGTCAAGCATCAATGACGTCATGGGAACACGTAATAATGACGTCACCAATTGTAACGACCGGTGACGTCGTCATGACGTTATAAAGGAACATCATGACCACGACAATAATTTTTTGCATCACTCCTGTTGACACTGACGTCACCGTTAGTCCCTTGTCGAGTTTGGTGGGGCATTTAATGCTTTCGCCCTAAAAAAAATCCGGCAGATTCAACGCAGTGCGCAAAGCGTTTTTATGTGCAGCCGATAGTGAGGAGCTTCGTATGCAACATTGTATGGTTTCGAGCCAAATCTTGCAAAGTGGCTCGACGTTCTTGTGTAAAATCAGTAGTGTGTGCATATCGTGGGCTTACCAGGCACGTCAGCCGCATTGGCGTGTAAGGAATAACTTGCCGTCCGACGTAACGTCGGCACTCAAGTTACAGCAGAGATGTTCTTTTTAGAGAAGCGAAGTGTAAGAAGCGTTCGTTGGCTGATTCCTGCGGCAACAAGTGCCGACAGAGTATGGCTTGCCGAGGTATGAGAACATATATATAATGTTAATTACATTGTTATAAAGGCGGATAGGCGACACTGCAATCACAACGATCGTTCTCCGAACACACGTGACTCCCTGGCCACGGCTGGCCGCAGAGCTAGGATGAATGATCCGCTATGTGTTGTCTGCTACCGCCATATTGGTCTTAATTGTACCGCCATAGCTGTCGCGACAGACGCCAGCTTCACGAAGCGTTTTCCGCCTCTTTTAGGTCAGCAATTAGCGTGCGAGCTTTCACCGTTCCTTCAGTGCATTCAATTGTACTTTCATCATGTAGGTTATTAGGAGCATCAAAGGTTGTCATAGTTACGGACTCTCATGCTACCCTTAGCAGACTGTTGAGAAAAGACTGCGGCGGTCCATTGCAAGCAGTATCGTAAAATCTGCCACAAAAACTATTTCTCGTGGGCTGTCTCTCATTTCCCAGTGGATACCTTCGCATGTGGGTATTCCTGGGATTGAAGAGGCCATTAAACAAGCTTCAAGTTGTGCCCACAACGATTGTGACTTCCGAGAAATTTCATGCCTGTTTGACGACGCTCGTCTGTTGATCCGCCGACATCTTCCAAAGCAGCACCCTGACCGGCCTGTCGCAAGCGGATTGTTCCCTCTCCGTATTTGTGGTCGTGAATTGCCTCGTCGTCACAGAGCCCTCTTATATAAGCTAGGAGTTGGCTCTGTATTAATGAGTGAGTGATTATACCGTCAATTACGTGTGGACAGTCCGCTATGCACGTCGTGTGGCTCCTGTGAGACAACAATAGAACACACAATTTTTAGTGTCTCGCATTTGTTATGCAGCGAGCGCTGCTCATCAAGGAATATGGACTTATTGGTCTTAAGTGTACGAACCTTGACGATTGCCTGTTCCGGGGAGGATGTGCTGCTCGGCGTGACCAGGCCCATCGAGCTCTGCTAACCCCACCGACGGGAAAGTGTAGTTTGTCCACTTTATTTATCTAAATCTATCTCTTGACTATTATCCTAAAGTTAATATCAACAAATACTGTACCCTATGGTTAACTTGGCTTAATTGTCTGTTGGATTCTTGTGCTTATTCCTTAACTACTACAATTCGTACTAGTGAAATTGTGTCCCACTGACAATATAATTTCATTGTGCATATTGTCCTATGAGGAGGTTTATTGTTTAACGAGCTGTCACGTTGAAGGGTTTTTTTCTTTGCCCATTAGGTTTATTTCGTGTATATATTGCGACTGAATATGTTCTGCACACTAGTGCACTTGTGGCACTAACATATTTTTATCGTTTTCATTTCTGTGTAATTTCTGTTGCTTCCTGACATGCTTTCTAACTATTAGATATGTTAAAATGTTTCATTTTATTCTCCTCGCCTAAGCAAAGCCTACAGGAGCCCTTATCGTATGTTTAAAAAAATAAATAAGCGCACATACAAACAAGTAAATAATCTTAGGCAGCATTGAGTAGTGCTGGCTAACAGCCTTCGTCACAGAGCAGAAAAAGAACACATGTACTTACCGTGCCTCTGCCACCCTCAATTAAATACTTTAGCCTCTACGAATGCACCTTCTTGAAAATTTGCTCCTTATTTGTCAGTGGAGGTTTTTATTCACATTCAGTGGCCATGTGCCACCCGTGATAATAAGTTTGATCTGCATGTCTAAACGCGACACACATCTGATAGACATACCGTTGAAAGTCAATTTAACGAAGTGATGACCACGCTAGAATTGAGATGTCCACGCTCTAACTGCTTTCAGCGTTGGCACCGTGGGTCAAATACCTTAGCGATTTCTCTGGAACTACCCGTTCCATTTCATGTCGGGGTGGTTTTCTGTCCGCAAAGGCGAAGGAAATCCAAAGACCCAAGTCACACAAAGCTCCGCGCTAAATACAGCCTGCACATCTGTAATGCATCAATCACACTCACGTTGTTGGCATTGTTGTGTTCCTCCGAGCGTGGCTCATACCCGATACAGGGGATTGGCCGTGTAAGGGGTGAATTTTTCGAATACTTTGTTTAGTGTGTCATTCGCACAAGCTATATTTGACTAATATATTGAATTAATGTACCAATTATTGGTAATCGGATACTTAGAAGAGGCAGGATTTAGAGAGATCTTCTTTTAGACTGTCTGATGAATTCCTCAATGGCGAAGAAAACATCGCTGTGGTGTTACCCCAGAGTGGTGGCTCCAAAAGAAAGTATAACCGGTTCTGATACTTCCAGGCCGAGCTTTCGAAGAGTTGGCACTATGGTTCTTTTCCTCGGTGTCGTGAACCGGTGACAGGATAGAAAGAAATGATCGTTCGTTTCATCCTCATTGCAGAAGAGGCATAATGAGGAAGTCGCTAAACCTGCCCTATGTAAGTAAAGATTGAGGGAGGTAACGCGGCAACGACATTTTGTTATGGCCGCTTTCATTATTCTTGACGGGGATAGATCGCAGAACCA
This sequence comes from Rhipicephalus sanguineus, assembly GCF_013339695.2. NCBI lineage: Eukaryota > Metazoa > Arthropoda > Arachnida > Ixodida > Ixodidae > Rhipicephalus > Rhipicephalus sanguineus. The sequence goes on along the minus strand of NC_051184.2, from coordinate 65,537,419 downwards.
GGAAAATAAGAGTTGCTTATACTCCGGAGAAGCTCTCAATATTGGGTCTGAGAAACTTTTTCTGAAAGTTAGTGAAATGAGAGCTGTTAGAGGGAAAACACGAATGATCGGCGCCAAAAGCGACGGGTTTTCTAAAGAAGCAGCCATTTCAGTGAACAACGAATATTTGTGTCTTGGCACGCAGAATAAATGACTACATTGAAGAAGAGCGCGAACTAGTACCTTAAAGAACTTTAGAATGGGTGGTTCACCTGATGCGGAAAGAGAAGAGCACACAAATAAAAGGTCAGTTATAATTGCAAGTACTGTGATTGAAATACCTAACTTGCGTAAAGCTAATATTATTCCCATAAATTCAGCTAGAAAATAAGGAAGAAATTCGGGCATCCGTAATGCAAAAGACCAGTCGAGTTCAGGGAAAAATATTCCTATGCCAGATCTTTCCTCTGATTGCGATGCGCCTGCTGCAATAACAACATTCGTTGGTAGAGTATTTAGGTGCTCTTGTAAAAGCCCATTTAAAATACCATAAGGTGGTAGTTTTACGTGGTTCGGAAAAAATATCGTGGCAGACAATTTCTACAGAGTTGCGTTGCGTAGAAATAGGGAGCACATCACGAATTTGTACATTTAGGAAATCAAGTAACGTTTGAACAAATATAACTTGCGGTTCGCGGAATCGGAGCTATTGCTAGGGAACAATAAGTCGGTGTTGGAGATGAAAACTATTTGAGCGTGATAAGAAAGGGAATCGTACAACCTTAAGAAAGTCTGTACCGTAACAAGGTCAAAACGCAATAAAGGCGAGGCGTTCGCGCTTCCAGGTTTAATACCGCATTTGCAACGTACTTTGGAAGGCCTAAGCACAGCAGTAGAGCCTCTGGCTCTAATAGAACTAGGCCCGTATTCTCAAACGCTCCTTACCTCAGACCCTTTCCTTACCTTACTTGAGGAGCCCTTCATGCCTCCTCATCTTAAGAAGCTCCTTGATGGAGCCGGCGTATTGTAAAAGCTTCCTTCAACCTTCCTTCACTATGGGCCGCCTCAGTAAAGTAAGGCGCGTGTTTCACAAGTCTGGGATCGAGAGTACGTGTGAAATACGGACGAAACGCCCGTTTTCAAGCAAGAATAAGGAATATTTTTTAGGCGTAACGATGAATAATAACGTGTACACTACTTTTGTGGGAAATGAGAGAGCCATGCCCCCACGTCCGGAGGCAGAAAATAGCCACCTTTTGATTTCTTCTATTCACGAACCACTCTCTCTCTCTCTCATTTACCCTCTCTCCTCCTTCCTTCATCACCCTCACACTCACATCATTCCTCCTCTTCTTTCTCCCACTCCGTTGCTATACTACGCAGAAGCGTGGTAAGCTAGGCCAGTCGGTAACGATTCATAGTGTAACAGCGCAAAAAAACGGACGAGAACGCAAAAGAGGAGATTAAAACACAAACTGGCGCTGTGTTCTCGTCAGATTTCTTGCGCTGTTACACCATGTGCTATGCTATACTATCTACGACTATGCTATGATAGGAGCTGCTTGGCATATACCCAACGTCTGCGGCGCATAAACTGAAACTGCATATCAAGGAGTGGAATAGGGAAGTGAGGTTGAGGAGAAATGTGAGGCTGAGGAGGAGAGAACAGGGTAAAGCATGGACATATATAGTATAGTATATCAAAGGGTGGGAAAGAGAAGTGAGGGTGAGGAAAAATGACGCGAAAATGAATAGGATTAAATAGGAGGGGAGAGGGTAAAGCATGGTCTTGTATAGTGTAGCATATCAATCGATGCGAAACAGAAGTGAGGGTGAGAAGGAGAGAAATGAGGAGGGGAGCGGGTAGAGCATAGCACAGCTATATGTAGTCCTGCATAGCCATGCATTTCACGTTTCTCAGTTCTTTATCCCGACAGCGTTGTTTATATGCGCATGTCACGGGTTCTTCCAGTCTTGTGCATATACTTAAAAAAAGAGCGTTCACCTACTACTGCAGTTCGCAAGCTTTCCACAGAAGCGGTGAGCTATGCTTTCTTTTCACGCTAACATATAGAGTTAAATAATAGACATTAGGCGCGATTCATCGCTGTTGTAGGGGGACCAACCGTGTGAGAATTATTTGCTAGAACTGCTGTACGACGAAGATATTTTACAGTAGAGGCCACTTTTTCCGGCGTATAAATGACCTTTGCATGGAGGCATACACGCCAGTAAAAGAACCTCTCGAAACATCATCTCTTTATCCTCTCCGTCGCGCAGGGAGTAATGCTTTAAATCGCCGAACAGTTGTGGCTCATGTGAGCAAAAATTTTGAAAGTTCGATGTAGTGAACGAGCGATATGCATTCAAGGGGAAAATTTCAGCGCGCCCCTTGACGGACCACAAATAACAGATGACACGAGCTTAAAAGTTATGTACCAGCTTAGGCCCAACGGAAGTTTTATTGAGTGATTTCCCCGTTGGAACATTATTTCTCCTTGCAGATCTCGAAGAAAGTGGCATCCTGCCCGAGTTGCTTTCCGCACTCTTTCATCTTGCCTTCAGGCAAACTGGCATTGGCGAAGGAGTACTGGTACGTTCCATCTGCAAATCACGTGAGTTATGTATGCAGATAGGAATAGGACAGGAAGGCGCGCTGACACACGAACACACGCACACACACACACGCACACACCATAGCAAACCACGTGTCTACTATTGCTCTGTTTTGCAGTTATGATCTTCTTAAGGGGAAGCATATTGAAACTAACAGATTTTCGAAATATATAATGTTTAAAAGCATTTTCGAGAACAAGTAAACCTGGTCTCTAAAATCCATACTAGCTATGGAAAACAAAATAAATCTTCAAGCAAAAATGGTCATAAATGAAATCTGAACAAATGTTCATTGTGATGTTTCATTGAAATTATTTAAAAACGAAACAGAAAAAGCTGGGAATCCCACGCAATGTGGGAATCGATGTAATGCGAAGCAGCCAGCAAAGAGCTGCATATTGAGGTCTTTGTTTGTCTTGACATTCATGTCGTGACATCTAGGTCACTATATGTCGCAAGTTTGCCATGAATGCATGCATGTACAATCTGGTATATGCCATGCTAATGAAACGTGCATTCTGACATGCATATATATATACGTGCAATCATATATATATATATATATATATATATATATATATATATATATATATATATATATGATCTCCTATTTATATTGGACGCGCACTCAGGTCATGCCATACTGATTTTGGCATATATCCAGCTAACAAAACGGCCGCCAGCGCACCATGAGCGCCACACGTAAGTCATGCTGTACATGACATGCTTCTCATGATTACCGTGTTAAGTCGTGTTATTTATGTTCGTCACACAGTCACGTCGCGCAATACCAATTTCGGGGTAGATCAAGCCAGCAAAACGGCCGCCAGCGCACCATGAGCGTGGCACATAAGTCATGCTGTACATGACATGCGTGTCATGGTTTTCGTGTTAACTCGTGTTATTTATGTTCGTCATACAGTCATGTCGCAAGATACCAATTTTGGTATATATCAAGCTAGCGAAACGGCCGCTAGCGCACCATGAGCGTGGCCCGTAAGTCATGCTGTACATGACATGCTTCTCATGATTTTCATGTTAACTCGTGGTATTTATGTTCGTTACACAATAACGTCACGCAATACCAATTTCGGGGTAGATCAAGCCAGCAAAACGGCCGCCAGCGCACCATGAGCGTGGTACATAAGTAATGCTGTACATGACATGCGTGTCATGGTTTTCATGTTAACTCGTGCTATTTATGTTCGTTACAGAGTAACGTCGCGCAGTACCAATGTTGGTATATATCAAGCTAGCGAAACGGCCGCGAGCGCACCATGAGCGTGGCATGTATATCATGCTGTACATGACATGCGTGTCATGATTTGCACGTTAGGACCTGTCAGTTATGTTCGTCATAAACTCTTGTCACGCCATATCAATTTTGGTATATATCAAGTTAACGAAACGGCCGTGAGAGCACCAAGACTGTGGAGTGTATATCATGTCTTTCATGACATGCATGTCATGATTTTCATGTTATGACTCGTGATTCATGTTCGTCATACAGTCATGTTATGACATACCAATGTTGGTGTACATTCGATTAACGGAACGAGCAGGAGAGCACAAAGTCGTAGGCGGCTAGATAGATAGATAGATAGATAGATAGATAGATAGATAGATAGATAGATAGATAGATAGATAGATAGATAGATAGATAGATAGATAGATAGATAGATAGATAGATAGATAGATAGATAGATAGATAGATAGATAGATAGATAGATAGATGCGCTCAAAGTCGGAGAAGTTCGCTAAGAAATGCTTCGCATTTAATACTTATATGGCTCCCGTCCGTGTATTGTATAACCTTGCTGTCATTATTGTAAGCTTATAATCTGCTTTATCTAGTACCTGCAACTGCAGTTGATCTTGTATTTATGTTATGTTTTCTGATGCTTTTTAATGTCGGACTGTACATGAGAGCCGTGGCCATCGTCAGGTTTTTCAGCTTTAGCCCCGCCTTATTTCTTACGAAAAGGAAAGAAAATTCAGTACACTTCAGTTGTAGACTCCACTCCCTGCGCATTTGCGAGCAATGCCGAACTCTTAGTACTTATTAGTCTAGTTTGTCAGCAATTTCGTAAATCCTAGTCAGCCAGAGCAAGTAGACATCGCTGCTGTAGTGAGTCCTAGTAAGTGCGAATGAGATATTTTCGGTCCTAGTACATTTATTGGACATTTCATTGGTGCTTTGGCTTAATCGGCACTTATTGCTCACCTATAGGGCATGGTAATCATCATTTGTAGGTACTCATCTTCAGTATATGTGGTTTTTTGCCCTGAGCGTGATCGGTTCGTAACTATCGGGTTGGCTGTTGGACCTTGATACATTTCAGGAGCTTACAAGAAGGTGAAAAATGCACAGGCAAGGAAAGGCAAAAGAAGAGTTAAAACGCTGAATCATCGTAGAAATCAGCGCAAGAAACGGAGACAAGGAGGAGCTACACGCACAAGAAAAAAACCACAGGTAAGTACGTGCGATTCAGAACGATGACACAGAACGAACTCGCCGACCAAGCCACTCTTCTGTAGAACGCTGGAATGCTCTTCAGCGTTTGTGTGCCCACGTGTGCTTTTAACACGAAAGTGTTTTATGCCGGCGACCCCCTAGAAGTCATTAACGTAATTCGGTCACGCAAATACGTTACTGAAATATTTGAGACAAAGAAAAACTGGAAAATTTCATTGATTTGGGTGACCTCGGAATCGTAGCCACGACCTCTAGGCCCGCTAGGATGGGTTCCCAGCGCTCTACCCTCTGCGCTGCCGACGCTCATGCATGAGGCTTCACAAACGGTCCGTATATCTCGCACGCATTCTCCCTTTCACAGTGACCTTGTTTGGCAGGGGTGGTGTCGCCATCTGGGATCGGTGAAGTGAAGTACTGCATCATGAAACTAAGCAGCGCGAATAGTGAGCGCTTCGGAAGTTTCAGCTTTCGGAGCAACCAGAGACGCGCCAGCGGGACGCGGAACGCCTACCTGAGTTCACGGCTCATGCTATGAACTCTCCCTCTCGCGTTCCTGAAGCACTGCGGGGTATATGCACAGGTGCAGGTTACCCTATTACTGGAGAGCGCATAGGTTGGCGCCTCTCTCAACAAATGACAATGCTTTCAATGAGTGCATATCCAGCACTAGTGTTGTGTGCTTGTTGATGCCATCTTTACGCGTGAATAGAGCGAATGCTATTTCCAGGTGCATGTTAACAACTTCAGCTACCACAAGGGTTAGGTTATGATATTGGCGTTAGTCGTCGAGATGGGGATGTGTAGTAGACATCAACGTGGGTGCATCCACGTGAAACGACGCTAAGGCTGTCAAACACCAACAGACATTGTGCAAGCTCTCACACATCAATGTACGATAAACAATTAACCTATACTGCTGTGAAGACACGGTTAACTTTCGTGTTAAAACAATTCCTGTGACGAAGGGATCAACCATGTTTTTCCCTTTATCTCGTAAGCGCTGGAAATGTGTCAAAATTCAGTGTTCCAACTAGCCCGCCGAACCGCTTTAAGTAACTCTTTGGTCACACGCGGAGAACGTGAGTGGTGGATGTGCTTAGGGTAGGATTGAGCGGAGCAGTACGCATGCCTCAACTGTTTTATACTTGTTAGCACTATGCCTCAGCACCTCAGAACACTTGAAGAAAGAGGGGCCGTCCACTAGGCAAAAGCTCAAAAGAATGGATATTTGAGGGTTCTCGCACGTTGAGTGTCCTTTGGCTATACCGCAGGGCAAAGCGTGCGTTCTTCTTAGTGAAAAACAAGGAGCACACTTACTTTTAGATACCCTCTCCAAGATGAAGCAGTCTCCCGTGTTTTCAACGAGCGTGAATTCTAGTGACAATCTTCTTGGCTGGTTTGGCAACGAAAAGGCTAGAAAAAAAGAAAAAAAACTGTTCAAGAAAACCCCCAGAAATGTTGATGCATGCATCTGTCACCGATGAGATCGTTTCTGCAAACCACTGAGATACCTACTGTTCACTTCTGGTCCAGTTGCATCAATGTGAAATAGCTGAGCGACACAAAACACGGAACAAAAAGAAACGTTCTGTACAGGATAGCCGCTATCCTGTCAACAACATTTCTTCCTGTTGAGTGTTTTGGGTCGCTCAACGACTGCACACTGAGATACTCATTTTTCCATGCTCGTGGTGGCGCTATTTGCTTTTTGCAAGGCGGTACTTCTGTAAAACTCGCTTTTTCTACATTTCTCTTCGTTCCCTTTCTTCCTTCCTTTCTTTCCTTCTTTCTCTTTTTATCGCTTCCTCTTTTTTTTGTATTTCTTTCTTGCTTTCTATTTCATTGCTTCTCTCCATTTTTCGATCTCTCATTGTTTCGGTCTAGCTGTCTGTTTTTTCTACCTCTTTCTTGTGTTTGTTTATGTCTTTCTTTGTCTATGTCATCCTCTGTTTTTCTAGCTATTTTAGTGCATAGGACTTTATGGGCCCTGCTTGTCATCCATCCATGCATCCAATGTGGCCTGATCACGCTCACTGTAAAACTCTCAATACAAGCCACAACAAGGCTTGTAATGCTCAAAACCGGGTTAAAATCAACGAACAAGGTATCAAATAATAATTAGTAGAAATAACCAAGAAGTAATCGGACTAATTAACTTGAAACGTTAAAAGCGCTTCGGAAACATGCGCGCAACTCCCGTGCCACACAAGAGATGGCGCCACAGCCTTGTGAAAAGCACGATAGCTCCTCACACGTGCCCTTCGCCTGCGCGAAACAACCTTCTGCAACGGAATTCGTTGCAGAAGACACGTATCTCAAATGCGGTAACAAGCAGGAAGTCGATAAAGCGCAGCAGAAAGTAGTGCGCATTTGACACACCTAGTTTGCGAATCTGCCTAACAAGATTCCACTCATGCTGGAGAAAACCTACATGCTTATATCAAACACTGACGTCATTGACGGTTTGGTAACGGAGCGGTGGGAACTCTACGAACGGGAATCGCTGGGTGCTCGGGCTACGCATTTCTTCAGGCTTCCAGTAGTGGAGCTGCGTTTGTTATGCCCTTGTTCCCTTTATTTCCCTCTGTTTTCTCTTTCGCTTCCTTTCTATCGCCTTTTCTCTCTCTTCCTCTCTTTCTTTCTCTCACTAAACTTTTCTCTTCTGTCTTTTTATCTCTTTCTCTCTCTCATTAACACGTTCGTTTTCGTTTAACGCTCGCACCTGCTGTACTCCGTAATGGGGCTCGCCCACTTCCTGTGGCGCATACCAGCCCGAGGTCTCTTGTTCCCGTTCAACAGATTACGGCTGGCTTAAAGAGCTCCGCGGTTCAAATAATGGAAATCAGAAACAGTTGATGATCGGCGAAGTAACCAAAGGGCGTTCTTTATCATCTAAATTTTTCGTTGTTCTTTTGCTTATTTCTTGCGCTAAGCGCTTGCTCAACCATGCGGCAAGCAATTCCTTAAACGAAAGCAAAATTATTGTTTAGTTTAAAAGAAATTGGTGCTTAATTGAAATGCGGTGTTCTTTTGGACTATGGGACTGATTTTCTGGAGAAATGCGACTTTTCGCGCTAAGTAATACAGGCTGCTTCTGAACTACGAACGAAAAAGCTGGAGACGTGTGAAATGACTTGTTAGGAGGAAAATAAAACTCATCAAGATCTGCGATCTAACGATTTGGTATAGATTCATAGGCAAAAACGTTTGAGGCCCGTGCACTTAGATTTAAATGCACGTTTAAGAACCCCAGGTGGTCGAAATTTCCGGAGCCGACCACTAGGGCGTCCCTTATAATCACATCGCGGTTTTGGGACGTTAAACCCCAGATATTAATATTATTATTATATATTTATAACTTCAGGCACAGCGCGTGTAACTCCAGCCAAAAGATGCACTAATGATTAAATTTTTAAAAGGTTCCTCTGTTTCGCGGATGGCGCTTGTGGTATGCATGCTTATAATATATTGGCTTCTCGATCACACGAAATGAACATTTTTAGTCTGAGTTTTGTACTGTCTTCCTTTTCCTTCTTTCTAAGCACGCAGCTCGTCAAGAGTTCGGCATGAACACACTAGTCTGCGAGGAAGTATTGTTGCAACAAAGGTAGGTCTATTCTGTATCACCTCAGTGCTAAACAACTTCGCCTATCATCCGCTTTCGAGACGTAGAATAGCTCCTTAATTTTCTTAACACACCTGCAGTATGCTGTGACTCACGAAAACAAGATTATGAGGTTAAGCTTCGGCAGTAAAATAACTACGCCCTCGGCGGTGAGCAGTAGGAACTCTACATTCTTATAAATACGAAGGCGTTCTGTAGCATCCTTGTTCTTTCTGCTGGCAATGTCTACAATTTTTACTGTGTTTTCTACGTGTAAAGTACTTCCCTTCATACGTGGTGTGCTGGGCAACACAAACAATGACTGTTGCCTGGTTCTTTGTAGAAAGTCAAGCAGAAAATCTCGTTGCTTCCCGCCAATATTTTGCGCTATCATGCCCACGGCTCAGCGCTCGCGCGACATTCCTAAAAATCGCAAGGGTGTACGCCAGTGCGCATTATCCGTCTGGGTTTTTCTTTTCTTATTTTCTTTGAACGTGTCGGCCCACTTACGGTGGGATGACGTCCGCGCATGCGTCACTACTGTGTCATTCTTTTGTGTAATTTACTAGAGGCACTGCGGCAGCAATGCAGCGCACGACTGCTCAAATTGGCCAGTGGCCGTGTCTTGAGCCAACGGCCAATAACCGTGAAGCGCCTTCCATTGACGTAGACGGGGTCGTCGATGACGTAATTTGCCGAGAGAAGGACGAGCAATTTGCAGCTGTTTTTGAAACGTAATTGTAAGTTCCCTGCGGCGCGCAGTACTATAATATTCGTCTGACACGTGCACAAATGCACCGACTGCCGATTGACAGCGTTTTCCGACCGTGTTCAAAAGGTGATGCAGGGCCACTTGAAGAGAAGGAAAGAGTAATCGAGAATCGCCGGAAATTAAGGTTGCGTGAAGAAATCAGGACGATTACCAAGGTAAACTGCCACTAGCTCGCGCATAACAGAAGCTCGAACGACAGAGATTTTCGTCCCGCAGGCAGCACAAATTAGGCTAACGATGATTATAGTTAACCTATCGACGTATGTGTATTTACCATGTGTACAGATTTGTTTTATAACCGCCTATGTGTGTATAGTGCTTTGATTTTTCAGAAAACTATATTCTGTATTTCGTTTCCATGTGCACATAATTGCGTTGAGGATTGCAGTACATATGTGTGCGCGTATGTACGTGTGTGTACAGATGTATAACTGCATTTACTTGGTCGCTAATAGCACTTCGTCTGCACGTTCTGTTTTGGGTCTCGCGAAATATGTGACCCGGTTGCGCCGACTAATTGGTCTACAAACTCCGTCGAACCAGATGATTTGTTGTCCATCTTCCCACCCTACCAAAATCCCAATATATTGTAGTCCTTTAAATAAATAAATAAATAAATAAATAAATAAATAAATAAATAAATAAATAAATAAATAAATAAATAAATAAATAAATAAATAAATAAATAAGCAATTATCATTCAAATAATTGCCTTGGGGATCGCTTAAGTGTCGTGACACCTTCGACCGTCGACATTTCTTCGTGTCGGAGAACATAGCAGGATCAACTTTGTTTTCCTCGTACACAATGAGTTTGTGAATGAAAAACGGTCAGTCAAGTGCGTTTTCATAAGTGATGACAAGACGGGCGCTTTTTTTAATGGCCCGGCTTGTATACTCACGTAACTCAAGGTCCACTATAAAGGTGTCGTTGGGATATGCTGTAATATTCGCGGGACCAGCAAACGGCCTGTGATGAAAAAGAAAAGGATGAGCATAAAAAAAGCAACTTTTGCGCTTAAGGAAAATGTATAAAACAGTGGTCGCTGTTTATCTGTTTTCAAGTATTTGTTTTAAAGAAACAAGGCTGGACGTGATGTACGTATTTCCTCCTGTCTCGCGGACGACTCCAGATCAATGGACTCATAAAAGGTTTCGGGGTTAGCTGGTGTGCTAATATTTGTATTGGCCCGACTCTGCAGAAGTAGCAGATACGCAACCAGCATCTTGGACTTGTCAGATTGAAAGGGTTCGGAAAACAACTGATTGAGCGAAAGAGTATACCTACAAAATTGTGGCAATATTTTTTTAAAGAGCCAAATCCACATATCGAAACTGCGCTAAATATCACGGCAGCGTAAAGCGCGCCTAAGTTTCTTTCAATTTTAAAACAATTGCAATCAAAATGGGGCGATTTCTGATTGTAACGCGGACTCAAAAAAGCAGTTTGGAGTCAAAAGTTTGCCAAATTCTTCACCCGCTTGAACGAAACTGAGCCAGATCCATTAAACCAGTGCTGCATCAACAATCATGACCAAAAGAACCAGCATGACTGCCTAGAATCTGTTTCATTCGTGTCCTGCTTGCTTTGAGCTTTGCTATCGTGCTTTCGTTCTACAATTAGTTTTTCTTGGGCGAGTTGTTGCTTACTGAATGACATGGTGTTTTAGTAATGCGACGAAAGGGGCTAGTTCGTCCATACCGGCTTGGCGATGCGCTTACGGTAAGCAGACGCTACGAACGACAGACTACAAAGTAATGTTACGGTAATATGGTGTTGTAGAGCAAAACTAGAATACAAAGACTTAGACGCCGACTTGCCTAGTTCTTTCTGCCTCTTTTCGAGTTTAGCGCTAGAGTATTACGCTCTTCGTTCGAAGACGGCATATTTGAAATAGAAGACAACTGAAATAAAAATAATCGTCGTCTAGCTATTTCTTGAAGAAGAAGTTGTCGAAAACGGTGTGGCATAAAACGAGCTACGAGGAAGAAGAGCTGAAGCATTTTTTGAAGACCTTCACTGGTTGCCAAGAAGAAGAAAACGCGGCCGACAGTCCAGAATGGTGCGCTTTTTGCCTGGAAGGACCACTCGCTCCGCAAGTCTAGTCATCGCCATTACGACCACGCAACAAAGAACGGCACCAACGAAAGCACAAGGATGCTGTTAAATTTGTCGCGAAATATTGCTTTATAGTTCATTCGCTGCGATTTCTAGCAAATTCTAGCCCAAATAAAATGTCCCAATCTATAAGAAGCAAATCCAAAATTTACTCCTGAATGCCGACGATAGTGGGTATAGGGATTTTAGCCACGATTTACATTTGAGGCATTTTGGCGACATGGGCACATTGGCAATACATTATTGGTGGAGGCCCAACCATATTGACTAAGTTTCAGGTAAAGCGGACTTGGCTTTTTTAGAAAAGAAATTAAAAAAAAAAGACGCCACAATTACAATTTCTTCTCGCGAAGTAACGACCACACATTGTTTTCATTTTCACGAAAGCGCAACGGCCGTACATGCTGTACCATAGTACGCGGACTATCGCCATATATTGCCGTGGTTGCCTGGAAACAAAAGTATGAGAAATATCGTTGAGATGCTTACCGCTCTGCATAGCGGAAATTGAACTCGTAGGCTTGCGTAATCTTTCCGGAAGTCGCGTCACGCTCGAGACTCCCGTTCTTCGCTACAGTTCCGCAGGAATCGTTCCTCTGACTGCTCTTTGTTGTAGCCACCACGACAAATTTGTCGTAGTCTTGCAGAACCTGCACACACGCAAATGCATCACACGCATGGTGCTGCGTACTGGGAAAGCCTGCAACGTGTCCTGCGCCAGCATTCGCGAACAGTGAACAGAACTGCGAAAAGAGGTGACAGGGAGTGTTCCGTTTGCTTGTACTGCGACGCGCTGTAAGGATTTAAGTTACGAAAAAGCATAGCTTGGTGCCTAATTACAATAAAGTTATTTGATTGAGGGAGAAGACAAATATTTATACATGAAAACAAGGTGCCTCAGAAATGAACAATTGAAACTCTAGGTGGGATCATAGAGTGAGGCTGTTAGTCTGAGCTGCATAGGATACTGAAGCTGCAGAAAATATAGGTGTAACATTTGATCAATACCACATTTCATTGTTACTATTGGCTTGCGAAGAGTGAAGCCTTTGAATGAAGTTGAATAAGAATGTTGGAAGAGGGCTTCGATATCCAGTCGACTCTGAACTGTTTTGCCCTTTGTGAAGCGACAGCAAACACTAAGCTCGCGTAGAGCCTACTTGCTATCAAGGGATATGGCTTATATTTTGAGCCATTTCTGTCAAGTACCGTCCATAACTAACCGTGATGATCCAAACGGGGTAGCATGGCAATTACTATGCCCAGGCATGTTACTTTGTCTACGTAGTGTTTTATTTGTAGAAGGAGAGGACAGTAGCGCACATTCTAAGGGCCCATAACAGTTACAAGTTATTTTTCAAATGTCAAGCAAGCGGCAACAGTGCGCGTATCATGCCACAATGCTGGTGCTTCCGCCGATATGGTCTTGATTTCGCGCAGGATAGCGCACGCTCTTTCGTCGCGGATTAATTTTTCGCTTCAGTAAAATTGTTTCTTTCTCTCTCGCTCTGGAGGTAATCGCAGTTTGAGTGAGAGGGTAAGTCCCACTCAGAACACACACTGTGCGCAACTTCACTGACGTCATCACGTGACTTAGGGTGATGAAATGTGGGTAGCGAAATGCCGACATGGCAATGTGCTGCGAAGGGAACTAGAAAGAGAAGAGAAAAGACTTGGCCGATATTAGGGGTAATTGTCACGGTGCCGCAATTTTGGGGCTACTACCACTGCCTCAAAATAAGGCTTCGCCCTTACGACGTGACAGTGGTAATCGCGAATAGTATGCGGCAATATCGTATGTAGGCCATGATACTTAAATGGCACGTCCGTGGTACTGTAAGAAAAAAAAGAACGTATCGCAATATTTTGAGTAACCGCAATATTTCTCAGATGCAGTACCGTTTTTTCCGCATTCTGTGTTCGCTTCTCCACGAGGCGAAAAAATACGCAAGCTACAAGAGGTCCTTGTCCAATTTCTGGGCTAAATTCCTGTGGCAATTTGTCTAGTATACCGTCATTTTAGTAATACAAATCTCTAATAGAGGACATTTCGTCTGTAAGCGTAAATACTTCGTATAACCTTCGGTTACGTGTTTTTCGGGCTGATTCCATATTTCCACACCAGATGGATGTCCAGGGGAATATGTGGGGGGATTTAAGTGCTTAGAAATGGTCAAACCTATAACGTTGCTAGAGTCAACGACTGGAGACAGCGAGTCGTCTTGGTCAGCACTGCAACTACTTTCCCTAGCAACGTTTTTCTGCACGATTCGCTTACTCTACGCCCGCCTATAGGTGAAGGAGGGGAAGAGCAGGAGTATGTGTAAAGGAAAATAAATTCAGGAGCACTTAACTTATCGGAAAAATAGGCGCAAGAGGAGCTTCACGTCGATGTGCCTGACCTGCGACTTCTCTTCCTTCCTTGCTTCCTTCCTTTCTGTCTTTTTCTCTGTATTTATTTCCTTTTCTCTTTCTTTCTTTCTTTCTTTCTTTCTTTCTTTCTTTCTTTCTTTCTTTCTTTCTTTCTTTCTTTCTTTCTTTCTTTGTTTGTTTCTTTCTTCCCCTCTTTCTTCCTTTCTTTCTTTCTTTCTTTCTTTCTTTCTTTCTTTCTTTCTTTCTTTCTTTCTTTCTTTCTTTCTTTCTTTCTTTCTTTCTTTCATGAGCCCTTTCTCTCCCTTCCCGGCGAAAGCGAAACGCCTGTGATTGGACGTGGCATGAGGGCGCAGCTGTGCAGTTGCAGCTAGAGTTACTGCATATGCTACCTTTAGGTAGCAGAGTTGCGCATTTGTCTTCCAAACGCCGCTAGCAACCATGCATTGCGGAGAAGCTGACGCTCGGGCCAATTTTTGTATTTTTGGACGCTGCCGCTGCAGCGAACTGAACTAACACTAGTCATCGATAGTCAATGTTTATCGCCGGTTTTCGACACGCGAGTCGTGTTAATCGGCGACACGGTAGGCATGTCGCCTGCAAAAACTGAGTGCGACTTCACCGCATAGCTCTGGTTGCTAGCCAGACCTATGCGCAACTCTGCTACCTAAACGTAGCATATACAGTAACTCTAGTTGCAGCGTGTCTCATGACTCACGTTGCGGCGCCGGTGACAGAATGTGAAGTCTTGCGTTCATAACCTGGCAACAAAACAATGAAATGTGGCAACGTGAAATGAGAAGTCGCCTCGATGAAAGACCAGATTGCCGTATCAGAAGTGGCTGATCGCCCACAAGTACACGACGGAGACAGCGTCAATTATTGCAAAACAGCGCATAAAAACTCGCGTCTGAGAGGCCTGCATGGTATAGAGGGTGCCGATAACCGGTCCTTTCTAGGGCCAGATTTACATCTCAGGAAGTTCTTCAATACGCGAATGTAGAGACCCGACTAAGCTTTATCAGTTTATTTCGGTTTCAACGTGATCTATGCATGACGTCAGCGACATAAGGTTCAAGATCTATTCGCAAATGGACTTGAGGTTAAATGTGCAAATGGACAGTGAGGTTCAATGGAAGAGGCGTTGAAGGTTGACAGCTGTGTTTCTGGCTCCTAACGTTGTTGCACGGCAATCAACGGAGAGTGGTGGCGTGTTTGTTGGTGTTCATTCGTCCGCAACTAAAACCATTATCTGTGATTAATAGAAAAAAATAGTTAGTAACGTAAAGTACGCCATAGAAGTCATCATACAATGGTATAGTCAAATTGAAGCTATGATGTTCACAACCCTGTTGAACAGTGCTTGGGTAGTAGGGCCCCTGTCAGGCAGTTAATCTGCCTTTAGCTGTACCGTCCCTCGACATGTATGATGTTGCAAACAATACAATGAAATGAATGAAATGGAAATGAAGCGTAGGTTAAAACACTGAATAAGTTTTTTTTTTAAAAGCGTGTAGTTAATGTGAAGCCAACCACTTTGATTCGCAAAATATCCGAACTCGGTGTTGTTAGCCATTACATGTTGGTTAACTGAATTTTCACTCTGCATTTAACTGGATTTTCACTATGCCTATGCATACTGCGATGATGTAATTCATACACTACGATCGAAATTCCCCTTAAAGAATGCGCCTGAAATCAGCGATAATAAATATAGTCTGAATAAATAAACGCAGCAGACAGCGTGTAGACATTGTCACGTGGTCGTGACGCTGACGAAGGAGGCAGGCGGCGTGTCCAAAATGAAACATTTTTATTTGGCCGAACTTGTTGCCGGGAAATGAAAGCTCGAACTACAGCAATACACGCTGTACACTGATATCGGCGAACTGGGCGTCGGCCGTCGAAAAACTGATCATGGCTGTGACGCAACGTCGTTTATACATCACGCATCGAACATTACAATTCCAGTCTTATCACTGGCGGTCGCGCAAGTGCGGGAATAATCTAGACAATTCGCGTCCTGCGCGCAACCCTAACAAAGTGATATACTACAATCGCGAAGCTTCTCGAACACTGCGGCGCGGTCAGCGTCGAGGGTTGCTAACAGTCCTTGCTGGTCCAAACCCGAATACATCAAAAACAAAACAAGAAGCGGGCGTCGCAATATAATTTTATATTTGTTAAAAAAATATAACTGCTGGGGCGTTGTTTCTTTCATTACCGAACCATCCACATAGCATTAATTATGCAGGGTTCCATGAGAGCAGTACATTGCCGCATTTTATTTACTGCTGACGCCACATTTACCACATAGCCAGATTATGTGTATTCTATATTAAGACAAAAAGCTGCCTGCACTTGCGTCGTAAAACACTCACCTTCTCAACGTCACTGGAGCCGGTTGTGCCACCAGTGGTCTCATCTGGGCTCTCAGAAGATTGACTGGTCCCTGTTGTTTCATCTTCGGACGACTGACTCATCGCTGCCACAAGAAGGATGCTAAAAAGCACGCAGACAGACTGTCCTCCCAGCATCCTAAGGCAATTGAGCCAGCGAATTAAGCAGGGCAAATTGTGGGAACACTGCAAAAGCGCTTGACTAACTTAAGAACAATGTGGAACATGCTACTCTGTAGAGGTACTTGGGCATCATGCTAACCCCGTGTCTTTCTTGGTCATCGCATATAACCGCCATCAGTGCTATGCATTGAAGTCTCTTTGAATGCGCCATACTCACGATACTTAAACGAAGTAGTTACTTGTTGAAAGCATTATTAGTAGACCGAATTTTATTCCTCTAATGCCTTCAATGTGCTGCGAACTAAAAGTTAATACCGTGGTTGTAGCGCTCCGGAAGTTTTACAGCATTAGTAAGAAAGATTTAGTTCCTGAGCTCCGACACGCGTGTTAGGGCGCTGTATTGTTTACTAAGCTTTTTGCCCACTTACGATCCGTCTGGCGTAGGCTAGGCAACATTGGCAGTTAGCGGCTGTATACGGTGACGAGCAACTGTGAGATGAAGCCGGCGCAAGTGAGAAGCTAAATGCCGTTTGTGTGGGGTGAAGCTGTTCCATGGATGCCTGTTACTAAATCAAAGCCGGTCCAAGATAGGAGCGGCTTAAAAATAACCAAGCCTTCATTCCATCCAATCCCTTCCAGGTTAAACTCACTTTGAAATTCAAAAGCCCTATGTAGGAAATGCAAAGGAGGGTGACTAGAATTCCCAAAATACGTACGTCGGGATACAGAGACTCGTAGACTTCGCGAAAGAAGCAAACGAACGCTGTTTTTCTTCAATGAATGAGGGACGCTCGCTTGTGGGGCGCAGTACGAATAGGCTGCGGAAAGCATCCTGAATTTATACATGTAGTGCCCAAGTACCACGCAAAGAATAAGAAAAAAAAAAAAGATTCGAATCGCTTGCTGCGTTATCATTCTCGCATAGAATAGAAAAAAGAACTGCCAAAGCTGCCAGTTTTTTTTTCTCCAACATGATATATCTTCCTTGAATGCATCGCGACAAGCTCATGTTACGTCGAGCGCTTTTTTTTTTAAATTGATGACTTTGGTAGTCCAGCTGACATGTTGAGGAGGATCTCGGTTACGATGGAACAGCTGCATTTTCCACTGCTTGCTTTATAAGGGTACAACTGTGGAGTTAATATACGAGGAAATATCTACGGACGGAAACATGCACACGCAAGAGTTGTCGTTTTGACTTCCCTGTACGCTTTTATGACGGCACGTGCAATCATGAGTTCTAGCTATGGCTCGTATGAATTTCGTTTGGGGCACGTGCTTTACGATGGTCTCGGCATTTCATTACCATTGAAAGGAATATGCGTAGTTTCGAAAATGCGAAGAAGATATCTCTAGAATGTGAGATACAAGCTACGGGACGGAAAATAGGTGTTGTATTGACCATAATTAAAGACGCATGCAGTTAAAACCACAATAATTTAATAACTGTCGGGGATTTACGTACCAAACCACGATTTGACTATAAGGGACGACGTAGTGCAGGGCTCCGGAAATTTCGATCATCTGGCGCCCTTCGAAGTGGCTTGAAAAGTCACACTGCACGGGCCCCTAGCATTTCGTCTCCATCGTAATGTGGCAATCGTAAAAGGCCACGTAGATGGCCATACTGTAATGTGGCCATCGTAATGTGGCCATCGTAAAAGGCCACATAGATGGCCACATTGTAATGTCTCCATCGTAATGTGGCCATTTCCTCTCCATCGTAATGTGGCCATCGTAAAAGGCCACATAGATGGCCACATTGTAATGTGGCCATCGTAAAAGGCCATATAGATGGCCACATTGTAATGTGGCCATTTTGTCTCCATCGTAATGTGGCCATCGTAAAAGGCCACATAGATGGCCACATTGTAATGTGGCCATCGTAATGTGGCCATTTCGTCTCCATCGTAATGTGGCCATGGTAAAAGGGCACATAGATGGCCACATTGTAATGTGGCCATCGTAATGGGGCCATTTCGTCTCCATCGTAAAGGCATGGGGCCCTATAGCTAGGTGACACACACACACACACACACACACACACACACACACACACACACACACACATATATATATATATATATATATATATATATATATATATATATATATATATATATATATATATATATATATATATGACACAACACGCACGTGTCTGTGTTTGTGTGTGAGGGCAATATCTCAGGCATTTTAATGATATATCTGTATAAATTACAAAGCAAATTCTTGTTCTAATTTCATGTCTCCTGATATCGTACCTGAATATCTGTATTTAGGTAGCGAACAGATATTTCCCGGTTTCTTCCAACAGGGCGAGCTGCAAGGGAAAAACTAATGCGCATCGCGTGATGTCTATTCTTGGGTAACTACCAGTTCCAACGACTGTCTGTTGGTTAGAACCAGCTGAACATCATGCCTTCCTCTATGGAGTGTCGTAATTTTACAAACGACGGCTAACAAGCACATGCGACGTCAGTGACTCACACGCTAGCTCTGGTATGCTTATCAGTATAAGAATACATGTCGGCCGGAGACAGATGCTAGGCGGCAGGCAAAGACAAACACAAAATATGTTAAATTTCCCGAACACATATCCGCTGTTCCACTCTCATCCAAAATTCCTAGTAACTCCGGAAAAATGCTGTCGTGCCTTCCGCCTACCGTGGGTGATATCACATTATCATGACGCAATGCGGTCTGCGCGAGGTACAGCGGACGCAGTTAAATTTATTGGAAGACTGAGTTCAGAAAGTCACTCCGCTCAAAGCTGTGGACCATCGTTTATTTCATTCTGTTTCGTAACTGTGGGCAGAGCCAAATAGAGTGTTTAGTATTGCCACCCGTGGGAATGAAAAATAAACCACAAAGACTGCTGTTTAATAATAATACCAGGGGTTTTACGTGGCAAAACCGCGATACCATTATGAGGGATGCCGTAGTGGAGGGCACCGGAAAATTTGATCGCCCGGGGTCCCTTGGCATGCATCTAAATCTGAGTACACGGGCCTCTAGTATTTTGCCTCCATCGAAATGCGACAGCCGTGGCCGGTATCGAACCCGCAACCTTCTGATGAGCAGTGAAGCATCATAACCGCTAGACCACCGCGGCGGACATTTAAGGATAAGCTTTTATAAGGGAGACCCCCCTAGACGCACCCTGTATATAAGGCACCCCTAATTTATAACTCAAATATTTCGACGTCGTATGCGCCTTTGAAATCTTTGAGCTATAAAATAGGGGTATCTTTCCTTGTTCTTGCGTCTTTTCTGCCTGCAGAGGAGTGCTATCTTTTGCTCGTCACGCACTTCCTTAGAAGCCACAAGCACAACGTGATTACCGCCAGCACTGTGTTGCTTGTATTGCTTGAAGGTAACGAAAGTTTGTCTTTACCGTGACCCGGCGCCGTACACCTCATCGATGCTGCCACGCACACGAAATGTACTAAAGAAATAAATCCGAATGAAAGTTCACGCGTAAAGTTCACGCGGTGTCTTATGCATTAGCCTGCGACGACTCGAGGGCGAGGGCCGTCTTCTTTTTTTTTTTCATTTTCGTCTCTTGTACGGATCTCCCTTCCGAAAGCTTTCTGGGCATACGTGGTTTTGCTCTGCCTCCGGGATTGCAGCCATTCCTAGGGCCCCCGTGATCAGCCGACCTTCGACCAAGCGACGATGCCATGCGATAACGACATTGTGTGACGTCAGCATGCATGGTCACGTTGCAAATTATCTGTGGCGTCATGCTGACGTTATGTGGCGACTTCATCGCATAATGATTTCTTTTTGCTTCGCACACCTTGACGCCGACGCCGGCGACGGTCCAAATTTGCGTTTGATGAGTCATCTAAAGCTTCCGCCTTAATAACATACGCAATTGACGTTTCTGGAACGAAACAGATTCCAGGCAGTTGCAGTTAAAAAACAAAAATTACACCATTTCCCGCTAAAGGGGACCATGAGGCGATGCGAAGCCGGAGAACTTGCACGATCGCGTTCCGTTGGCATTCTTTGGGCATGCTACCGACCTCGCGTCGTGGAACGCAAAGAGGAACGCTACGCGCGGCTTGTCTTCCCTCTAGCCTGGCCGTTAATTCTCACAGGGCGAGCGGGGAACGCGGTCGGCAGGCGTGTGAGAGGGGGGCAGCGTAGGAGAGGAGAGAGAGGGGGAGGGGACGTGCATGCGCTGGGGCTCATCGCGGCGTTGCGCAGGAGAGAATTTCGGCATGCCTAGCCCGCGTTTCAGAGGACGAGTGGAAATGGGAAGTGGAGAGGGGAGGGGAGAGGGAGAGTGGAGAGGGAAAAAGGAGAGGAGGAAAGGGGAGATGGGGAGGGGAGAGGGGGGTGGAGAGGGTATGCGCATGCGCAGTAAGGGTGGTCACGCCGCACACCACCACCACCGGATTGAACTCCGCCGTAAGATACTTCGCATCTAAAAAATGCGAAAGCTTGCACTCGGCTGCGCAAGGCTTGAGACACAGCGAAAGTGGCCGATTTGATGCCGTTTCGTGGATCGCATACACGCAATTCCGCTCACGGTGATCGGACTATCTTCTCGTCGTCTCTGGTTCTCGTTTTCCCAGGCCACGTATTCTGGAGCTGCGCGTCGCTGCCGTTGCCGTTTTGGTACAGCGACAAGCCTCGCCATCACGACACGCTGCCCGTTCTTCTGGGGTACGCACTTTCTTTGCGCGTCCCGTGGCTGTATCTGATCGAGCGGCAGAATCTGATCTGGCTGTATCTGATCGAGCGCGGCAGAACTGGGTTGCCCGAGGTGTCTCCATCGCTGCGCGTGGCTTAGCGATAGCAGCTCCATGTTGTCGCTACTGCGCATGGCTTTTCCTGGAGCGCGCACGTTTTACGGATGGCTTAAAGAGCTTCGCTCTTAAAACAAAAATGAAACACCCGTAGGGCGAGATACACTTATTCGTGGGATATGATTGAACGATGATTCGTGTAGGCCTACTTGTTGGAGAGATGACAGTTCAGGTTTACGTCACACTCCGTTTCTTGTAGCTGCGAATCGTGCCTTACACTGTTCTCACACGGGCACTTGTGATCGCGATCCTAATGACGTTCGACCCGGATCAGATATCACCGCGCAGTCATTTTTAATCGCAATTAGGCTGGATTGGGATCAAGGCGGTGGCGATGTGGCAACCGAATCGCGATTTTGCTGTTGAATGCACCAAACTCGATGCAGATTATCTTGGACACAGTAAATGCGCTCATCGTTGCTCAAGATCAAGAAATGGGTTTCGGATTGACCCGGATCGCGATCAAAAGTGACGGTGAGACAGCGGCATTAGGATTAACCGTTAGTGGAAGACGCCCAGCGGGCGCGCCAGTCGGCGTTTCAGTGGACAATATGTTTAACAGCGGTGATGTGAACAACGTCGGTGTTGCTATAACAGCGAGCAATGAACATGAGGCTAGTTATCGCGTACCTGACGTCACTTAAGTGTACCGTAATACCTTGGATGGTGTATAAAGTAAAGAACATTTTATACCGGCCGCGCTTGCGAAGTGGACTCAACATCAATACGAAAGATGCCTTATGGATACATTGCGCCTGGAGGCGTTCATAATTAGGTGTTTGAATACGCTCTTGTAAAGCAAATATATGGGTGCTGATGATTGGCTGTGGCTCAACAGCGGGGCACGGCGTCACTCTCCACTGCGTCTAGAAAATTTAGCTTCTGCCGCATTGTTTATTTCGCACAAAATACATAAATAACTGTTCTCATCCTGTCGTACTGGCTAGTGGAATGTGGCTCACGCTCTTCAAGGAAATTGCGAGCGGTTGTACTGCGGACTTAAGAATTGAAAGAGTGTGATCCGTTTCGGTATCTTGACCTACAGAGGACAACTTCTGTTCCATGGCCAACAAGTCACTGCTGTCAAAGAAGCGCCAAGTCTAGGCCCTAGCCAAGCACGCTACAGCTTTTCAGTTTGCGTAGGATGTGGAATAATCTTTCCCGGTGTCACGTACTCGTTACTTAATTAACACCAGTTCCACCTCTCCTATATGGCAGAAATTTGTGGAATCTGAAGGAGAGACGCTCTCGGAACACACAGGCACAGACGCGCCGTCGAGAAAATGAACACGTGGACATTTATTAAACGCTTTTACAACGACGAGCTCGCCAGCCGAATATAAAACATAACTACTAACACGCTAAATAACCTGATACATAATGCCAATACAACACACGGGACAACGTAACACATGCGATGTACCGGGAATGCGGCGTCGCCGACGTTCGACTCACCACACGAGTCCGTGGGACCGAGCCGCGGAATAGCCCCCGCGGACCCGCGCGCGAGACGTCCGTCCACGGACGCTGCCAAATCCCCAAGAGAACCAGAGCTTTCTCACAAGCACCCGGATAACCTTGCTTCCCGCCAATCAGCGTCACTACGCCGGATGGATGGATGGTATGAGTGTCCCCTTTATAACGGGGCGGTGAAACGTGTCCCAGTTAAAAAAAAAAAAACAATTGGAACCAATTGGAAAATTTCCACCTGGTTACAATTGGTTCCATTTGTGAATTAGTACACAATTGGGCCATTTGAGCCAATTGGACCAATTGGTTGTGTGCCAATTGGGTCAAATGGTGCAGTAGTACATAACCAGTTGGGCCAATTGGCTGTATTCCAATTGGGCCGATTGGTTGTACTCCAATTGGGTCAAATGGTGCAGTCAGCACATAACCATTTGGGCCAATTGGTTGTATTCCAATTGGTTCAAGTGGCACATGCCCAGGTGAAATTCTAGGATTAATTATAAAGTAGAATTCAAATTGGCCAGAACTTGCACGGATCTCAGCTGGCTGCTATCGCATGCAACTTAGTTGGTTCCTACTTTGATTGGCTCAGGACCTGCTGGTCCAGCCAACTGCACACAGCCAAGGCAGCATGGTGGGGAAACTCAGAATTTATTTGAACACTTGCAGCAGGTTTTCTTATAATTGGAAGATATCCTTAGAGGAGCAGTGTGCTTGCACGTATCCTTGTACACCACCTGAAAGAAATTAAGGCAATAATGACTCGTCAAACGTACAGCAAACGTATAGTTTTACCAAATAACATGCGTGGCATGAGCCTATTCGCGTTTAGCAGCACAACGTTAAAATGGCCCTTAATCAGCCCAGTCTGACAAACACTCGCACAGTTCATGCTGTAGGAAAACTATGTAGCGATTATTAAATGTTCGCCGTCGCGGCGGTCCATCATTCACAGTGTTCGGCAAGTTGACCCGAAGGAAACGAGTTCGATCCTGCCCGCAGCGGTCGCATTTCAATGGAGGCGAAATGCGACCCTTACGGCAACCGATTATTTTTCATTCAATACTACTCTGACTAGACGTCAAATGAATTCACTTGCGCAAAATCGCTAGCGCTTTCTACAACGACACATGTGCGCCATAAGGCATAGGCATTACAGAAAGGATGCTTAAATAAACCGGCATGTAGTGTACTTCGCGCACTTCATCACATACTGCAGCAAGGTACAATGACACCACACAAATACTCAGGCAAACGTTCGCTTACACTCCAAATATGTAAGTGCAATACTTACACGGAAGGACCAGAGCTGAGTAAATCGGTGACCTCGATCGACGCTGACGAAGCGATCACCGCATGGTACAACCAATACAACACCAAAAACCGCTCGAACATGCTGATGTTGACTTGTAACACTTTCCACAGATAGAAGCGACCAAAAATAAATGTCTCATCTTAATGTCGCCAAGGTTCCTCTAGCAAACACGCTGCACTACGGAACATGCCGCACGCACACATGGAAAGAGAGCACCACGACTAGCCGCTATGTACGAAAGCACCAAAACTGCGGGTTATAATAATATTTGACCGCCGCCTGTAATGCTCTTACCTGTAATTAAAAAATGCAGCTTACTTTTTAATGTAATATTCATGTTATAAAGTACGTTATTATGTAGCATTTTTATCGGAAAACATCATGAAAAGATACGAGACTACTGCTACTGAGATGCGTCTATTGCTGCTGTCAACAAAAATGCCGGTAATGCGGCGTTTGTCGAGGCGGCGCAAAGTTCACTGCGCTCCTATCGTGGCAGATAATGACGAATGCTGATGAAAAAATCCCTCTTCTCGTAGGGAAGTAACTGTTATGGTTTAAACATTAGCCAGTTGTGCAACGGCTCAATATGACCAAACGGCTAGTAGATTTCGTGTCGGTCGTGTGCAGATCTACGGGAAACGTCAAATTAAAGTTCGCTTTGTTCCAATTTGCAATACATTCATACGGGGTATATATCACGTCTGTAAAATGTGCATTTTTTCTTCACGCCGTTTGAATTAATGTAACCAATTGGTGCTTGGCATAACAAGTGTAGGCCTATATATAACTAAGCGCTTACTTCAACACTTCGCAAGTAAACGAAGTCGAAGCATTTGATAACTCAAATTCCTTGATCGAATTGTGCACGTAAATTTCCAATGGAACCACCTGGCCCAACTGAAAACGAGTGTTTCCATTTGGCAATGCCAGTTGATCAAAATGGCCCTATTGGAGATTCCATTTGGCCCAATCGGAAGCGAGCTTCCAATTGTAAGCCTCCGAATGGTTCAAGTGAGCTATCACTTGAACCATTTGGTCATTTCAGTTGTTCCAAATGGTCCGGTTAGAGATCCCATTAGGCCCAATTGGAAGTGAGTGTATCCTCTTGAACCATTTGGAAATTCCAAATGGTCCTGTTGGGATACCATTCTGCCCAATTGGAAATGACTATTACCATTTGGACCCACTGATATTTCCAAAAGGTTCCAATTGTTTTTTTGAACTGGGGTGCCACCAGGCTCCCTTTTCCTTTTTTTTAATGTTGGCCTAATGCCTCTACCTCGAATAAATCTATCTTACTGCAGAAAAAAAAAAGCGTAAATTCACAGCCCAGTTCTCTGTCCTTTACGGCAGAATGTCCTTATTTTTTTCCCACTACTTAATTTTGTCCTTTCTCTCTATTTTCTGCCACCAATGCTCTTACCGTCTCTTACTTTTTCAATCGTCGGTGTGTTCAGCTTTCCGTTGTTGTCCCTGAAATCCAAGGTTTCGTGTAGGCTTGTGCCTGAAAGTACACCTGGGTGGATATCTCCACATTCAATCAGAACATGCTCCGCCGTTTCCGTATCTTCCCCACAGCATGTGCATTGTTTTTCTTCTTTCTTAAATCTCGCTTTATAACTACGCGTTCTAAGGCAACCCGATCTCGCTTCAAACAGTAAAATGCTTCGCCTTGAATTATCGTAACATGCCTCCCTTCTTATTTCGTTTTTGCCCTTTCGGTGGTTACTCAGAGCCGATTGTTTCTCCATAGCTGCTGTCCAGTAAATCCTCTTCGCCTCTCTGACTTTTCGCTTAACACTCTTTGTTGCCATATCACTTGCATTACCAGCCGCATATATACGCCACTACGTGCCCACAGCGCCATCTCTCGCTCGATGGCGAACTAACCAAGTTAACTACGACTAATCCGCCAGACGCGCGTGCTATGCAGCAAAAACGACTTTACAGGGGGTGATAGCACCCCCACAAACTGCTTTAATAATGTCTGGGGTTTTGGGTGCCAAAAGTACGATACGATTATGAGGCATGCCATAGTGGAGGGCTCCAGAAATTGTGACCATCTGCTTTTTCTTAACGTGAGCTGACTTCGCAAAGTACATGTGCCTGTGGCAGTTGGCCTCCATAGAAGTGTCACCGCCACTGCCGGGATCGAACCCGCGATCTTCCGGTCATTGGATGAGCACCGTAACCACTGTGCCACAGATGGGGACCAGAGACTTTGCAGGTCTCGTCACCAGAGCACGAAGTTATTGCTCTACAATAAAAAGACATCTTAAAGAAGAATGTTACTCAGAAGAGCTATGCAGGCTTGGGCTTGCACCTGGGAAGATGTCAGATCGTGGGTTCTTCTATCGTACGAAGGTCTACCGACTTCCACAATTTCAATAACTCCTCACTGTAGCCTCTACTGGTCTCACCTAGTATGTGAGCACAGTGCATCTGTGTGTGCGGCGCATTCCCGGCAAGCAAGAGACTGTGTCTCGCGAGTGCATAAAAACCGGTCTGCATTGAAGGTTAAACCTGCAATTCTTTAAGTTCAATAAAGGGGGGTGGGGGTGGGGGGGGGGGAAGCCACCGTAGTAAAGCCGTAAAGCAGCGAACCTGCTATTTTCTTTCATCGCAACCGAAGGGCCTCATTCAGGGGCTTTTCACCATCACCACAGCGGACCTGCATTTTCGTAACAGCTTAAAGGACCCCCAAACAAGCTCTGAACATACAGAGGTTCTCTCCTGGTGTTTCCCGTCTTTTCGACACAACTCTTGACGACAGCAACCTGTTTACGTTACGTCATGAGGAAAAAAGCCCTTAATTGGTCGATATACCAGAGATATCGGTTGTGAATTGTCTCCTACCCTGCTTTTTCATGCAATCGCACGCCCGTTTTGTCTTGTCTCACATCACTATCGTGCGCGATCAACTAATTTCACTTCGTTTTGTACGTTTTCGACTGCGCAAGCGTAGACAGCATGTAGCTGAAAAGCGGGAAATCCTGACAGGCTCGCCGCTTAGTGCTGACATTGTCCTCCTGTCTTATGAAGAAATAAGTGCGGAGGAGGAGATAGCGCTTGTAGGAAGGATAGTGAATGCGAGCGAGAAACTACTCGGTCGTTGAGAAGGAAACCACCCTATCAGAGTGCCGTCGGGCCCTTTAAAAATCTGCATTGGCCATCGCTGCTGGCAACATTCGGTGCATTGTTCCTTTAAGCTTGAAATAACGCTATTTTACTGCAATCTGCGCGTGCTGCACAAGCGAAGCTTGATAATATTGAGTTATCTATCGTCCACAGGATCTTAGTACCTGAAACAACCGTGTATATGCGTAATGTTTAACCAGTCTCCAAATGAAACATGTTCCTATATATTGATACTTTGGAAGCTTGGTTTAGCCGACACGAGAAATACGCGCGAGTCAGAGGCAGAAGAGTACTTGTCCACAGAGGTGTGGGAGATGTTAAGGTTAGGGTCGTTGTGAAGAATTTCTGAATGCTCGTGTACCTAAATTTGCGTATGTTTCAGTTAGCCACACGTTGCCATTGTAAATCAGTACTATACCCCAACAAGATGGACCTATAGTAATGAGATTGCGAGCTTTGCAATAAAATAAGAAGGCGGGGTATCAATAACCATTTAAAACCGTATAGTAAGACTAAAAGTTCACTTGTGTTTAATCGAACTCTACAGAAAAAAAAAATGAAATGTTGCCGCCTGTTTCAATGCGCACGTGAGGCTCTCGATCTACCTATTACGCACATCATGCACGTCTCTTTCAAATGCTGTGCGGCTGGTTACAACATCCTCACCGCTCTGTGTGTCGCTCGTGGATCTTCTTTTTATAGCTTTATGAACGGCAAGCGTGGCGCGCATATGGTGCCAGAAACTGGGGCACGCTAGGTCTACTACGCGCGTTATCACTATGAAATGCTGTCGTCGCATGCTGAAAGCTGGCTTCAGGATTCGGCTTCTTCTATCCTGGTAACTCGAACAAAGACAAATATGGCAGGTTTTTCGGCCTTCGTGAAAACGTCTAATAGTGCGTCAGATATTCGCCATTAGGGTGCCTGTATTGCTAACACCGACATCAACGCATACGTAAAAAGGGGTTGTATGTGGAAAAGGCGCATGAGGCACCTGATCGACGTTAATATACAGGGTTGCTGTTCGTTGCCACCTTACGCCAACTTGGCTGCTATACAACCTTGCCTGGCAACAAAAGTTTTAGTTTGGCTCCATGGCTACTTTCTGGCTGCTTTGAATTTCTATTTTGACACAACCTGTAGTCATTTTGCTCAATATATTCAGACAAAATAGCAAGCGAGCCTATAGAATAATCCCAGTTTGTTGACGTGCTGGCGGATGCGCGCGCGCGCTCCGATTTAGGCACTCAACGCCTGGCGTGACTGCAAAGACGGAGTGTCGAAGTTTTGCGCATTCAAGAATACGCGTGGCAAGCCATCTATCCCTGACGCTGCGCAACATTTTTTCAGGCCGAAGCATTGCGCGTGTTCTCGTACGAACTTGCATTATTATATGCGCAATGAAATGAAGCTGGACTGTTCATCGTTTGACCAAGTGACTAGGTCATGGGATGATCTCATTATACACGTCATAGTGACGTCGAAATGTCATATTGTCGTCACAAACGTTTGCGATATGTGACGTTAGGATGATGCCTTGTGGTGGCGTCACCACGTGAGCGTGAATTTTTGAATCCCTCGTGTTGACGCCGTCGCCGCGAGATGCTGACGCCGCCAAACCTCAATTTGCGCGCTTGATGAGCCATCTAAAGCTTTTGCCTTAAAACATCGCCTGTTGGTCGCTGTGTGTTAGAGCGCCTGTGTTTGAAAATATGTTCTCTTGCAAGGTTCAACCGCTTGCCAATAAAGTATTAATACTAGACACTATTTCTCTTAGGTTCTCTTTGTTTTGTTAATGTGTTATAACGCGGATATGAAGTCTAACTACGAATTTGCTGTAAAAGTCCCGGAATATTTGCTAGCGTGTTGCTAGCATTTGAAGGGGCCCTGCACAGTTTTCCAAGTGATCATTGAATGGCTTCCTTAAAAGAGCTTGTTGCCTCACGAATCGGGTGCTGTAAAAAATTTTAGGAACCGTCAAGTACGAGCGGAGTTGTTGGAATTTGTCGCACGCTTAAAGCGCTTTCTCTCTCATAATTACGTACAGCGCGAAAACGACAAAGACGGAGTTAAACAAAAGGGACACGGACGTCTTCGTTGTTTTCGCGCTGTACCTAAACATGCTGCCTTACCAAGTAGCCCTACTTTCAAAACTATTGCTTTCTCTCTCCTTTCGTACCAGCGAGCACGCTAAAAGCTGCGCAGGCGGGCGGGGCTGACAAGGGGACAAGAAGATGCATCCGTTCGTCAGCGCGCGTTACCACCTTGAGCACTATAATTCCTTTTTATTGCAATAGCAATTATATGGACAGTCTCGACGGGTTTTTGCTGTCGCCGTCTTGTCCTTCCGGTATGAAGTCCTAATCGCTAAAATCCCCCCGCGCATCATATGTTTTACCACGGCTAAAAGCGCGCGAGCGGGGACGACGAACGCGGCCGAAGCAGAGATCAAACGAGCCGTCCCGTTTCCGTCGCCGAAGGGTGCATGCGATAACATGACATGACCCCGCTCAGGAGGCCTGCCGTCGAAGCAGACAGGAAACTCCCCACCCATCTTTGACTAGCATGAAAAAAAAAATGCGAAGACGCGAGGGGGGGGGGGGGCGAGTCGCGCGAGGAGCAACTTTGAACTTTGAATCTAAGGGGGCGGTCGCGATCGCCGGCGCGCGCTATCCCGAAAGCCATCACAGCGGGCGCCTCGTATACCCAGAGTTACTGTATATGCTACCTTTATGTCGCAGAGTTGCGCATAGGTCTGGCTAGCAACCGCAGCTATACGGTGAAGTAGCACTCCGTTTGTGCAGGCGACATGCCTATCGTGTCGGCAATTAACATGTCCGGCGGGTCGAAGACCGGCGATAAATATTGATTATCAATGACTAGTGTTAATTCAGTTCGCTGCAGCGGTGGCGTCGAAAAATACAAAAATTGGCCCGAGCGTCAGCTTCTTCCGCAATGCGTGGTTGCTAGCGGCGTTTGGAAAACAGATGCGCAACTCTGCTACCTAAAGGTAGCATATACAGTAACTCTACCTTTTACGTGCTGCGCTCTCAACGCGAAGGGACTCCGCGGAGAGCATAGTAGCATAGTCCCTTCGCGGAGACCCATGCGGAGACCGGCCGCGGAGAGCGGCCGTATTCTCTTACACCAGCGTTTTGTCGTTACGCGAGATTGGATACAAAACAGTTAGCTGCCAGCCTCACTTCGTGTAACAGTACATTTTGTGGCTATCGCATTTATTGCTTCGCCTTTGTGGTGAAACTGTGACTTCCTTTTTTTTTGTTCGAACGGGCGCCCTACCAACCCTACTTTCGCTGTGATCGCGAGCGCGTGCGCGGGCACGTGGCGGCATCCCGCGGCGGCCGGGGTAACTATGCAGTTCATGATGCTCATATCAACCAATGGCCGTCGATATTAGCTTTATGACGTGGTCATTTGCGTTTATGACATCTTGGTCGACAGAAAATGGAAATACTTCTAGCTCAGTTTTAGAATTAACCGCAAATTCCAGGCCGCGTGCTGTCTAATAATGTTTGGCTCGCGTGTTCTCAGAAGCCTCGACCAGCGATTGGCAGCGTTTTCTGACCATGCTGAAAAAGTGTTGCAAGACCCCTTGGAGAATCCAATACGTGAGGTACCTGGTCGCAATTAAAACTTCTTCGCGATAGTACACTAATAGAGCTAGCTAAACATAAATGCGGGCGGCAGCGCTTGCACTCCTTTGTCGCTTGCGAACACCCAGAAGGAAGAGAAATGATATCCCCCTCTCCCTTTTCAAGAGTGGTGAACCAACACCGACACGCATGCGTCGCTTACAGTGCGATTCTGCGGTCGGCGATACCGTGCCTCGACACCGGCTCACTTCTTGGGTGCCCTTATCACCTAGGTAACGCTGTTTTTCCTTCTTTCCAACGGCGAGCCTCCTCTCAAGCGATACCAGTGCAGTGTGTTCGTCAGCTTGTCTGCGATACGATGGCTTGCCTATATCGAGCTTGTGAAACCTGCAGGCCTGCCGTGAACCACGGCGTCGCGTAGAGGCTGCA
Organism: Rhipicephalus sanguineus; assembly: GCF_013339695.2. Lineage (NCBI taxonomy): Eukaryota > Metazoa > Arthropoda > Arachnida > Ixodida > Ixodidae > Rhipicephalus > Rhipicephalus sanguineus. Next base: position 65,506,173 of record NC_051184.2, on the reverse strand, counting down.
CGTCATCTGCGACCTGGAGGGTCCCCGAGACGTGGGCTACGACCTGGACGGGACTTCAAGGATGCCGTGGAGGAACGATGCGCCCTAGAGGACCGTCGCCGACCGTGCTGGGCAAAATGATTCCGTGAGTGCGATTTCGGTTATTCACTACTTCGTTAGTTTAGCAATTGTTACTTTGGATTGTGATAAAATTGCATCGATTAGCTTAGTTATTGTTATTTTTAAACTCTCCATAGGCTTGACCTGGAATACAGGCTGCGTGAAGGCGACCACGTTCACATCGCCGATCGCTTGCTTCTGTTGGAGCGTGATGTTAATTATCATCGCCGACTTTAGGTTAATTTTTTTTTTGTTGTTGCTGTCATCGACTAATTGATTCGTGTGGCACAGGGGTTCTCACCGTTAAGCGTAAGATGAGCGCGGCATGATGAGCATAGGCTGAAGGATGATGGTGGCCGACTTCTCTTGCAAATGTTGCGATTGAAGACATATGTATGCCGGCGTCGAGCACTTAGACATTGAGCGATATTCGGAAGGCTTCAATCCCCGTCCGTCTTCTTGGCTGGAGATCGCAAGTGTGTTTCTTTCTTATCGCACGCGAAACCGGTGGTCCTAGGCAATGTGGTAGTTCAGCGGCGTAAGTGTTGCGCTGCTTAGCTCGAGCACGCAGGTTCGATTTCCTGAGGGTTGGTGAGGGTCGGTGTAAAAGCGCCATTGTGCTCAGATTTCGGTGCGCGTTGTGTAACGGTCGCGTGGTCACAATTAATCCTGAATCCCCGATTACGTACGGCGGGCTTCATAATCATGCCGTGGCTCAGACGCGTTAAGCCCGTGCGTTCTTGACGCAGGGGCTCTTGTAATGGACGCTGTCGTCTGTGCGAACTTGTGTCGCGCGACATTGTTTACAAGCATACGTCACGACATGCGCTTCTGATTCAATCGTAACATGAAAAAAAAAATCGACAGATCCCACGTACCGTGGAAGTCCATGTTATGCGAAGCATGCGGCGGGAAGGTGCCTGTGGCGTAATTTTTTTTACTGAGCGAAACGTTACGAAATGATGCTAAAGATTTGTATAAATTTTATACGCACACATATATGCTGAAGAGCCGCATATGTGTTATAAACCAGTTGTTTACAGTTGGGTAACGCTGCCAACGGTAACGTCGGTATTACCAACACCAGAAGCGGTAAGCTGATATGTAGTGCTTATACTTGTCCGTTATCGTGGAGAAAGCACGCACGTTTCACGAACCCGTGTGCATGTGTGGAAGGGGTTCCTAACAGTTCTTGAACAAGGTCATCATCACCGTGATCAGTGAGCACTAGACGCCGCTCATGACTTGTTATCGGATCCGGTCGCGATCGCGGTGGCGAGGGGTCCATGTGTAGTGAAGTATGAGTTAGAGTACAGTTGTTTGAAATCGTAGATGCCTCGGTCGTTTCGTCGATAAATTGTTTGTATATAGAGCCGGTGACATGTCGGAATCTGAAGTCACCCATCGCGTTGGTCAGGTTTAGGCCGTTGAGGCTGGTAGCCCGGATAGGGCTACGTAGACCAATATCAGTGGATGGCGCTTGTCGTATTCGTAGGCTACCTCTTACGTAGGTTATACCTACGTAGGTTAGTCTACAAAGCGGCTCTCAATCAATTTGTCATCATGCTCGGTCAGCGTGAGGCCATCGCCTAGCCTCGTAAGAAATGAAGAGGACACTGCGTCGTTCTGGTGGACTAAGTGCACTTTACGCTGTGATGATGTGAATATCATACGTAGCTTTCGTTAATGTATTCCTCCGGGGTCGAGAAATGCTTCAATATAGCGTGCTGAATCATAGAAATACAAATGTAATGCTTATTAGACAGCTATAAAAGCGGAGCCAACACTGGAATCACGGACGTTAATCTGATATGACGCCTGTATTGTAGGACTACATATTTATTGTTTATTGCTTTTTTGTAAAATTGGATACCCATCACCACAACCACAACTGACGTTGCACCACCGTTACGCCTGCATAGGCTTTTTTTCCAAACCAGTTTGTAGACCTGGCGTGGCTTTGTGGTAGAATACCTGATTGCCACGCAGAATGCTTGGGTTCGATTCCTGCTTGGATCCTCATTTTTATTCTTTCCATTCGTCGGGTCAATACTGCCGATGTCGGTTTTTCTTAACGCTCTCGCATTGAAATTACCAATGTCTGTTCTCACCGTTCCTGCGTAGATATAAACTGTCAATCACCTGTGGCGCATACCCGTACACCACGGCCGGTGGTAAACGGGTATGTGCCACACGTGTCTGGAGGAAAGGGTTTGACGACGCACGTGACAGGATTTTCACGTTATTCATGTCATGACCACACAGTCATATTCGTCAGGTCCTCTTACCCTCCCATGCTAATTTTGGTTTACACCAAGTTAAGAAGGCGATCACGAGAGCAAAGACGTACGCGGCTAGATAGATAGATAGATAGATAGATACGTAGATAGAAACGCTCAAAGTGCCAGAGGTTCGCTAAGAAATGCTTCGCATTTAAAACGTTTCCATCCCGGCTGCAGCGGTGGTATTTCGATGGAGGCCAAATGCTAGAGCCCCGTTGGCCGAAATTTCCGGAGCCCTCTACTACGGCGTTCCTCATAGTGATATCGTGGTTTTGGGACGTAAAACCTCAGATATTATTATTATTATTATTATTATTATTATTATTATTATTATTATTATTATTATTATTATTATTATTATTATTATTATCAGGCCACAAGTAAACTTAGCTTCTCTCGTCGACGTGTTGGAATTATTTGTTAATCTGTGGCTCATAACCGAAGCACTTGTAACATACCGGGGGTCTGTTGAGCATCGTTAGCTGCTCGACTACAGGGTGTTGTCGTAAAATCCTGAATTTTAAAAATGTAATGTGGTTTTACGTGGCAAACCTACGATATGAACAGGAGAGACGCCGTAACGGGGGACTTCAGATGAATTTTGAGCACCTGGGATTCTTTAACGCGCATCTAAATACAAAGAGACGGGTATCCTTCCATTTTGGTCCCATCAAAATGCAGCGGTCGTGGCCGGGAATGTATACCGCGTTCTTGGACTTAGCAGCTCGACGCCTTACATTGTGAGCTATCGCAACGTATGAATGGCTTAATTGTGTCTAGTTCCTGCCTGTTATTCTGACTTCACGTCTTCTTTTGCACCTCAAGTCCTTTCCGGAGAAGTAATAACCAGACCTGCACCAGCCGCTATTATGTGGACGAGTATAGCCTTTCTGTAAAAATGGCGCAGCTTTTCCAAATCGATCAGGACGCGAGCCATGTTTCGCAGGAAAAATTCCGTCATATTGCACACTTGTTGGCACAATAAGTAGGTCACATTATCGCGTGTACGCATTGCAAGACTACGCATGATGGCGGGCCATCCGTAAACTGTGTTTCCGTTTTGTTGGGTTGCCGTTATCACAAGGCCAATCGCTGCATTCGCTCTGTGGCCAGCAGTTGTGGCGCTGAGTTATCAGTTTCGTGACGGCAGCGCGATAACATAAAGCCATAAGCACTGTGTTCATATTCCAATATACTCCCGGCGCGGAAGCCAACTGGCACGTTTTCTCAAAATTTAGCGAACGCTTTGCTGCAAGAAAAAAAAGCTAACTGAATAGGCAGATGATTACAACGAATCTGAGAAGGCATCTTTTAAAACTCGCACTTCACTGCTTTCTCAGTCAAATGTTTCCCCCTGAAACAATAGAAATAGAAAAATTCTCTCGGCGACGAGGTGTGCGGCAGCGGCAATCGCACGTCAGAATTCGTGAGCCCTGGCGTATTTCTTGTGTGAACGTTGCTCCGCGCGCTGTGGAAGCGGCTCTCAGAGGCCACGCAGAAAGAAGCGCATGGAGAAGCGCACTTGGCCCTCGTGGCACCCCTCAGGGCACCGTATTGTCGCCTTTTAGATGCGAAGCATCTTATAGCGGAGTTCAAACCGGTGGTGGTGTGCGGCGTGACCACCCTCACTGCGCATGCGCATACCCTCTCCACATACCTCCTCTCCCCTCCCCCTCGCCCGTATCCCCTCTCCACTTCCCCTCTCCAATCTTCCTCTGGAATGCAGGCTAGACATGCCGAAATTCTCTCCTGCCCAACGCCGCGATGAGCACCAGCGCATGTGCGTCCCTTCTCTCTCCTCTCCTATGCTGCCGCCCTCTCGCGCGCCTGTCGACCGCGTTCCCCGCTCGCCCTGTGAGAATGAACGGCCAGGCTAGAGGGAAGACAAGACGCGCGTAGCGTTCCTCTTCGCGTTCCACGACGCGAGGTCGGTAGCATGCCCAACGAACGCCAGCGGAACGCGATCATGCAAGAGCTCCGGCTTCGCATCGCCTCATGGTCCCCTTTAGCGGGAAATGGTGTAATTTTTATATTTAATCTTGCCAATCGCTCGCATCCCGGCAAGCCAGACTGCATCCCCTGTCTGAAGCACACGCCCCAGTCTCTACGCGTAAAACATCACTCTGTGCGTACACATCGAGGAGACGTTGCAAACGCGGAACAGACGCTGTCAATGCCCACGAGCAGCGGAATCAGCGTTAAAGTGCCCACACTGAGATTGCCCATGGTCGCGAAATCAGCCTTAAAGGAGTCATGAAGCACCCCTTGGGCTTGTTGAAAAAACACAACCTGCGGAAAGCTGACACGGCTATGAACTGCTCTGCAAAATATTACAGTCGTGCGCGCCGCGTAAAGGCCACAAGCGAAGCGCGAAGTTGCCGTTTCCTCAGGCGCCCTCTTTTCAAACAGAGGCCTGTTCTCACTCTCGTCGGTGGGCGGGGCGTCTGCACGTTGACGTCGCGGAGACATAGCATGCTTATTGGCCGATAGCCGGATGAGATGCGCTTCTTGCCACGGGGTGCCGCCACTTGCCCGCGCTGCACTCCTCAGTCTGCTAACTTTACACGGTAGCCGCACTCGCGCATGCGAATCACAGCGGGAGAGCGATCGCGTTTCATGACGCGCGCTGACGTAACTTCTTACCCCCGTGCCATCCCTCCCTGTCTAGCTTCCAGTGCGCTCGTCGGCACGAGAAAAGAGAGAAAGCGCTGAGAGCGTGCGCCAAACCCCCGTAACTCCGCTGATTCTTGACGGATTCGGGAAATTTTTGCGGCAATCGATTCGGGAGGCAGTAAACTCCGATACTAAGGTCATTAGATCATTACTTGGAAAAGTGGTTCATGACCCCTTTAAAGGGCCCCAGCAACACCTTTAAATGCTAATGCATGTCTTAGTCGGGGCATGTCAGGCGTCTGTCGGTGTCCGCGCGCTGGCAGGTGTTATCTCTCCGCTCTCACTCCCTCTCCTGCAGGAACAGCTGCGGGCGCGCGCGCTTATCCTCGCTCCCAGCGAGTGGAGAGTGAGTGGAGAGGAGGAGCGCGCTCTGGCGTGTGAGGGCGCTCGCATCGCGGGAGCTCGGCGGAGCTCCCGCGTGTGTGGAGAGAGTGTAGCAGATGGTAGGTGCAGTGCTTCGCCGCTCCTTCTCTCGCTGTTCGCTCTCTCTCCTCCCTGCGCCCCACTCTCCCGTCTGCTCGCTCGCACGTATATATAAATGGAGTGAAGCGATTACTACGCCGTGCACTCTCGGCGCAAGAAATGCATTCGTACTTCCTCACGAATCCCTTCGGGGAGGTGGGGGCATTTTATCTTCTCGCCTCGCGTAGGCACGCTCACTTTTCTACTGCTCGACACGGTGTAGCTTATCGTTGCCTTTTTTTTCAGCATGGTTAGAAAACGGTTCCGATCGGTAGTCGAAGCTCCTCAAAACACGCGAGCCAAACGTTTTAGCACAGCACACGACCTGAAATGTAAAATGAATTTTGAGTAAGCTAGAAATCGTTCCCTCACATTTCTACCAATGATGCCATATACCCTAATGACCGCGCCAGGTCCCGTAGCCGGGGGGGGGGGACTAGAGGCTCGGACCCCCCCCCCCGAAATTTTGGTGCAGTATATGTTTTTACCAGAAATAAATAATAATTATAGGTGTTTTTCTGAAAAATTCAAGGTTTTCAGCAAGTGCCCCCCCCCTCCCCCGAAAAAATTCCTGGTTACGGGCCTGGACCGCGCTAATACCCAAATTCACCGCCATTGGCTGATTTGAGCATCGTGAGCTGCATAGTGACCGAGGCAGCCGTGGGAGAACGCCACGTGCCCGGGCGTGCTCGCGATCACGTGAATGTAAGCCGCACGTTCGAAGATAAAGCCAAAGTGCTCAAGGTTACTACCCGCGCGTGACGTACCTTCATTCCCGCGTGCCATCCCTTTCTGCTTAGCCTCCGGCGTGTTCGTCGGGACGAGAAAAGAGAGAAAGGCACTACTGCGTGCGACAAATCTCTGTAACTCCGCTCGTCTCTGGCGGTGTTTGAAAATTTTTATGGCTGTCGATCCATCAGGCCAACTACTCCTTTAAAGAAGCCGTTCGATGGTTACCTAGAAAAGTGTTGCAGGGCATCTTTAATACTCATGCGGGCTCCCGCCGGCTTAGCTACAAAACTCCGCACCACACCACCACGGTTCAGGACACCTCCACTCGCGCCCCCATCGTTTAGCTATGGGGGGGCTCGGGCTGATGCTGCAGTCCAGACGCTATAACACTCGCACCATCGACCATCTTTCGCTTGCCGTGCAACAAACCACGCGTATGCTCGCCTGTGTCCGTGTTCTGTGCACGGACATGCGAGATCACTAGCTCATGCGCGGGCATTAGATCACTCACTCTAAAGGCCCGAACACACGTACGCGTTGCAGCGCGTCAGCGCGTGACTTTTTGACGCGGCGTCGCGCCCTCTCACTATGGGAGGAGAGGGCGCGCGGCTACGCGAAGCTGCGCTCCCGCCCTCCTCATAGAGAGAGGGCGCGGCGCCGCGTCAAAAGGTCACGCGTTGACGCGCTGCTACGCGTACGTGTGTTCAGGCCTTAAGACACGATTCCGTAAGGTGATAATGCGTTGTAATTGAATGTGGAGATATCCACGTATGCTTAGGCACTAGCTCTCATGAAACCTTTGGTCTTAGGGACAATAGTAGAAATATGAACAGGTGCGCGATAGATATGAGCACGGTGTAAGAAAAATAATTTAGGTGTAGACACTCTCCGCCCGCCGCGAAGGAGAGCGCGTCCAGATAATGTTCGCCTTTAATACTTGCGCCGGCCGCAGTTTCGTGGGGGGCGCTGCGACATGGGGGCTTAAGAAACCTATTGCGACGAGGCGAACGCGCGTTTTTCTTCATTTTTTTTTTCACCTCATTGCATTTTTTCACGGAGAGTTTTCATACGGCCACGGTGTAAACGGCGCACCCGACGCACATAGCGTCCCTAACAGCGTTGCGTACGTAAAAGCGCGGCGTCTTGCTTAGAGCGCGTGAGCAGTCTTTCTGCTCGCTGACTTCTCACGTGCGCAACGCCGTTACGGACGCTACGCACGCAGCTCGTCTTCTATAGTACATGCGCCGGCCGTGGTTGCGTGGGAGGCGCTGCGACATGGGGGCCGAGAGGAGGAAAGAGGCGAACATTATGTGGACGCGCCGTCGGGCGGAGTGTCCACACCTAAATTATTTTTCTTACACCGTGGATATGAGTAAGGTTCGGTTAGAGGATCGGTAGTAGAAAAGTCGAGAGAAAGGACCAAGAAATGGCGGGAAGACTAAGGTTACTCTGCGGGAAGGCGAAGTTGGGCTGTGAATTCGTTTTTTGCAGGAAGAAGGATTTAATTGAAATGGGTAAGGAATTGAGCCGAATTAAAAGATAACAAAAACTTCGATGACGCACGAGCTTCGCCTTCAAGCGTAGAACGCGATAGCGCAATCGGGCCGTGTTCGTATCGCCTTTCCCATCGCAAGCCTGGCTTCGCTTCTCGGTGGACACTTAAACCGTGCCGCAAAGGAAGCCTAAGTGAGTGCGCCCTCCGGCTCCTATGTCCATGCATGCGGCCCGATGAAACACGACCATACGGTGGGGCGAGGCCGTTTAAATGCGCGCCCATGGGTCTTTTGCGCCATCTAGTGGGTGATAGTCAAGCCGCTAAAGAACCTCCGTGGTGTGCGTACCACCAATGGTAAATAGTGTATATAAATAGCTCGCTGTTAGTATGCTAGGGGGTGTATGCGTGGTGGCCGAGCGGCGAAAGGCATCGCGCCACGGAGCTAGGGGTCGCAGGTTTATTCCACGGTCCCAATCCAACGGAAGATATTTATTATTTACAGCGAAGCTATTTAGCAAATTGTTTCTTGTGAGTCGATCCAGAAAACTATCATCATTATAAACGGGTATGAGCCACAGAAATTGGGCAAATCTCACTACTCACCACTGGCCCACTAAAATGAAGAAGGCAAGAGTTAGCCCAACAAATGGCTGCGACGCGACAGCGGCGAGCCGAACACCCCGAGTACGTACAACGTCAGAATACTAGGGAATGGGAAAGGCAACGGCGGCTGCGGGAAGACCTCGAAGCGATGAAAGGCGTACACCAACGGCAATGCGGCAGCAGATCAATTAGAGATGCGAACGCTTGGTTTCAGCGCGAGTTTCTGTCTCTGGAGTTCGGACAACCGCGTCGTGTCGGTGACTGTCTGTGGTTTAACTCTAACCTCTCTGCACTGAGAACCAACATAGAAACAGTCTAGCAACAACCTAGAAGCTACCTAGAACCTGCATCACCTATCTAAGACCTAAAAACAACCTAGAAGCAACCAGATTAGTCTTCAGAATCGTCCAGTTCCGCTGTTTTAAGCTTTGCGCGGCTTAGTGCAAGCTTCGGCCTTTTATTGCGATAGCAATTATATGGACAGTCTCGGCTGATTTTTGCCGTCGCCGTCGCCGCCGTCATGCACCGTATGTGTATAAGTATGGATATCTCCAAATCCCCTCTCCCCTTTCCCCCTCTCCACTATCCCTCTCCCCTCCCCTCTCCACTATCCCCTCTCCCTTCCCCTCTCCACTTTCACTCTCCACCTTCCCTCTCCACTTCCCCTCTCCACTTACTCTCTCACCTTTACCCCTCTCCACTTTCCCTCTCCCCTCCCCCTGTCCACTCTTCCTGTGAAACGCGGGCTAGACATACCGAAATTCTCTCCTGCGCAACGCCGCGATGAGCACCAGCGCATGCCCGTCCCCTCTCCCTCTCTCTCCTCTCCTACGCTGCCCCCCTCTCGCATGCCTGCCGACTGCGTTCCCCGCTCGCCCTGTGAGAATTAACGGCCAGGCTAGAGGGAAGACAAGACGCGCGTAGCGTTCCTCTTCGGTTTCCACGACGCCAGGTCGGTAGCATGCCCAAAGAACGCCAACGGAACGCGATCGTGCAAGTGCTCCGGCTTCGCATCGCCTCATGCTCCCCTTAAGCGGGAAATGGTGTAATTTTCTTGCTATCGCATTTATTGCTTCGCCCTTGCGGCGAAACTGTGACGTTTTTCCTTGATTTGCATCTACCTCAAATTTTCGCTCGCGGAAAACGCTGATATTTCACTACCAAGCAACGACGCCACCACCGACACTGGAGTTTCTGCGAAACGAGCTCTCTAACGCTATCGCGTTATTAAGCGTTATTAATACAACTGTTTTTCTTGTCGAGCTTCTCGGCGCACAGCTCACCAACTCGTTATAATGGAGACGCTCATAGCATCCACCCCTCCGTCCCTGTTCAACAGAAGACGCTGGAATGGTCCGAGCGGTGTATTAACAGCCGGCCATTCGTTCATTAATCAAAATTTTATGATTGTGGTTAAGGACACTGAGTCATGGTCTCCGCTGACCTTAGCTGCTCGTAGGACCATTTAGATGAGGGCTAGTTGTTCCGCTGCGTCTGACCTCCTACTGGAGCTCTCACTGATTCCAATTATGGACGTAGATGTGTAGGTATTCGCTACAATCCTTTTATTTAATTCCTATTTTTCGTTATTTCTTAGCGAGGGTGTCGATTCCGGAACATTTAATGTCTGTAGGTAGCCCATAACGGCACGAGGCTACACATATTGCATAATCTGGGTCAAGTGATCACGAACGAAAAAGTCAAAGGGATTGGCTAAGTCATGAAAATCCACGAAATCGTGTAGACTGCAGTGTGCACTGTAATTTAGAGGAAAATTGAATACAACCTCATCTCACCATAGGCTGCACTTCGACTCGATGAAACCGATGCATAGTGTGCAGTACGAGTACCCATCTTTCAGCTGACCATGAGCTACCTTTTAAGCGCCAGTGAAGTGGGCGTGCACGTTACGCGCTCGATACGCCGATAACAACTCAGTTTACAGAAATACGTCCAAGCACCGTGTAGCGATTGGCCCTAAGCAAAAAAAAAAGAAAGAAAGAAAAAGAGCTGAGCTTTGGGCAGCTATTCGCTGAATGCTTAGGAAGAAATCGATCCCCACAATGCGTGGGATCTGCTGGAATTGTTTTTTAGAGTTTTTAAAGGGCGCCTAAAGCACCCAGAGGTCAAAATTTAGTTGTGGCGTCGCAGTTGTGCGCGATTCTACAGCGAACGCTGGCGGAGTTCACGTGCTTTCTCGTTTCGTTCTTTCCTTCGCTAGGCTGCGTTCGTCGGCTCGTCTATCCACCTCTCCGGTCGCGACGTCACTTAATCATATTGGTGATATCATGACAGCTGTTTTAGGGGCGCTTTAATGCTCTTTTGTTTCTTTTTATATTTGTGTTTTGTTAGTTTATTGCTAATATACATAGTGATGTAGCTGGCGCTGCTTGGTGTAATTGCTCGTTACATTTGCTAGCTTTGTTCACGAATATAGGTCGATAAGTAAATTGAGATGACAACGCAGGAAAAGAGGTTGACCTAAGTTCGTGCAAACTGAATATATCGAAAAATGCGTGCGAGGAGGCAAGCGCTCATGGAGCCGAAGAGCTTGCGCACTGTGTGCTCTTGCTGATCATTAGGACCGTGTTACATGCCCTGTTGCATTAGGCAATGTCTATCATTACTAATGCACATTCATGAAAGAGTGCGAACGATTATTCCGGTATTCTGTGCTGAAAGCATCACTAGCTTTATGCCTTTATCTAAACACCAGGCGTAGTGTTCTGTAAAAAATAAACTTTTGGTATATGTCCAGAATATCGGCCGATCTCTCCCTCTGAGACACGCTTCCCGAGAGACCATGCTTACGCAGGGAGGGGACAACTGAACCAACGCAGTTTGTCTAGGTGGCGTTGCTTGTGCCGGCAGCAGGCCTCTCCTCTCCCTCCCTCCCTCCTCTCGATCGAACGCGGGCGGTGTGCATATAAGCGGCGGAGCGCGCGTTCGGAATTGAGTCAAGGGCGTCTTTGCTTTCGCTTGACTTGACGCTTTGCTTGACTCGAGTAGATGCGATGGAAGCAACGGTACCTTCAATCAGCGTCCCACTACTCGTTGAAGGCAACGTTATCCCACCCTCACCGTCGTCGGCGTCAACAACAGCAAGCAACGCAGAAGACAAGGTTGCGAAGAGACGAGCATACGACGCTGAACGCAAGCGTTTGAAGCGAGCTGCGGACCCGGAACTTCGTGCACGAGAAGCTGCTGCGAGACGGCAATGACGGGCTGCGGATCCTTCACTCGGGGAACGAGAAGCAGCTGCGAAACGGCAACGACGGGCTGTGGATCCTGAACGTCGTGCTCGAGAAGCAGCAACCATTCGTGAACGTCGAGCAGCGGATCCATCACTCGGGCAGCGCGACGCTTCTGCGAAACCCAATTACGCAACATTCACGCGATACCCCCACCACTCTGCGACGCATTTACTCGAGTTCCCCCCGTGGGAAGATGCGGACATTTTTTAAAATTTATTTGATTGAGTGGTCCGAATGGCGAGGGTTAGCAACAGACCATTCATTCAGTCATTAAAGGTTATGAAATTACCTCCAGTGCTCAAGCGGTTTTCTGTGCAGAAAGCTACGCGGATTGACAGCCATCGCTCTACTGATCTTCAACCGTGATTAACAGGTCTGCAGGGCCAGTAATCTTTCCCGCAAAAGCACCACGGTAAAGATTACACTATCCCACCGACGACCTCAACATCCACGTAACTTGCCGCTCCTAGTGTCACACTTCGCGTAATTTGTGGTGAAACACCAATGAATAGAGCGTGTTCACTGACACCAAGGCAACTCCTCAGTGCTTGATTCTTGCCTTTCGCCGCTGACCCCACAAACACCTAGTCATAGAAATCAGAGAGCTGCTTCATGACCACGTCGAATGAGAACGTGACATCAACTTTCAGCGATTCCCAAGCCATTGTGGCATAATTTGAAATGAACACGCCAAGGTAGCTGCTCGATCTGCACAAGAAAGTGACGTACGAGATTCCATTCACCACTGTCAATAACATACACAGCAATGAAAGTTCGGGAGGTTTCAAATGAGGATTGCAGAACTTCATGAAACACACCGAGTTTGCAACTCAAAGGTCTGCCTCGACTGGACCCGTTAAATGTATTTTGCCGACTGCGGCTAGGTGTCGCTTTTACAAACTGCTCTACGAAGCATAATGGATGACGGTGCTCCTTGCATTCACTGCGGTAGCGAGGAAACCATCGAAGATGTTCTTTGCCACTGCCTTCGTTAAAACGCGCATAGGGTGTCGCTAGTGGCCGTGTTGGCCCGCCTTTATGACAGACCCATGCCGGAACAGACAATCTTAAAGCGCCGACCCGCAGTGTCGTCTCAACGGAAGTTTATCACGGCTGTAGTGAAATTTGTGCGGACTAGTGACCTGTTAGAGCGACTCTAATGCTCCCGTTCCTAACCTTCCCTTCATTGAAAACTTTGTGTGCTTCAAGCCTGCTTCATCTTTCAACCTTTGATCAGGACGCTCCGAGGGTCTAGTTGGTTCATCCTATGAAAGAGACTGAATGCACAAAACTTCAAAGGGACACTATAAAAGAAGGCACACGTAAAGATTGAGCGCGAATTATGAACTGGTTAATAGGGTCGCAGATTGTCTCCTTAATAGGCCATTTGTGCAACAAACACAATAAGAACTAACGTACCTTTATCGTCATAAAAGGCAATTCTGTGCCATAGAGCCATTTAGAGGCGTCATTTACACAGCTGTTACCTTTCGTCTTGTTGTGAAAAGCTTCGAAAACTTCCCGAGAACATGCGTTCGTGCTTCCACCAAATATATTAACTTGATGAAATCGTGCCTCACATGCAGAGGCTGCGCTGGGAGAGCGCAAATCGGCCATTTTTCAATTTTTGATAGAGTGCTGATGTTCCCATGGGCGGTGACTTACACGGCGGCTGGTGAGACCAATGTAAGATTTCCCGCAAAATAGCGGCATTTCCTGTGCCACTTCGACATCGCATTGCACGAACGCCTTGACATGCTTCTTGCCACAAACACTAGCGCGTTCCCTGCCACACGAAATTCGCCAGCATAACCGCGAGAGCTCTCTAAGTACCGAAAACGGGAAACTGACTCCGCGGAGGTTCACAACTGTCTTAAGGTTGTGTGTCACCCTGTGTAAATAGGCTAGCGGCTAGCTAAAACACTAGCGGCTTCTTTTTTCCAACCATGCGCATGTAGTAGTAGTAGTAGTACAACTTTATTTATAAGGGTTGGGATAAGGGGTCATGAGCTCGATGGGTGGGGCCCGAAGTCCAGGGCTCCACTGGCTACTGCTGCCTGCCTGACGTGACCCAGAAGCGCAAGCTGTACCACTGGGTCAGAGCTGGCGAGCTGGGCCTCCCATTGCTCGAAAGTATTAGATAGGTTGTACTGGCCTAAAAAGGCATCTAAAGTTGGTGTCATACCGCCGCGGCTTCCGCGAGCGCCTTTTATTCTTTTGCAGGAAGGTTTGGGCCACGGCCTAAAGCACAGAAGGCGGGAACCTAGCTGCCTTTAAAGAGACCCTGAAAAGGCTTTGGAGATAACGTACAAACGCATTGAGCCGCTAAAGCGAATCATAAGATTCATTTGCAGACCCATTTAAGCTCTCTGCGCCCACTGTGTAATTTCTTACAGGACATTAAACATGGGAGTCGCTAGAGATCGCAGCGGCTCAACCGAATGTATTTTCAACTTCCCTCTTCCCGGGTCCTCCTTACGTATCACTGGTGACCGATCTGATTGGATACGTCCAGTCTACTTCATTGGACATCCGGCGGGCAGCGTGCGTCGTCTGCCTATGTAACAACGTGCTGTATGTTGACGTGAGCTGCGCGGCAGTTTTACAGCGAAAGCTGTTATGAGATCATTTCAACGGCCATTTTTGGCGCCGTAGTTGTCCGCCGCCGCCGCCGCCGCCGGTGTCCGTAACCAGTATCGCTCTAAATAAGAAAAAAAAACGAAATAAGAAATTCCAGGGTGGAAGGAGGTTCGAACCTGGGCCCTCTGCGTGGGAGCCCAGTATTCAACCTCTGAGCCATGCCGGTGCTTGAATCTGCTTTGCAAAAAGGTCCTATACAGGCTTCATGTCGGGAAGGAACCACATTAGCAAATGCAATATAGCGTGGTAGAAGAGTAAAATAAGCACCAAGCGTCGCACAACGCGAATTCTGTAACCAGGCGTCACACAATGCGAATTCCGCAACGAGTAGGTTGTTGAATGCTTCCAACCCATTACAAAGAGCTCTGCCATAATTCTTCATCGTCATCAGGCACAGCATCAATAAAGTGCGCATAATGCCTTGCATACGTTTAGCAGGTACCAACGCTCTTCGTAGAATGACGAAAAATGGCACAGTGCCTGCTGCCCTACTTCTGAAAAATTACAATGATTTATAGCGTAGTAGGTTCCTCGCAAGTGCACTTGTATTGGTTGCCAAGGAAGCCCATAAGCACATGATCCATTTCCTCGGGGTCTCAGTAAAATTACAATGATTTATAGCGTAGTGGGTTCCTCGCAAGTGCACTTGTATTGGTTGCCAAGGAAGCCCATAAGCGCATGATCCATTTCCTCGGGGTCTCAGTAAAGTTCTTCACCCCCCCCGTCTCTCTTCCACGTCAACGTATGTTACACAGCATGACGGGAGAGGGAAATAGCGACTGGGCGTCACCCAATGCAAAGTACATAACTGGTGTGCCGTTTAAAGCTTCCAACCCATTACAAAGAGCTGAGCCATAATTCTCCATCGTCATTAGTCGTCGCGTCAACAAAGTTCACATAATGCCTTACAGACGTGTAGCTGGTGCCTCGCGTCTCCGCAGAATCACAAATAATGGCTTAGAAGGTGCTTCCCAACTTCACAAAAATTTTGATTTATGGCGTAGTGGGTACCTTTATAGTGTACTTGTGTTGTAGCCCCAAGAGAGCTTACAACGGGCTCTAGAAACGCCGCTCTTCCAGCTTTCGCTGTGACTGTGCTGCGGTTTCAGCGCAGGCCTGGCGTTTTTTATCTGGAGATTGCTTTTCGCACACACCATGAATCGCCCTAGGTGAGTTGTGTGCCGCAAATCTAGCGAATGGTGACTTGTAAAGCTGCTACATTGTGTGAGGTATATGGCGAGCGGAGTCGCTGCAGTGAGCGTCGGGCTCTCGCTATCCGATCAAAGTCAGTGTCTACGCGTCTGCGGCTGTAAGTTCACCCCTGAATACACAACCACGTTGCCCGAGTGTGCGCATATAGGTGATCGTTTTTAAGCCCTTTATAACGCTATAGCGTTGAAGAGTTTGTTCAGCAGAAATTCAGGTGTCGGTGTCGGCGTAGGTGACGTCGGTTGTGAGCGAAAAATCATCATCTTGTCCTTGACCGAAAAATTGAGAAAGATGCAAATAAAATTATAATAAAAAATTGTAGGTTTTAGTGACATCGAACTCAGGCCGTCTGCGTGGCAAGCAGGTGTTCTACCACAGAGTCACTGCATTGTTTTTTCATGGTATTTATTCAAAATAGACATGGCACTTGGACGCAGTTCAATACAGACTGAGAATAAATGTGTTGATTATGCTCTTATCGCGACACAATGCCGAACAGACGGCACTATAGAATACACAATCATCTCTATAGTGAATACATCAAGTAACAGCCTTTCCCAATTTTATACTAGAACAGCGGAAAGGATAAGCACCTCACCAATGCCGTATATCATTCTGGATATCTTTCCATTTGCTCGTATACAACTCTTAGCTGAGTGACCATCCTTATGAAGTGGGCTTTTGAGGAAGTTATCTGCTCTGCGTTTCTCTGCAACGTGCGCGTCTCCCACAGGATATGCATTCCAATGAGAAGAAGCATGTCGAGTGGTGCGTCGTTACAACTCGCTGGCAAGAGATATCGCACGGGATGTGAATTTAGCACAAAGTCTTTTTTAAGATTTCGCTGGAGCACATCCCAAAATAAGATTGTATCTCTGCAGCTTATAAAACAATGTTCAATTGTTTCTGGCACATCACACAGAGGACGATCAACGGAAGACACAAAAATGTCTCTTGAACGAAGCCAGGTCTTCACAGGCAAGGTCTCCGAATGTAATTTACCAAAAACGTTTTTGTCGATGGTGTCCGCGGCATTTTACGTACTCGATTTAGGGCATCATGCCCTGGCAGTCCCAAGTATTTTGCACGATAAAGTGGTGGCGGAAACAGCATCGTTATTAAATCTCTGTAAACATGTTTGCGGGATACAGCTTACAAATATTCATTTGAAAACCTAACTGTTAAAAACCGAACAGATAAATAAACTTCTCGCATAAATTCTAACTGTTAAAAACCGAACAGATAAATAAACTTCTCGCATAAATTCCCACAGACATGGTCGTGGGGATTTAAACTGCTTGATCATGTAGCACATTTACCAGGTGTACCTGCAAGAATGCTCGAATAATAGGGTGAGAAACGTCGCGGAAAAAGAAGTAGCGTGATACAGTTTGCCACAGGTACAGATGTACTAGGCCTAGCCCACCTGCGCTAACTCTGAATAGGTTGTCTCGTATCACGGATTCATAGGTTGATGACCACATAAATGTTGCAAATTTACGGTGAAAGTTCTTAATATGCGACCTAGCACAATGCAGCACTTGTAGTACATAGAAAAGTGTTGTCGCCAAAAACTTGTCGCACGTTTCCACTTTACCTAAAATTGAATGGTTATGTGGTATAAAAATTTAGCATAACGCTCAAGGCCTGCCACACTATCTTTCCACTAATGGGCGCCTGACATGTGTGCACTTAGTGAAACACCAATATAGTTTGGTGGCACCACAGACCGTTCAATACTGGCAAACTGATCAGGTGTAGATCCCCATGACACAAACCCCAAACCTGAACTCTTGGAATAGTTTACCTGTGCGCCTGAGACGCTAACGAATTGCTCTACTACATCAACAATCCTTTCAATGCTGGTTTCGTCAGTACAAAAAAGGCAATCTCATCTGCATATGCTGAAATTTTACCTTCATTCTCTAGCAGTCTGAAGCCATGAATATTGTGAGACTGAATAATATGGAAGCACAATGGTTCTAAGTACAGAGAAAAAAGGAGCGGTGACATAGGACATCCCTGCTTAACAGAATAGCTGATAGATATAGGCTGCAAGAGGTGACCGTTCACTATTAGGCGGGTTAAACAATGATTATAACAAAGTTTCACTTCTTTTAATAATGTTGAGCCGAAATCAGCTTGCTGTAAAAGGGAAAACAGAAACGAGCGAGAAACACGATCGAATGCTTTTGGGAGGTCAACTTGCAGTAATTCAAGTTGGTCAAAAGAGTTTGAACAAAAA
The DNA here is from genome assembly GCF_013339695.2 of Rhipicephalus sanguineus. NCBI lineage: Eukaryota > Metazoa > Arthropoda > Arachnida > Ixodida > Ixodidae > Rhipicephalus > Rhipicephalus sanguineus. The sequence goes on along the minus strand of NC_051184.2, from coordinate 65,488,479 downwards.
TCGAGAATAGTACGAGCGATGTGGATGTTAGTCCGTATAGAACGGCCTTTCAGTCCACATGTTTGATGGGGTCCAACAACAATTGACATTACAAAGTGCAATCTATTAACTAAAATCTTGGCGAAAATCTTATAGTCTACGTTACATAACGTTGTGGGCCTGTAGCGATCAGCATGGCGTAATTTTCCTTTATCAGTACCCTTTGGAATCAAAATTGGGTGACTTTTGTTGAAAGACTGTGGAAGAACCTCGTCCTCTAACGCCTCTCAGAAAATTCTCATTAGGATGGGACAATAAAGTTATTCATACCATACCACAGACGTCCCTTAAATACCTTATAAAATTCACCTGATATTCCATCAGGGCCTGATGTTTTCGATAAAGGTAGTTGATCGATGGCAAGTTCTAGCTCTTTCTGAGTAACAGGACCGCTTACAAGTGAACAATCTTCATGAGGGACACGAATTGATCCAGAAGTTGGACATCCTGAGCAGAAGTACTAGCACTAAACAATGTTCTGTAGTTGTTTTGAAATTCTGCCAGGATATCATCTGGATCTGGATACGTGACGATGCTCGTCGAGCAGAGGCTGACGGGTTGGTTTCTAGGAATTTAGAGCTCGACTATTGCGCGAGTGAATACACGCACCTCTGTAGCGTTCTGTATTAAACTTTTGAAGTTCACATTTGATACTAGTCATTTCTTCAACACGCGAACCAGGTGCTTCACACTCTACCTCATAAAGGCTTCTGTGGCTATTCTCTAGCATGTTTTGTTCGTTTTTCCTATAGAACGATATTACAGAACTTTGTTCTATAGCAAGAGCGCGCATCTATTGCTTGAACAGCTCCCAAGCAGCAAATAAGAGTAAATCAGCGTTAAAACAAATGGTCATAGTAACACACCTCAGCAATAAATTCTTTGTCACCAGAAGGGTGGAATTAAATTTCCAAAGATCCCAACGAGGACCGAACTTTACATTGAAATTTTTACCTAGTTGAGCAATGATAATGCAATGGTCGGAAAACGATACCGGTTCAGTAATACATGATCACCCACGAGAGAGAATTGTTGAAGAGATTAAATTCTATCGAGTCGTGCAGGAGAAAGCCCTTGAACGTGCGTGTACGAACAACTCCCTTTGTGTGAGGCTGCAATATCCACAAGCCCAGCAATTTCAGTAATCTCAGTCAACACCTCACCGCTCTTGTCCCTGCGAGAACTGTGCTCTACACGGTCATTATCATAACAATTACAGTTAAAGTCGCTCATAAGTACTGTCCCTTTATCACAGTCTAGCAGGGGGGCGATACTTTCAAAGAAAGCAACGCGCCTACCTTTGTCATTAAATGCGTAAATGTTCATCAAACGGCATGCAACACCATGCAGCACAAAATCACAACGTATAAACCGCCCTTCAATATCGACCTGATAGCTAAAGGCGCAAAAGGGAGATTATTTTTTAACAAGTACAACCTGCCGATGACCCAACAGAACGTGACACACATATGTTATAATCATGCTGAAAGAGTCTTAGGGCCCTTTCAGTCTCGTAATCACACTCGTGCTTTGTCTCCTGAACTGCGACAAATTCGAAACGCTTGTCTGTAAGCAGCCGACGAAGTTGGAATTGTTTCTGCCGAGACCTAAGCCCTCGTAAATTTAAGGTCGCGAAGGTGAGCTGCATGGACGCCATGATGACTGCACGCCCCTTTTCTACTCCAAGCTGTCAGGCGTTTAGGGTGAGGGAGAAACCTCCCTTGCACTGTCGCCAGGACACCTGTATCTTATATGCCGATGCTTTTCTTTGTGTTTAGATGGTCGCCGACCACGTGATTGCTTTGGTATGCTGATGTCATTTTCCTCAGAGGACACAGATGCGTAAGAGACGCGGCGTTTGGGAACTGTTGTGTCCATTTTAGTGGACACTTCAAGCACAGGTACGGGAGCATTACCTTGGCTCTGTCGCTGGTCAGGAGTACTGCTGGTAGCGATGACAGCATCTGCCGGGTACTTCCTTGTTGTTGGCTGACTTGACGTCCAGAGACGCCACATCAGCACGTAGTGGCTGCGTCTCACTCCGACACACAGTTGCCTCGCATCTCTCGGACACGGAGGTGCTCTCGGATAACGTACCGCTGGTTGTTGACGCGTCCGCTGGCACCGGCGTATTCATTGTGCTCATGTCCACAGCGTTAACTGTTGGAAGGTCACCTTTCGCATCAAGGACCTCTGTAGCATCCATTATGTGCTTTTAAACGGTATCCTTTTGAGGCCGGGTTCGGTGGCTTAGCTTGTCGGCATAAAACACTACACACTCATCCGCAGAATGTCCAAAACGGAGGCAGTTCTCACAACAAGGCGTCCGACACTGCTGACGTATGTGGCCAACTGTGTTGCAACGTAGGCACAGAGGTGGTCTCCCAGGAATCAATAGAAGACTGTATGCCGCAGACAGTAAACACGTGTGGATTTTACGAAATAGTGACTCCATCGCCTAACAAGAACACTACGTCATGGTTAACGGTCTTCATGTCCTCGATGACCGCTACACGCCAGCTTTCTCTGCTTACTGAAGTCACTTTTCCGAAACGTTGAAGTGCTTCACGTATAAAGATGTCTTCTAATCGTTCTGGAAGCCACAGGAGCTTCATCTTGACATCTGCCGGCTCCTGGTCTATGACGATGCAGCGGCGGTTTTTAACCATCCCTGCCATGGCTGTGCACAGCCTTGATTACTATAAACTATTTTGAACACTACATGTAAAGTAAGTGAATGAAAGAACTCGGAAGACGAAAGGCGAGGTATTTAATTCAGAAGTAATGAAAGGGTGCATGAACATAGATGGCAGCTCTGAAATAAATTATTTTGAACATTACATGTAAACTAAGTAAATAAAAGAACTCGGAAGACCAAAGACGAGGCATTTAATTCAGAAGTAATGAAAGGATGCATGAACATAGATGGCAGCTGTGAAATAGCATATTTACAATCCTTGCATGCATTTGTGATGCTTTTTTTAAAAGAACAAGCTTACAAGAATCGGACCTTATGCCTTTCGCTGTGGAACTACAGCAGCTTTAAGAAATACAGACACAGTCAGTGCAACGCAGGCACAATATACCTCACCGCGTGCAAGTGAGTACATGAAAATATTCAATGTTCACCTATGGTTCAATAAAATGCAACTTCACAAAATTTGTTGCAGATGGATTAATCAATCAATCTTTATGTCATGTAAAATTATTTTGCTGCATTATCAGAAATACCTTTTTGTCATGAATCACCAACAAGCAGGGCTTAAAGTCTCCCTTCGTCGGAGGAGGGGGGCCCTCAGAGGGCGGCGTGTGTGTGTGTGTGTGAAGTGTTATTCTGGGTGAAAGTTACTTTTGTCACAACTCTCGCAGGCCACAAAATTAGGTTCTTTGGTACGACCACAGTGTAGTGAAGCCAACGGTCTCAAACTGAACGAATGCTTACGAATGCTGCACAAAGAAAGACATCATTCAGAGTCTATTTTGCGTGTTTGCTGAATGTGCCGATCCAGTCAACCGCTAAAAAAAGGGAATTTTAGAAATAATTTTTCAAAATAACTTGGGATGTCAAAGGATAACAATACGCAAACTCAAACCAAATAAGTCTAGCTGCAAAGCAGAACATTAGTTCGCTGACTGCACTGAGAACTCCAGGCACGACAATGCTATATTTTACTATTGTTGCACGTACTTGCCTAAAAAAGTAGGCAAAATACATGCGTCTTTCGCACTGCAACAGACTCGTAATGCTGAGCTAAACAAATGAAGATTGACTGTTGACCTAAAGAGACGAAGGTGAACATTCACTGACTGACGAACAGGTAGCCTCACGCACAGGCGCCTCGTTGAAAAGTGTGTTCTGTCAAGAAGCTCACTCGAACATGGTGGCGAGCACTGGTGACCCATTGTGTGCTGCGTCCCAGGCAATTGCATCCAGCAGTGCGATGAAACCTGTTTATTTCTTTTTTTGATGATGCCCCATCAACCGAATAATTGTGACTAAATCATTATGCAAAAGGTTGCAGAGCTATAATTCACCTCCACAAAGCACTACTACATAAAAAAATCAACTCCAGTGCTTGTCATATGGTGCCGCAGTGCTACAGTTGGGAGGGCGAGCCCCTCAAAAATTGGAGGGGGAGGGCCACCTCCCTCTGACTTTAAGCCCTGCCAACAAGCCCCTTGAGCTACCCTCGTGTCAATGTGGATGTTTTTGAAAAACCACAAGCCAACATTAAAAGATGGAAATCCCATTGTAAATGCAACAGTAAATACACACTTATACAGATGTCACCTCCTAATACAAGTTTTATTTGTACTCATTGCATGACTGAGAAGCTTTTCAAGGGAAGCAAGTTGCACCACGTGATGGTGGTCTGTATACAACAAAAAACACATTCGTACTATTTTGCATTGTTAATACCTCATAATCAGCATCTGTGTTAGTGAAGTCAACAGGTTCAGCACCAACACCATCTTCAATTAGTGTCATAGGGGAAACAGCGTAAAGACCAGGACAGAAAAGGCACACATACAACACACTTCTGCTTCTTTGTGTTTTGCTTTGCCGACAAGTTCACCATTCAATTCGTGGTTTAATGCTACCCTACCTCTTATCCCTATGATTAGAAAAAACCCTGATAGCCATGGGCGTCTGAAACACAAACTATGTGGGTGGTTATGGCACTTGACTGCGAACCCAGAGGTCGGAGGATCTAATCCTAGCCACATTTTGATGGATGTAAAATGTTTAGAGGCTTATGTACTTAGATTTAGGTGCCTGTTAAAGAATCCCCAGATGGTAAAAATTTTCAGAGACCTCCACTGTGGCTGCCCCTCTTTTCTATTCTTTCATTCCATTTTCCTCCTCAAGGATGCTAAGCCATGCTCCCGACAAGGGCTGCAGAAAATAATCTTTTCCTTGACACAATCTCAATCAATCAATCAATGTAAGTGCTAATCAAGTTTCGGTCACTGGTACTCCAAAACTTGTTGTTGGGCTAGTTGGTACATGCTTACTGAAATACAAAAAAGATGCGTACCATGGAGGAAGATGGCGTCCTTTTCTGTTCTGTCTCAAATTCTTCCTCGATGGTACGAGTATTTTTTGTATTTCAGTAGGAAACGTCACTGCTGGTTTTTTAGCTGGCACTAGACTCTACGTCCCAAGATACATAACCAATAAAGAAGTGCTCACATTTTCTAATCATTAAATCATTTCCTGTAAATAATCAAGATGACCATACAACAATTGCTTTCAGATGTACGTGAGATGTTTGTGTTATGATACCAGGCAAATCTTCAGCCTAAGTTATTTCATTACACACTGACATTAGCGAATATCAAGTATGTTTCCTTTATGGAACACGTAGCATCATTCTTATCAATGAAACACACTGCAAGTAGGCATTTTGAAGTGCATACAAAGAAGCTGAGATATGGTCAAGGCAACAGTAAACAATACCAAAGCGTTTGCATTCTCGTAAGACACACGTGCATATTTAAAAGCTGAAGTTAACTGAAACACCCTGCATACTTCACTCGAGACTTACACCAGCACACGTTTTACTTGAGTGTCCTGCAATACTCCTTGCCTTCTGTTGTCGAAGATGCATTCTTAAGCGTGAGCGCACATACTTCTCCAAGAACGTCTTGCTCACTTTTTCTCAGTGTTGATCACACGAAACAGAAATGGCCTCTACGTTTCTTTCAAGAAACTTGCAAATAGACCTGTGCGGTGCCTTCAAATCTAGAACAGTATCAGCTGTGACAAAACATTTGAATCGCTCTTCATATTGCAAAAGAACACTCATTACAACATTGCTTGGCCGGAGAAGGTTATGAGCACCCTGAACATACTCTTTTAGGTCAATTAGAGTGTTGTAGTTGCCGTCATCAGTTCCCACCAGCATGTTTCTACACGGCTGACAGTCGCCAGTTACCTTTAGAAGAGCTTTGATAAGAAAGCCTCCAAAATAAGCCAGGATATCACACTCCACATCTGTGACATCTTCAAGCAAGTCCTCCAGCTTTTCATCATCATCTTCTGACTCTGTTGGTTTGTCCTTGAGTGTAGGACCAGGAAGGTCGGCGAGATAGAGACTGTCATCCACTTCATAGCTTGTCGACTTAGGAGTGTGCAAAAACTGTCCAACACACATCAGCTTGAGGGCACATTTGACATGGTATGCTGTTGGAACAGGTTCTCTTAGTCGTAAAAAAAGAAGATGTTCTCTACGCAGTCTTGCACTAGGCGTCCAGTCAGGACGTACCTGTACCTGTGCTTAGCCAAAAGCTCTTCAGAGAGGCCCAGCACTACAGATGTTGAAATTAGGAGGCCTGCCTGAGATGGCCTCCAGTGAGATGTAGTCCCCATTTTCATGTGCCGCACTGTGTCTTCGGCAAGGTGAAGCACTTGTACCGCTTCTCTGTATTTGTCCTCGTCACTTTTGCTGAGAGCAAGCACAGGGTGCCGAGATGACATTAAGCTGTACCATTTCCTAAACAAGTAAAAAAACCATGCAGTTGATTCTGCACTTTCAGGCAGAACTCCTTTCTTGATTAGGTAGCGAATGGCAGGGGGGGCATCTCGAAAAAGCTTAACCGCTATGCTCACCTTCATGCCAGTGAAATGCCCAGTGTTTACATGAATTTCGGAGAGGCTACTTGCAATCTTCAAGTCATTCTCACTGTCATGTTGAAGAACTTTCTTCACATCATCAATGTCAATCTTGTTTCCAGGAAGGTTGTGCACTCGCACTGTCTCATCGCTCAAATAAAAACAAGTTGACCGCAACAGTTGGGCACGAAAGTTCTTCAACACATGAGCTGGGTCAGCCATAAAATACAGTCTTCTTCCTTCCAGATGTGGGTGGGCAACACTGCAGACAGCCTCAGAGTTTCTGTGACTTGAGAACCCCAGCAGTCGCCACACTGCTCTATTTGCTGCACCCATATGACTGGTGACGACTAAAACGCTTAGAGATATGCTACAGAGCATCTCAACTAGGCAAAACAAAAGGTCTTTTAGCAGCCTTCCATCAACTGACCTCACTTTTCAGACCAGGTGCACCCTTTGGTTGTTTTCGTTGTAAGAGCTCTGTTTTGATCGTCATTGAGGAATCGAACTTTCTGTTTTTTTATCTTTTCCTGCCCCGACTTTACCTGCTTTTTCAGGCTTTGAATGGTCGACTTTGCTTTCTCGTGTAACATTTGAAGCCTCTTATATTTGCGTGCAAGGTCATTGTATTTCTTTTGAAGCTCAGCAGCATGGTGGTGTGTATATTGAGGCACCTCACTCCTTTCACCTAAAGTTTTGAAGAAGGCTGGCTCTGATGATGAGTGGCCAGTCTGAGATGCAGCTTCTGGGGCAAACAGCTGGTCCACACCTGTGGATGCATACAGCACTCGTGATAAAATAATGTCTGTGTGTTCTTGCTGAGCCAATGAATTTGCTTGCTCACTGCTAACACTGTGCGAGTTCGTGTAAGGCTCAAGTGCAGTGCCTAGTGGGAAAATGCCTTTAGATCCTGGCGTATCAGCTGCACATGGAGAACTAACACATTTATCTGGCTGATGCTGAAGCAAGTTCACATTATTAATAACAACATTGTGGGGAGGACAGCATTCAGACACATAGGCCACCTTCGAGACAGTGTTCACATTGCCTGGTGTACCCAACACATGTAACGAACAAGCAGATCCACCTGTCGCTTGGCCTGAACTTGCCATGTCGCTGTTTTCAAAACTGTGGCAGCAGTATGACTCAGACACCACAGACCCATGAAAAGTATGGTTAGCTGGCTTCAATGCGTCCAACACTGATGCTGAATTAGCATTCTCATCGGAATTTCTGGCTGGTAAATCCTCCTCATCACTATCAGCAATGGAACTTAGAACAACATCACTCAGAGGGTGGGCAGATTTCTCGCTCTGGCTGACAGGCTTAAGTGGTCTTGCAGCTTGGAAAAAAAAACATGGTTGATCCCTCTGTCATAGGAATCGGTATAACACGAAAGTGACACGTGTCTTCACAGAAGTACTGCTTATTGTGTAGTGATATATGAGAGCTTGTACAATGTCTATTCGTGTTTGGCAGCTATAGCACCGTTTGACGTGGATGCACCCATGTTGACAGCATGTCTATATCGCGACGACTAATGCCCATGATCATGATTAAACCGTTGCGCACGGTAGCTGAAGGTGTGAACATGTATTTGGACAGAGCGAATCGTGAATCCCGTGTAAGGATGATATCAACAAGCTCACAATCAACATTGGTACCCGGTATGCACTTCTTCAAAGCGTCGTCAATTAAGGAGATAAACGGCACGGTGTGCGCTTTCTAGTAAAGGGTAGCCGACGCCTGTGCTTATGCATACATAACACACACTGCGCTTCAGCAACACGGGAGGTAGAGGTTCGTAGCCTGAGCCGCAAACGCGTGCGTCCCGCTAGCCTCTGTCTCGCAGGCGCTGCTCTCGCTTCACCAAGGCACGACATTCGCCCGTCGAACTCGCGTCCTTTCTGCAACGCATATTGCAGCAGTTTTGTTAGTCGGTGCTCTCGCAATTGAAACAGTCGGCGGCGGAGAAATCCCGTTGGTGCACGTGGGAGCTGCACTACTCCGATGAGCCGACGCACGCTAACACGAAGCCAAAGGCAAAGAACGTAACTGCGTCAAGGGTGCCTCGGCGACGCCAGCTCTGGTATCGAGACGCTTTAACCATGACCTCCAATATCGCGTGCAATCTCGGAGTAAGCGCTAGTAAGCGTCGAGCGTGAATTTTTACTTCTTTTCACATCTCACAGACGGCGGCACCGCCCCGCTCCGCCTAAAGCTCCGCCCGCCGCGAAAGAGAATGTGTGAAAGATATAAGGCGCGTTCGCGCCGTGTCTAGCATCTCCGGAGTTAGCTTAGTCGGTAGTGCGTCGGGCGCTCACCGTCGCGGCCGCAACGTCGTGGGTTCGATTCCCAGGTTTTCTTGGTTTTTTTCTTTCTCACCCGTTGGCGTCCATTTTATCAACGTCATATCCGTGACGGGTGTACTTGGTGGACCCCGGCATAAAACACTTTCGTGTTAAAAAGAAGTGCTCAGATCCCTGGCTGATGGATCCTCTTCATCACTACCAACGCTGCACTTGTCATGGGGTTCGTCACAGCTCCAGTACTGCCTCAAGCCATCCTCCAGGTTGCTGCTTGTGCTGTTTTCACACGATAAGGTGGACACTGTAGTGGAAGACGTGGGCACCAAGAGGCTGCATGTGCTGTTCCCGCATGATGAACTGCTCATCGCAGTGAAAGAAGGCAGCAAAAGGCAGCTGGTGCGGTTACCACATGACGAAGTGGTCACCACAGTGGAAGACGGTAGCAAGAGGCTGCTGGTGTGTGTTCCTTCTGGACGAACTGCTCTCTGCAGTTGAAGAAGGCAGCAAGAGGCTGCTGGTGCTGTTCCCACTAGGCGAAGCGGTTGCCGCAGAGGAAGATGTTGGTTGCACGAGACTGCGACTTGGTGGCTTGCGATGCTTTGGGGCAGCTGTAAGACACAGATCTGTTTTATAATCAAGAACTGGTAAGACCTGAGACAAATCAGCCAATGTTTACCTTAGTGCAATAAAGTGAAGGCGAGCTGGCAGTCGCTAGGAACACTTCTCATGCATTTACTTTATTCTGATGCTGTGCATAAGCACATTTCGTCTTCATCCCACTGCTGTTGATGACCACACAGAGCAGAAAACGTATTTCATTTAAATAAAATATTACGCCATATATTCCATAATTTTCACAAAAGTTACATAATGCGTCATGGAAAAAATTTCAACAATGCTAAAAAAATTCACAGTTAAGCCTTGTCTAGGAGCAAAACAGACAACATAGCCTTTTCAGCCCAGTTGCTATAAAAATTTGCAAACTAGGAGGTCAACATATGGTAAAACAAAAAGTTTGGCAGATCCCACGCCTTGTCGGAATCGGTTTTATGCGAAGCAATCAGCGATTAGTTGTCTATGCGGCACTTTTTGCCTCTGAGCCAAGCGTTACGAGGTGGATTGACGTGTTTTTGTAAGCGTAGTATTTCTGTGCACATTGTGGTCTTACCAGGTACGACAACTATACTGGCATTTAAAGGGTACCTTATGGTCTGGCGTAACGTCAGCACTCAGTTTAGAGCACAGATGTGAGTATTATCGAAATGAAGTGCACTTTACGGCGATGATGCGAATATCATTCGTAACTTTCGTTAGCGTATTTCTTCAGGATCGAGCAACACTTAAATATAGCTTACTGAATCTTGGGAATACAGATGTAATGTTTGTTAAACATCTATGAAATCAGAGCCTACACTGGAACCAAAATTCATTTTAACCCGGCATGACACCTGCATTACAGGAGTACATATGTATTGTTTATTGCTTTGTTATAAAATTGGATAGCCAGAACTTCAACCACAATTGATGCTGCACTGACATTACGCCTGCATAGGGTCTTTTTTAAAGCAGTTTCAGTAAGTGGTGTGGCTCTGTGGCAGAATACATGACTGCCACGCAGAATGCTTGGGTTCGATTCCTGCTGAGAGCCTGATTATTTTTTGCCTTCTTCAGGTCAACGCTGTCATTGTCGGTTTTTCTTTACGCTCTCGCATCCTAATTACCAAAGTCTGTTCTTGCCATTCCTGGTTAGATATAAACTGTCATTCACCTGTGGCGCATACCCGCTTACCGTGGCCCGTCGTATATGGGTATGTGTCAGACATGTCTGGAGGAAAGGGTTCGACGACGTACACGACAGGAGTTCCACGCTATTCATGTCATAATCAGACAGTCATATTCGTCAAACCCTCTTACCGTCCTATGCCAATTTTGGTCAACACCGAGCTAAGTAGGCGATCACGAGAGCAGCCAGACGTAGGCGGCTAAATATAGATATACTATAGACAGGCCAGAAAAGCCCAAGCTTTTTCTTAAAGGGGCCCATGATCATGAAGCAGTGCGTGTAAAATACCACATGTTTTCAGGTGTAAGATCCTCCGTCTTTCCTCGTTTATAGGATGAAACTTCAACTCTTGTTTGTCATAATATTTTGTGTAGTAACTCGTTTGATGGATACACGAGCAGTATCTTGCTCAAAGAGGCTATGCAACAATGGCGCCATTAGGTATGAAGGTGGTTGGATGTCTCACAATGCCACAATCACACTTTCCTGTGTGGATCCAATCAATAATCACAGATCGCGACTTTCCATGACACTCAAGACTTGTATACAGTATGTTCGATATTTACGACGAAAAGGGAACAATGTAGGAATGGCGTTTCTTGTCAGCTTCTTCTTGGTGTCCTTCCTGTTTTGCTCAAAGCTGTCCTCCTCAAAATGTGCCTGAAAAGTACGAGGTGCTTAGTTATTCGTCTTCAAGAATTTATCACGTGTTAACACGTGAGCAGTACACACAGGCCAGATATGCAAATAAGAACTGCTCTGTTCCCCATATTACAACGCCAGAATACTAGGGGTGTGTGAATAGTGAATTTCGGAACCAAATCGAATACGAACACTAATTGAATGCTGTTCGAATAGTTTTCGAATAGTAAGACGACCGTTTTCAAAACAGTCCTAGAACTCCACAGAATTTTATTTGAAACAAATATTCACAAACTTTCATCAAAGAGTACCACACTTATGAAAACTGAGGTAAGCTCGTATACAGCAGCAGCCAGAGCCTTCGAAATATTTTGTAACTGTAGGTTCAAAGTTGAACTACAGCAGTGTCTACAGCAATCAGGTTGATACTTTGTCGCCAGTTTTAAAATAAAATTCACATATACAAGGTAAACAATTTTGAACCGAAGAGCATGCACACAGTTAATTATGTAATGAAACAAACAGAGAAAGCTGTCATCACATGGGTCTCGCTACCAAAAGCATGTAAACATCAGTGTTTAAAGCTGTATCTGCAAGATCGATTTACGCAAACACAACACTTGCGTTTGTTGTTATTCACGAAGCTGAATGCAGCTGTAGTCCCCACCTTAAGGTATGACAAGATGAAGACAGCAAATGATTAATGCGAAGCAGCTGCAGCATAGTAAAAATTGAGTAAGAATGGAGTTTCCAGGAAAAAAGTGTTCATCCGGTAATTATTATTGCGTTGGTAGTGTCGTAAAAGCTTAGGCTGCACGTATATTGGTAATTTAGTGACTAAAAGAAGAAAAATGACCTTGCGCCGTTCCAAGATTTCGTTGCTTTAGGGTTGTACCCTAAAGTCCATGCATTAGAGGGCTGTGGTATCAAACACTTACGCAATATGTGAACATGATTAGGTTCGTGTGAAGTGCTTGGGGATGAGAGCAAGGAGGGCCTGGTTGTCCTCACCCAGGGGCCAGCAAATTATGTGGATAGCTAGGGAGCCTTCATACGCACATGCCTCCCACCAAGTTCCCTGTGAATAGCCACTCATGCTCTGTACTACCTACCCTAATGCTCGTTCCACTTATCGCATTCATCACCATTCAGACTTACTAGCACACACACACACACGTGCATCCACTTTCCCTCACTAGAGCTCGCTCATGCTTGCTGACCGTCACTCACCTTTGCACTAACCTCCATTCGTAAATGTCCGACTACTACTCGGAACAACCTGCATTCGCTTCCTGTTCATACTGCGTCGACTAAGCCTTATGGTATGTAGCCCTAAAGCACTGATGTCATCACACTCTTCGTCAGTCACTGAAACTCTATTACTCGGCTGTGAAATGAATGTGGGACGAGCAAATTTCAATGCACTTAAGAATCGGCATGCCTATTTATCGCATGCAGTACAAGCCATTTTTAAAAGACGAGCTATAGAGAACTTTCTGAGCCTCTATATGCAGCTTAATATCACTGTACAGAACAGAAGCCTCGCAGTAGTTTGGTTAACAAGCAAGTCAGTGGCTGGCAATACCACACATTTTCATTATCTTTTCTATGTCGACAAAGATAGTGGTCATCAGCTTTCAGCTAGCCTATGTAAGCGACCGGATAACATGTCCTTCTGCCTGGCAAGAATATAAAGAAGAAGAATTTTACTGTAACCACGCACTAAAATGAAACTGATGTGAAGGGTAGGCGTACGTATGTTTAGCAAAAAGCTGTACTTCAGAAGTGCCTAAAAAACTGTGGGGTATAGGTATAACATTCCAAACCCTCGATACGATTATGGGGCACGATATAGCGGGGGTGTCCAGGATTAATTTCGGCAACCTGGGTTTCCTGAACGTGTACAAGTGTTATCGCATTTGGACCCCATCAAAATGCAGCCGATATGGCCGGGAATTGGACTCACATCCTCGAACTGAGCAGTTCAACACGTACCTGCTAAGCTATCATTGCGAATCAAGGAGTTAAGTACACTGACATTGCACCGATTTTCATTAGGTTTGCTTCAGTTAAAAGAAGATATTTACCCGCTTTCGCCAAAAACTTCCAATTCAGGCCATGAGGAAGATTTCTGAAGATCAGTTTTTAAAAACCACAGAATTGAGCTGACAGCTCAATTCTGTGGTTAGGAACTGCAATCGCATACAACATTTAAAGGAAACAGATGTAGAGAAACGTCTTGAACACTAATTTCTGAGCACGACTTTGTACAATCCTTGGCATCAGTGAAGTTCACAGATGGTCGAGCAGATGTAGTTTGCACAACTGCGATATCTGCGTTTGCTGCAAAAGGAAATGTTCGTAAACTTGGTGCTGAGCTTTCTCTTGCGACTTTGCGCAGAATAAGGAAAAAGAAGAAAAAAGAAAACACGGGACCTAACACAAGTTTTTTCGTATTCGGTATAACAGATCCTTTTTTTCTTTTTTTTTGCTTACATATGACCGTTTCGCTACAGATATCTTTTCATTCGATCCAACGGTTGCCTCACGATATCTCCGTGCTTTATGTGCATTCCAACGTGAAAACTCGAGTTAGACGGAGGCAAAACTTTCTCTCGAAATATGATTGGAGGTCAGGCGAGTTGGTACAAGTGGTGTAGCCAGCGGGTGGCGCCCCGGGCCCGTGCTCCCCCCCTCCCCCCCCCCCCCCCCCGCAAAAAAATTCTGCCTAGGCCACTGGTTGGTACGAGTCCACGTAACGGTTGCACACGCGAAAGTCCAGATTCACGTTCACCCGCGCCTGCGGTAGCGCCCCTCCCTTTTTTTTGATGCTGTGTAATGGAATTAATGTAATCGATGCTTGGCAGCTTGCAGTACGCAATCGTATAGCGTACAAATTAGGTCACTATGTAACTGCGGTACAGACAGCATTGCGAAACAGTACTCACCATGCATACATATAATGACGGCGTCACCAGCCACCGGTCTCGCTTGATTTGGGCCAGCCAACGTTTCTTTCGCGTTGGGCTCGACGGGAAGCGAAACATTCTCACTCCGTTCCGACTGTTGTTCGAACATTGTGGAACGCAACAACCTGTCATGCTTCGTTCGCTGCGAGCAGCCGGTGACGCAGTGCAGGCCAACGTTACTAGAACAAACTCAGTTTCAAAGCTCCGTATCTCCGCCAGCGGAGGAGGGTGGTCCGAACGGCGGTCGCGAGAACTAGCGGCGCTGCAGTTCCGTCTTGCGCCACTATCGGCGCGTCGTCTGCTGCCACGCTGCGGTCCGCCGCGCAGTTGCCGCGAGCAACTGCGCGGCAATTTCACCAGCGATATCGCTGGAAAGTTCGATAGCGCCTGTATAAAAGCAGACGCGCTTGACCGCTTGTCAGTTGATCGACGGTCGACGCTATGTTCTCCGCTATCAGTGTATTGCTGTAGTTTGACTTTCAGTTTCCCGGCCACAAGTTCGGCCAAATAAATAGTTTCATCTCATACCTACTGACTGCTGCCTTCGTCGACGTCACGACCCTGCGACTATATTTGAGCTGTCCACATTGCGCTTAACTTCCAAGCCTAGGAGTTTCTAAGCGAATGAGGGTTTTCAGCGTAATTTTTATAACTACCACCACAATTTTAGCCGCTGCCGTCTTATCTAGACCAAGAACAACCCAACACGTTTGTGAAAGCCTTTATAGTGTACAAAGAAGCGTACTTACTCGAGATACAGAAACGTTCTAAAGAACCGTACTCATGTTTCTACAATTTATTGAAAAAAACTTTCTCGAAAAACATCACCATTGCTGAGGGGAACAGCGCACAAAACGGGACGAAGAAAAATTGAGCACACGACACGTTTCTCCGTCCCGTTTTTTGCGTTGTTCCCCTCAGCATCATGTACCAACTGGCCCTTCAAGAAACCCTTCTGCAATCACCAATGCTTTGCAATGTTTGCAAGACACGTTTTCGCGACGGTTAAAGGGATACTGAACCAAAATCGGAAAATTTTACGAGAATTCGGTAAATGAAATCTCAGTGTGCGATTACGTCGAATGGATGTCGTCTCTGAGCAGTTTTTTCAGCGGATTGTTGTATTTTCGGTGTCTCATCTTTCTACGTCGCATCATTCTACGGTGCCTTAAACAATCCGATCAGATCGGCCGTGCTGTGAGCACCGAGCAGTTATTCGCGCATACTCTGTCGCTAGAAGAGTCGTCAGTATTCAACTTCAGTTTTCCAACTTCACCGAGCAGATGTTCCATGCCCGCAGCACTTCTTACACTGTACGACAGCGGTTTGCGTTTCGTGCTGTAGCCGTTCACTACGCAGTTAAACTGCTCGTCAACTACAACTATCTTTTGCACAAGTAAGTCTCCGTTCCCGAAGCAAAGTGTGGGATTGGGCTAGTTGGTATTCCATTATTAAACTGCTCAGCGCAAAAAATTTGACACGGCACACATAGAAAAGACGAGGACCAGCGCTGGTCCTCGTCTTTTTTTGTGTACCATGTCAAATTTTTGCGCTGAGCAGCCCGTTCCCGAGCCGGCGAGTGTAAAATATTCCGCACATCTTGTTCGATACCTCGTCGTAAAATCTCTCGAAAATCTACTGCTTTGAAGGCATAGCGACAGCTGACAACTGATCGAATGTCAGTGTGATGCAACTCTCAGTCTCGGTAGCGTATATAGGTAATCGCCTGCCTTTCGTTTTGCTGTTCTATTTCTGGCGGCTCCTCCAAACTGGGCACTGGACTTTCGCGGGACGCCGTGCGTTTTTTTTTTTTTTTGGGGGGGGGGGATTTGCGCCTAAACCCCGAACATTTTGGCTTTGAAATCTGGTGTGGAAGTGCTGGGAACAAGCGCGGCACGGCACCGGGCGCGAGTTCCCACTTTCCACTTGGGATCAAAACTTCTTGTCCCGCAACGACACGACGATAGTGCTTTACAATGTCGTCACTCTCAAAATGAACGTCACAGACCTTGCATTTTGCAGTAAGCTTTCTATCTTTGCGATGCGAAGCTTGAATGGCGTAGGACCTTTTGGAGGTCCGAAGAAGTGTCATGAAGCGGAGTCGTCGTTGCGGTAGCCGCTCTTGCAGCCCGGCGCAAAGCAAGTCGGCATACCGCACTGTGAATCTGTTCGCCCTCGTTACGCTTCGTACATCGTGCACGTGTCCTCGTACAAGACGCTAAGCCTGGTCAAGAACAGTCGCAATAATGAGGAGCTAACAAAGCGCAGACGACGCTGTAACCCACGTGCGCTTGTACATCGGCGGCTCAGATCACAACAAGCGCCAGCCGCGGGAGCTAGACTAGAGTCACTGGAAAAATTTCAGAGTATCGCATCTGTTTTCCGCGCGCCGCCGCCGACGCGATTGGCTTACTCGCATCACGTGACCTCTCGCCGCCATATCCCTTCCAAGCGCTTTGGGTGCAGGCGCGTTCAATGCAGAGCGTGGCCGGACATTTAGCAGTACCGCGGTCCCAGAAGTACTTCGTCGCTTTTTTAAACGCGTCATGCAGACATATAATAATAATATCTGGGGTTTAACGTCCCAAAACCACGATTTGATTATGAGAGACGCCGTAGTGGAGGGCTCCGGAAATTTCGACCACCTGGGGTTCTTTAACGTGCACCTAAATCTAAGTACACGGGCCTCAAACATTTTCGCCTCCATCGAAAATGCAGCCGCCGCGGCCGGGATTCGATCCCGCGACCTTCGGGTCAGCAGCCGAGCGCCATAACCACTAGACCACCGTGGCGGGGCGCGTCATGCAGACAGACATTTTTTTTTAAGGGGGGGGGGCACGGGCCCAGTGTGTCACCCCCTGGCTACGCCACTGCATGCAGATGCGAGAAGAGAGTAGCTCACCATCAATCGAACGTTACTGGTGAGCTACTCCGGGAATCTCGTTTGCCGTGTGGGAAAAAAATAATGTCAAAGAGCGCCGTTCTACGTGGCTGCATAGTTGGCCTGAACGAATTCGCCCCCCTCGAATAACACTCCTTAATGCAGTGAACTACACTAACTTTGCTGGAAAAGATCTTATGCGACAGGATACTTCACCTTTTCGGTTTGCTATGGTCAGCGATATTGAAAACTATATACCTTTCTATTTGCTCGGCTGTTTATATCTCGATCTGTTGAACAGATTACGCATGCTATCCGAGTTATAAGCGTGCCATGCACGAGAGCGATATCGAATATTTATTAAAATAATAACTGTTTACTGGTATACCTTGAAGGCAATTGTGGCATGATCTTTGGCATTGCACAAAACAGAAGCGTGGAACTCTGTTGATAAACTTGGTATAAGGCAATGTTATCAAGCGCATTTTTACATTTGTTGCAAAAAAAAAAAATGCTGCTAATGGTGCATTGCACCGAGCGTACCCTTAAAATACTGTATAGTTGGTGAGAAATGGTCACAGCCAGGGGCGTAGCCAGGGGGGGGGGGGTTGGGGGCTTCAAACCCCCTCCCCCCGAAATTTTTCAGTTTTGCTTGCGTATATATACACGCGCACATTCAAACGCACGCACGAACATACATAAAGTATGGCTGACCCCCCCCCCCACCCCCCGAAAAAAATTTCTGGCTACGCCCCTGGTCACAGCAAAAAAAAAAATCACAGCATATCCACGGGGTGAATGATGATGAGTGGGGCAAAGCTACGGAGGGAATCATCTGTAAACCGTGAAACTCTTCCGTGAAATGCGCCCAGTACATAATATAAAGAGTGTGAAACATCGTGTATATATTAAACATCAAATTTTTATTGTACTGTTGGTTTACGTGGTCCCTTCATTATCACTTGTGATCGGTGAAATGCAAGGAAGAAGTCCGCTCCCGAGCGAAAGAGCGCCAAGAGCGACCGCATTCCCCGCTCGCCCTGTGCGAATTAAAGGCAAGGCTAGAGGGAAGACAGGACGCGCGTTCCACGACGCGAGGTCGGTAGCATGCCCAACGAAAGCCAACGGAACGCGATCGTGCAAGTGCTCCGGCTTCGCATCGCCTCATGGTTCCATTTAGCGTCCCAAAACCAAACATATTGCTCAAGGTGTGCCTTGCGTTTTTCGTAGAAATAATTTCTTTATCATGTACATTAAGACGAAAAGTTGAAAGCTCACTAGAGTGTATCGCCCGCAAAGTATGTCTTTTAGTGTGATTTAACTCTCGTACGGCAGGGTCCTCGCGCCGTTGCCGGTCCACCTCGCCCGTTGACGATCGGGCGAGGTGGCTACACAACTACTACTACTACACTTTAAGAAAAACATCTGGCATTCTTTCGTTCTGCTTTTACAAAACATCTGGCGTCTTTCGTTGGTTTATTTCATCAATCAACGGCGTTTTGAACAAAATTTTTATTGTTTAATCACGCACAGGAGAAATCTCACCAGGCACTACCTTGGAGGTAAACAATGGCTGCTAATGGCAATGAGAGACAGAAGAAGTCGGCTTTTAGCTAACACTTACACTTCTACTTCTACTAACGTTTCCTACTGGAACATGCCAATGGCTGCTAATGGGGAATGAGAGACAGAAGAATTCGGCTTTTAGTTAACGCGCACGCTGCGAATTTTTTATTGTTCAACAACGCACAGGAGAAATCTCCCACCGGCACCACCTTGGAGGTCAAAGCGTAAGACTTGTTACTCACTACTACGACCACGACGACTACGAGGGACGAACGGGTGCCGCCTTAAGGAGCTTCGCCCCTAAAATGCAGATCTCACGCATTGAGGAAGTCGATTTTATGCGAGCCCTAGGTCTATATACATACTGTGTTGCAGTAGCATGCGCTTTAAAAATTACGGGATGTGCTATCTCTGATCAAAAGAACATAAAGCACCGTGCCAAGCAAGTTTTAATAAGAGTGCATTATGAAAAAAAAGTTGCAGCAGTGCAGAAACCGAACCCCAGCTGTTTACGCGCTGACAACGCCAAAAAAAGAACTGTTTGTCGGAACAGAGAAAAATATTTGCAAATTCATTGGGGAATATTAGGGAGACAGGAAATAGGAAATGAAACGATTAAGTAGTGATGTCAATAATTTTTGATGGCCTCTTTTCTACATTCCGCAAGATAAGATGCACCTTACCTACCGCACGCCGATTTGCCCGTGCGTTCGGCTGCTGGCGTTCCGAATCAAGACATCGCGAACATCCAATTACCGTACACACACAATTTCTATTACACATATCAACAGTTGAACAACAAGCACGGTGCGCAAGCAAGCTATGCATCAGCGATCAGTCGAAGGACGCAATGTTGAATGTTCTCGATGTCGTTCGATAACGTTCTCGAGTGCAGTGAACCTGAACACCGACTGCTAAGCTAGCGCAAACAGTCAAGATTCACCAAATGTCGAAGTAAATGGCATCTTGCACGATGTCACTGCGCTAATGCAACTATGTTTACAGATCCGGACCTAGCGAACACGCCCGGGCGTGACACGAAGAGAGACCGATGAAGCCATGAAGAGAGTTCGCGAGCACATGGCAACATTCGCCGTACGTTTCATTAGTTGCACTGCTAACTGCGCAGTCGATCCATACCTGTCGATGACTCGAAATCACTTCTAATATCCTCTTGAAGAAACACACACACATAATGCCGTTCTGCCGAGCGTAACACGGCACTGAGGCTAAAAGGTCGGTCACTTCTCAACACACGCTAGCAACGCGCCGGACGGTCTGGAAGGGACATGGCCGCCGCCACCCAATGTTGCCGGCGTGCAGCCTACCTTTGCGGTACTCTGATTTTCCAGTGACTCTAAGCTAGACGTGACTGCAGCGCCGCTAGTTCTCACGACCGCCACGCGGACCGCCTCTCCGGCGGAGCTTTTAAACTGAGTTTGTTCTAGTAACGTTGGTGCAGGCGAACGTTGACGCGCGAGCGCACCACAGAAAACGTAGAATGCACGGCGTCAAGTTCCAATCATCGAACTGCACAGGTAGAGCACGTGTAAGCACTGTTTCCGTGGTCGTTGCAGTGCTACATAACTAACGCTGCGAGCGCGGAGACAACCTGCAACCACCTGAACACTCACGGCACTGACGGTTTACCACGTTGAGACGGCTGAGCTGAGAATCAAGATGGCGGCAGACGAAGTTGGCAACAAGGGCGACCGTCAAAACTTGCGGGCGTCGGCATGTACCCTTTCAAAGGCTGGCACCACCCTAAAACCGGGCGGGAGGCGTGTGTGTATGAAGGTTCCTTAGAACTGGTGGTAGTGTGGGGGCATCTCGCGGGGCAGATCTCAATCACTCCGCGCGCTTCGTTTCTGTTGCCCGACAGCACTCGACGGAGCTCGACCCGTCGAGTGTGCTGCGGTTGCCAGCGACGGCTGGCCGTTCAGATGAGTTGTGGAGGCCAAGCAGTGGCGAGACGGAGTGTATAACTGTCATTGCGCGTAGCTGCCTTGATACACGCTGCGGGCTTAATTCGTGGTGCGAGTGATTTGACGATGCTGTAGACTAAATGCTGACAAAACGTCAAAACCCGCTTCAGAATCCCTTTAATCTTTCAATCCGAGTTGTAAAGCCGGCCTGCATTTCATGCGGACTTGATTGCAACAACGCAGACTCCAAACAAAGACGCGACTGCCCTCTTAACTGCTCTAGAAAAGGAGGATGTGTACGACAGAGGTGTTTTCCTGGCCCGCGGACAGTGCGCATAACACCGCCCCTGCTATAGCGACTGTAGGCCTTATTCACGCTCGAGGCGCCCGTCACCCGTTTCACCTTGCGTCTGCAGGTTCTTCTGTGAGCGAGTGAGGCAGTCACGCCATGTATAGGTGTTTTAGATGCGAAGTATCTTAAGGCGGAGCTCAATCCGGTGGTGGTGGTGGTGTGCGGCATGACCACCCTTACTGCGTATGCGCATACCCTCTCCACACACCTCCTCTCCACTCACCCTTTCCCCTCCCCTCTCCACTTTCCCTCTCCTCTTTTCCTCCCCTTCCCCTCTCCACTTTCCCTCTCCCCTCCCCCTTTCCACTCTTCCTCTGAAACGCGGGCTAGACATGCCGAAATTCTCTCCTGCGCAACGCCGCGATGAGCTCGAGCGCATGCGCGTCCCCTCCGCTTCTCTCTCCTCTCCCACGCTGCCCCCCTCTCGTCCGCCTGTCGACCGCGTTCCCCGCTCGCCCTGTGAGAATTAACGGCCAGGCTAGATGGAAAATACGACGCGCGTAGCGTCCCTCTTCGCGTTCCACGACGCGAGGTCGGTAGCATGCCCAACGAACGCCAACGGAACGCGATCGTGCAAGTGTTCCGGCTTCGCATCGCCTCATGGTCCCCTTTAGCGGGAGATGGTGTAATGTCTGGTAACCGGGATTTGGCATATGATTTCAAGCCCCATTTACGCTTGAGCCGCGCTTTTCCGTTTCACTTTGCGGATACCACTCCGACCGCCACCGCCGCTGTTACGCGGTGTTACGCTGTTACGCAGTTTTACGCTTGCTTAGGCAACGTGAAGTCTGATCCGGTGAACAAGCGTTTCATCCTGGTTGCGTAATCCTCGCGGTATATAAAAGCTACTGGATGGTTCTGTTTTGTGCAGACGTCCTGAGTGGCTACTTGAGTCAAACCGTAACGATCGCTGCAGATTCCAAGCAAGTTCGATTTTATGCTGAAGTTCTTGCCGGTCTTCTCTTTATCATCTCAATAACTTTATCCTCCCGCCGCCGTCCCGAAGGGCCTGTAAAGAGATATTGGATGAGACCCAGCAGTGCACACTCGCATCTTTAGATGTTAAACGTGGTGGCTGACGTACCGGACACAGACAAACGCAACCGTGGAAGTAGAGCTTGAAAGCCAATAAAGATCGATGCACGGACTCGGTTATAGTTGCATCGACAGAAGTTCCACAAAGAAACCAAACTGATGAGAGTGTAGATGAAGTTATTTCCCGTGTCCTTTTAAGCGTGGTATTGGTAAGCTATAGGCAAATAAATGAAAATGGTAAACGAGAGCTGGAATCTGCATTACGCGTGGAAGGGTGACGGCTGTGTCCCTTCCGCTTTCTGGGGTATTTGCCAGTGTAAGCAAGCTCCATGCGGTGACATGGCAGTGAATGCGACGTGTGAAAGCTCGGAGCCTGTCTCATAGTCGAAATCTTTGCCGTTGAACGCCGTGGGGGACACTGGCAACCGACCCCTTGAGTCAAATACACAACGGAAAACGAGAAAGGCAGAGGAGCAGTAGCACGAGGTATTCGCTGGTTTATGGCAGGGGTCTCAAACACACCTCAGCTAGCGGGCCGCACTCATGGTTGGAGCGGGGGCCGAGAGAGTTTAAACAAAATCCCACCTAATGTGGCTATTTGAAGGAAAGCCTTTCCCACAGGCCCGTAGGAGGGGGGCCCTTGGGGCCCAGCCCCCCCCCCCCCCCCCCCGAAAGTTTGGTGAAGTAGGTGCTTTTACAGAAAATTAATACTGAAAAAAGGTGTCTTTTCTCAAAGAGTCAAGGTTTTCAGCAAGTGCCCCACCCCGAAAGAAATTCCTGGCTACGGGCCTGGAGAGAGAGAGAAGGAATATAGGAAAGGTAGGAGGTTAACTAGACTATACGTCCAGCTTGCTGCCCTACACATTGGGAGGGGAATGCGGGGGTAACAGATATAGAGGAACAGAGACACATTTCACATCACACACATAGTGTCGAGTTTCACAGGCGGTAGCTCAATACACATCGCATATATGGATCATTTCTCTAGGGGATTTGATGTCAGGTCTCGAACAACGTATCGATACTTATTTCCACGTTGACTCAAGTCTAGGCGCCGGTTCTGAAATACAGAGTTTTCGTTCTACGGTCGTGTTTCAACTCTTTGTGACCGCATGCGGTGCCTAAGGAAAAAAAAATGCCCGAGACCAACCACGCGTGTCTGTAGCTTATCCGAACACACCGCTAATATTTGCAATAGGCGAGAAAATAATGCGAGTACTATGTATGTATTTATTTATTTTGTTTACAAATACTGCTGTCTCAGTTTCCGAGACACAACAGGAGTGAGTACAGATGTTCGACACAATGAACAAATAAAATTCAACAAAATACGTGATTACGCAGTTCTCTTCGATTTGCTCACCACCGAGTCTGCACAGAAACCCATAGGTTTATTCCGTAAATCCACGGTGCGCCGAAAGAAGGAAAACTTAAAACAATCACGTATAAATGTGAAGGGCATAATGTTTAGGGGATTAACTCGTCAGGTACTGCGTGCAGAAGCTGCAACGGAAGAAATGGGCACTTGAACACTCGAGCCGTTGGGACTAGAAAGTCACAAAACCTTATTCTGTTCGAAGCAGCGGGCCGTGTGTATGAAACGCCTGGTTTACGGGGTTAAACGTCACAAGGTGAACCAGGCTTTTGGAGACTCCACGGCGGAGGAGGAATCTGCATGGATAATTTCGACCACAAGGGGCCCTTTCACAAGCACAGAATTCGCACTGAACACGGGCCTGTAGAATTTCGCCTGCATATAAAGGCTATCGCCGCAGCCACTGAGCCACCGCAACGGCTTTAGCCCAAGGGGCTGATGTCGCGAGCTTGGCGAGCTTTTTCTTGCAGACTTCGTTTTCCATATAGCTTATCAATTACAAAGAAGAAAAATAAGTTTCTCTGCGGCTTGGTTTCCTCCATCACCGGTTCACTTCGTGCTGCGTATGAACGGTAGGAATGTACTACACTCGCAGTAGCTGACAGCTTGACAATGCCTGCTCATAAGATGCCTGATTATGATTTAACCAGTATACATCACTGTTCGTAACATTACAACATTGAACCACACGAGCAACGGAGAGAACGCTGCTCCCGTGTTGGTGCATTTTCGTACTCTCGCGTTCGACAATATTCGCCAAGAATCCACAAATACCTAATATATACAGGGAGGCTATTTGGTGGGCCATGATATTAAAATACGGGTTCCCTGACGCATTAGAAAAGCGCACATGCAATCGATGTACAGAAACTGTTGCTCTACAGCTCAAAGACCCGCGTTATGTAGTGTCTCCTAACAAAAGTGCGCGCTCTGACAGTAGTGAAGTGTGAACAAACCCCAAACACAAGCTAACATTGACAAAGATAGTACTTAAATAAAATCCAGTTCCCCGTATGGATACACTGATATCAAGTTAGGCTAATCTTAATGCGCAGCAAGATTCTAGGCACGACTATTCTGGGAACCCAGACGCAAGACTGTCAGCCCACGTCGGAATCCGCTGAACGTCTACCTGGCGGCGTGCTGGATCCCACACAGACAATGGTTGGCGGGGACTTCAGAAAGTCCTTCGTTTATTGTGCCCAGAGGGTGAGCAAAGTTTGCAAAGTGTCGCCTTGTTAAAGAGAAAGGAGGCTACTAGAAGCAAGTAAGATGCACATTGCGCACTTGTACGCTTTTTGGGGCTGAAAGTTGCGGCAGAATATATATATATGTCTCTCAAAACAGCGTTGAAGTTCAAGTAAGTGGCATGTAGCCAGAAGAGCCATTCAGACGAGGCTGCATACTACGAATTTCTTCGCATTACATAGTTCTGAGTAGAAGTCCGCGAGCTGGTGGAGAAAACAACGAATAGACTTTCATCACTAATCCACTAATGCAGCTAACGAAGCGCGGCTGAGGAGTTGGAAAGGCGCGTTCCTTTAAAAGACATTCGGAAGCTACAACAATCCCGAAATCACAATTTCTTGCGAAGCCGGAATCTCCGCAGCAACTATCTGAAAACCTCCTTAACGAAAGATTCCTGAAATTCTTCTCCGAAAACCGCGTTAACGAGAGAGAGAAGACAGGATAGGGCGCTAGACTTTCAACTAGCAATTTTCTGGTCCCACTGCCTTCTCTCATTGTCAGTTTGCGCCATAAATCTTTCATGAAGGTACGCGCCAACTTGCGCAACGTTACGTTCTCCTGAGAAGCTCCTCCTGAAGGAGTTAACGCGTCTTACCTAAGTAACCTAATAAGCTTCAAATATATGCCCAACCGACCCAAATCTCGACATTGTTGCTACAAAATAGCCTGCCCACTGAGACATCTTTTGCCAGCGCGAAACGTGTAGTTGGATAAAACCACAAAAAAAGGCAGATCCCACGTACCGTGCGAATCGATGTATTGCGAAGTATGCGGCGGGAAGCTGACTGTCGCATAATTTTTTACATTAAGCGAGACGTTACAAAATGACGCTAAAGGTAGGCGCAAATGGTCGACGCACACACATATGTTGAAAAGTCGCACATGTGTTATATAACCACTTGCTTACAGTTGCGTAGCGATTCCAACAGCACCATAGGTATTACCAACACGAGCCGCTGCATAGGGGATAGTAGAGCTTATACCTGTCCGTTATGATGCAGAACGAACGCACGTTGCACGAACCCGTGCGCATGTGTGGTCTTTGTGCCCTTTATGACATATATTTAGTTATGGGGTTTGCTTGTGCAAGTGGACACTGTGCCCCCTCTGGGGTGTGTGATGCAGGTTCTTTTTCTGTTTACGACAGCTCTCTAAGACCGAGCCTAGGAGAGCTTCATTGAGGACAAAGCCGCTGGTTTAACAAACACACACAACTTTTAATTATTCACTGAAAGAGAAATAACTACAAACACGTAAACGCTTAACAAAAGGTTCACTGCACACGGTAAAACATTCTTAACTACAAACAATACGCAAGTTCAGACATTTAAACTAACCAGTCTACTTCTGACGCGGCTGAGCAGCGGAGTGGGGAATATAACGAGTTCTGTCTCACCAAATTGCTTCGGGCTGGCTGACACAAACGCAACCGGAAAGTGGTGGCTCAGGCTTGTAGAGTTGACGCGGGCTGGCTGGTGACGACGAAGGGGAAACGGTGGCTGCTTGGCTGCTCGGAGATGCCAAGGCAACCTGGCCAGGCAACTCGATGCACAGCTCGGGCCCGTAGCCCAACTGCTGCTGCTACGTTGCCTGCCGGCACTGGAGTCCGAAGGCCTTGGGGTGGAGTTCTCGCACCATGTCTATGGCCTCTCACGGGAGTTCGATGGCAGGAGGCCACGGCCGGTTGAAGTCTTGGTGGCTCGATTCCGGAACCCGACGGCCATCTTCAGCGCCCGGTCCGGTGACAACCTTCTCCTTGCCTCGTTTCCTTCGAACTTCCTGGCTTTTCCTCGGTCTCGGGTCAACTTGTCCCGTCCTAATTGGCGATGCTGAAGTTTCGTGGTGACTTCCTATTGGGCCACTTGCACGTTCAACCTTCGCGCCGAGCGCTCTCGTGCTGGACGTTATTTCGACGTCGTCGTCGTCTTTCATATGGCCACAATTTTCGCGCGCTATTCATTTCACGTTGCGCACCTTTGAAAGGCGCACACTTCGAATGCGCACCACACATCACAGGGTGACAGGTACGGCAGGT
The DNA here is from genome assembly GCF_013339695.2 of Rhipicephalus sanguineus. Taxonomy (NCBI): domain Eukaryota; kingdom Metazoa; phylum Arthropoda; class Arachnida; order Ixodida; family Ixodidae; genus Rhipicephalus; species Rhipicephalus sanguineus. Next base: position 65,461,704 of record NC_051184.2, on the reverse strand, counting down.
CTCGTCAACGGTAGCTGGCCGCAGGGTTGCCAATGGTGGCTACTTTTCGCCAAATTGGCGAATTTGAGAGGCCCGTGGCGACCTAAAATTATGAATGGCGACATGGCGAATTTTTGGCGATTTTCGGCTTAGGTCCCTACTGACTTATGCATCCTAAACTCAGTGTCTTCCCAACGATTGAGCGGCAACATTCTCTGTATTTTTCTTGGTTTTAGACCCACGAGTAGAATGTGCACATCACGCGTCACTCGGTATGTCCGTCCTGTAACTCGTGTGTATCTCCTCAATTCATCCAGAGACAGAATAAAACGTTTATTTGATGTTCTGTGAGAAGATCGGTGAGTGGGATCCTTAGTCCGGGATCCCATCTAGATGCAGGAGGTACTGGAACATCCCCCAGCGACATTTTAGCAAAATGTAAGTCAGTGGACTGCCTTGCAAACCGCGAGGGAGCAGTGTTTGGCTATAAGTTTATGGCTTTAGGTGCTTTAAGCTTCTCTGAAGTTTCGCTTCTGAAAGGGCTAGACGACGGGTTGGCCGCGTGTTCCGACCATTTGTTCCGCCAGAGCTCCAACTGTTCTGAATAGCTTGGCGGCTTATTCACTGTTGCAGTACCCCCAATTCAGCTCGTAAAGACTGTTTTGGAGGCGGATACGCGGCTATTTGTGCAATAAAAATATTTTATTGAGGCATTTTCCACTGTTCTCAGTGAGCGTGTGCAATGAAGGAATTGCTATATAACATTTTACATTGTCTACTTGTTCATTAATAACGCATCGGATTGACGCATGTAGATATAAGTGACTATAAGGAAGGGTCGGTGGCGTCCGGTATCATATTAATTCACACTGAAAAGGTGTAAGACTCACTAATGATCGGTTCCTGTAAGAACTCTGCCGTGTTGCCTTCAATAAAACTTTTAATCCCTTTATTTCATATAAGGGTACGCAAAGCTGCCTACAAACAATGCTTTCACGGTTTTCGCCCAAGGTTTACCACACTTTTACCTTTGAAACGAGCGGACAGGGATGTAAGGATATCATGAGCGTTTCATTCATTCATCCTTGCGCCACTACGCACATCTTGCGGCTAGTCGGAGAAGCAGTGTCATGTACTCCCATGGTGATGCGGGCGATACGACTGACATTGAGAAATGTCGATATAATCTAAGAGTCTTGGATGGTACTGTATTCTAAGGGGCTATATGTGAGTGGAAATTTTTGTTACTAGGTATGCCGCACATAGTAGAATGGCGACATTTTTGGCGAAATTTGTAAAAAAAAATGGCGACTTTGGCGACTTTTTGCTCGTCGTTTGGCGACATTTACTCGAAAGTCAGTGGCAACCATGGCTGGCCGCACTGCCAGTCTCCTTAGCCCATCTTTCGCAGAGAGAAAGGCGCGTTCCTACGAAAGAGAACAGAGGTTTGCCTGGTGAGAAATGGAAGACAGATTTGTACAAAAAGTGTTCGGCTTATAAAACCCAGAGTATGCCAACACTGAGGCACTCGAAGCCGGTGTCAGCAGCTCCCGCCAATCCGGCGTCCTGCCGCCACAACGCCCTGCCCCTAGAAAGGAGGTACAGGGTCACAGAATACATTCTTTAATGAGGGGAAAGCTTGAAACGTCCAACTGGGGAACACCAGTGCACCACAGAATGAAGACGTTCACGCACCGCGCCCGGACGACTCGAATGCTGGAATGTCAGAGAGGAGGAAGATTCCGAAGGAAAGCCGGGCTGGTGTAAGGTCGATGTCATCGAAGAGGTGGCTGCTGCTGTTAACAACATCTGTAACCGCTAATGGCTCCATGCAGGCGCAGAGACATGCCCTGTCTCTATTGGAATGTGTCCAAGGCTCTGTCTCCTGCCGTCAGCACCGCGCATGAAAGGATGTTCGCAGATTCCTTGAAAGCCGAACCACGTCGGAATGTCGAGCACACTCGACTACGTGCAACAGGTGCATTGGCCCCTACCAAGGGAATGCGGGGTCCTGCGCCCCCGAGGAGCACCGATCCCGGGAAGAACTTATTGGCTGGCAGGGGCATCCCCATATGCGTCTGTCATGATGCATTCCAGGGCCGGTCGTCACACCTCTTACGCGAGATATTTTTCTGGCGTTTGTCGTGGTTGTAGTGGTTCGCAGTCCCACGGGCACTCAATAAATTCTATTGAGGGTGTGATGTAGTGATGTGCTTCGTCTTGCCTGGGACGACAATGCCTTCGTGGACGTTAGGAATTGAAGCCACAGTCGCAAGAGTTTGCCGTGTTCATCATCAGGCTCGATGTACAGTCGCGCTCAATATGACTTGCAACACGGGAGTGCGTGGCCTCACGAGTTTAATGATTGCGCACGGCTTCACCTTAATTAATTTCTGTAACTTAATTCTATTTTCTTATTTGGGAGCATCCCCCAGGGAGAGAACAGCGTGTAGTTGTTGAAATAGGGGCTAGTGGAAGGAATGCGAAATCTTGAAACTCGTGAGGTCACGCGCTCCCATGTTGCAAGTCATATTGAGCGCGACTCTACTTCAAGGAGCCCTTGTTTTCATTAACGAGGCCGTCGCTTTCTTCGATGTGGGCCGTGATCATGTACTGAGGTCGGCGGGCTAACCATGTCGCTTGAGTTCATGTTGGCCTTCTTGGTCAGGGCATCCCTGTGTGCCTGCTCTTTCTTAGAGCCAGTTATGTTATCGTGTGGGAGATGACATAGCACACGGTCCGCAGCATCGAGACAACATGCGTTATAGCGGTCGACGTCGGCATTGCTGTAGCATAGCCGTATGCCGTCAGGGCACTTAGCGGGGGCTTATTCGCGTGTCACAAAGCGGCTCTTAATCGATCTGACGTCATCCTCGGTCAGCATGAGGCCATCGCCCAGCCTCATATGAAATGAAGAGAAACCTGCGCCATTCTGGTGGAACACGTGGACAAGTGTATGGCAGTCGAGCGCCTACCAGGAGTGTTCTGTCTTCAGCTCCCACACTTGCTTTGCGTTTAATGCACGTTCGCCGTTAATGTGTTGATTGGAACTGTGAATCACCTATGGCACATACCGGCACTACATGAACTCTGGTATGCGGGTATATGCCACGCGTGGCTGAGGCAAATTATTTCATGACGTACGTGACAGGCGTTTTGCGTTATTCATGAATCGTGGTCGCCATACACTGATCCTCTGCTATGCCAATTTAAGAGTGTCGGAACGGAACGAAAACCAAAAACGAAAAACGAAAAAAACGCTATTTTTGACCGGAACGAAAACGTAACCGAAACGTTATTTATTATTTCGTTCCGGAGTGAAACCGAACTTTTTTCAATCGTTTTTCGGTTCACGAGAAAACTTGGAAATCCGGAACAACGGAGGTCATGAAACGCGAGCAATTATGCATATCTCAGGGTACAGTATTAGCGCGTACCTTAGGCAGGAATTCCAAAGCAAAGATATGTTGAAATAAACATCTGTGGCAACCAGAGCTGTTTATATTAACGCAAGTGGACTTTCGCGCGCCTGTCACGCAGGCCAGCGTGGGGAGGACATTGTCGGCGCTGAATTTGTCACAGCGAAAGCTGTTATGAGATCACAACAGCCGATTTTGGCGCCAGTTGTACGCCGCCGCTGGTGTCCGCAACGGCTATCGCGCGAAATAAAAAATATCGGCAGATCCCACGCCTTGTGGGAATGGGTTTCATGAGGTTTCATGCGAAGCAATCAGCGACTAATTGTGTATGCTGCATTTTTTGGCTTTGATCCAAGCGTTACGAGGTGGATCGACGTGTTTTTGAAAGCGCAGTAGTTGTGTGCACATCGTGCCCTTACCAGGCACGGCAGTTACACTGGCGTTTAAAGGGTAACTTAAGGAGCACAGACGTGAGTATTATCGAAACGAGGGGCATTCACGGTGCGATGATGTGAATATCATACGTCACTGTCGTTAGCTATTCCTGCGGGGTCGAGCAACACTTGAATATAGCTTGCAGAATCGTAGGGATACTAGTGTAATGTTTATAAGACTGCTATAAAAGCGGAGCCAACACTGTAACCACAATTGACGTTAACCCGGCATGACGCCTGTATCATAGCAGTACATATACAATGTTTGTTGCTTTGTTATAAAATTAGATAGCCAGCAATGCAACCACAATTGTCGCTGCACGGACATTACGCCGGCATAGGGTCTTTTTCCAAAGCAGTTTCAAGCAGCGTCGTCCATGGCTCTGTGGTAGAATACCTGACTGTCAGGCAGAATACTTCGGTTCGATTCCTGCTGGGATCCTGATTTTCTTCTTTGCATTCGTCGGGTCAACGCTGCCGATGTCGGTTTTTCTCTACGGTCTCGCATTTAAATTACGAATTTCTGTTCTCGCTGTTCTTGGGAAGATATAAACTGTCAATCACCTATGGCGGATACCCACTTACCGTTGCCCGTGGCATACGGTCATGTGCCACACGCGTCTGGAGGAAAGGGTTTGACGACGCACGCGACAGGATTTTCATGTCATTCATGTCATGACCAGACAGTGATATTCGCCAAACCCTCTTACCCTCCCATGCCATTTGGTCTACACCAAGCTATGGAGGCGATCACGATCGAGAACAGCCAGACGTAGGCCGCTAGATAGAAACGCTCAGACTGCCTTGGGTTTGCTTAGAAAAAAAATTGGCCGCGTATCTGCGTGCTTCGCTGCAAATGTCGTCTAAAGACGATAGAAGAGGCGCTGCGTGAGATATGGACGCCATCTGGCAATACGTCGGGAAACACGAGTGCTGTGTTGCGGGCTGGTAGTCCCGGCGCAGCGGCAGGCGAAGACCGGCGGTGACCAACGCGACCGGTGCGGACGCCGGCCAGCCCGAACACGCTGTTTGGCGCGATGCGCCGAAGGAGAAGAAACGTCCGCACTCAACGAGTACTCTCCACAAACTCTCTTACTTACACGTCGCCTGGGTAAAACAGGAATGCCAGAGCGGCGCCCCCTGTCATTCGTACAATGCAATACTGAACCGAAACCGAAACACAACAAGAGCTTGTGATTAGAAAACCAGCGCAAAACCACAGGACACACAGGAAGGGGACGCACACAGCCGGGACGCACACAGGTTTTGCGCTGGTTTTCTAATCATGTACAACCAACAAGCCCAGCTCTCCGCACTTTTAAGAGCTTGTGCAGAGGGCACGGAGGAAGACAAGTTTCAGCGCAGTCGCATTTTCAGCGCACCTTAAGAAACTAGGGTTGTAATATTGTAGGGCGAGTAGGGCCAGAAGGACCGTCACGACGAAAACCTGCCTCCTCAGTCGTATTCGCCTGTAACGTTGGTGTGGCTTCGCGTTCCCTCCTCCGCTCTTGGCCTTTCCACAAAGCTACTGCCTAAGTACGAAGGCCCCTACCACGTCCTACGTCAAGCATCCCCAGTTAACTATATGACTGAGCCTGTTCAATCATCTACGGACCGCCGTCGTCGCGGCCGCGAGACTGTTCACGTCGATCGACTGAAGCCGCATTATGACCCACCAGTTGTACCTGTTCCTTAGGTCGCCAGGAGGCCAGGATGGCTCCTTTTCCGCGGGGGAGTGATTTGTAACATGTTAGGGCGCAGACAAGAACGCCTGCGAAAGAAGACGACGAAGACGGTTGTTGATGGCGCTCGCGCTTGCTCGGCTTGGACCGCTGATCGCTTCAGCTGTGGCAATCTTTTAATAAACGCGTTACTGTCTCAACGTTAAACGCATACCATCAAGGTCTTTAAAATTGCGTATCTATGTATTTTCTATTAAAGGAACACACCACCTAATACTTACCTAGTGATGTTGCGCCTCAGATATGCGTAATGTTTGCTTTTTGATCAACAATGTACACAAGTATGAACTTAATCAGCCGTTCACGATGGCTGGCCCTTGGGCAAGTGGTTCAACTTTGGCCGAGTGGCTGAATCGAGGGACGTGCCGACAAACAGACAGAAGGACAGACAGAAAGACGCACCAAAATTTCTGCGTTTAAGTTCCCCAAGAAAGACTATCGTCTTTAAAGGGCCCCTCACCAGGTTTGACAATTTTGAGCTGACGAGCGCAATGCATGTACTGGGCGTTCACGATTACGTCTGCCAAAATTTGCAACGCTACGCGCCACGTAAATGGGTCAAATTTCAAGCTGAACGCCGCTTGCCCTTCTTCTCGCGGCCGCGCGCCCAGAGAATGAGGGGATGACGTACATGAGAGAATGGCCCTACCTAGATGGTAGTGACGTGACGTCGCTCCTCTACGTAGACGACTGTGCTCTGACGTCGCTAACAGTAGCACGTGACACTGCGATAATTATTTGACACGACGTGTATAGTTGGTGTAATTTGTTGCTTGAATGGATAAATAAAACTTGAGAGCAATAATAAAACACACAAAAGGAATGTGTGCGTTTTCTGTTCTAATTTTTACTGCGAATCCCAGCGAGATTCGAGACTAATCTACCTCCGTTTCGCACGCGTTCGTGTTCTCGCGCTTTGCGCATCGTGCAGACGCCACCCTTTACAACGAAACTAATTTTCTACCGCGTTCCAGCGCTCATTAGGCTCATTTATCCTCCCGCGTCTAACTAGATGCTCATGCGGCACACCGCTAGTCTCGCGTCCGTAAAAATGTTGCAGCTTTCGTGTTGAAAAGCCAAGTGATCGGCGAGGGTGCATTCGGCATAGCTTGCAGAGATGAAGCTCAAAGAACGCCGCCACAACACCGCTCGCGTCTCGGGGGCTCGGGCTGGTTCGGGCACGTCATGCGCTCGTGACATTTTGTGCGCATGACGTGTTGATGCGTATGCGTTATGTGATCCTCCTGCTCGCGTGCCGAAGAGGGCAGGGAAGGGATTTGGCTTGAGAAGGCTACGCGGGGCGAGCGGCAAGGGTTTGCAGCTAGCCTCCTCGCATCATGGTTCCGCGCCGCTACAAATTATTGTTTTTCTCAGCTTCTAACCGACCGATTAGAAATATTCTTGTGGCATACTGCTCTTAATTGGGCTCGCAACAACTTGCAATGTCTAACTAAAATTCGTTAGGTCACCTGGTGAGGGGCCCTTTAAAAACGAACTCTTTCGGAAGAAAGCATCCTGCGCCACCGACAGGACTTAACGTCACATAAGAAGGCTGTGCAGGCACTAATGCGCTTTCTGCGTTCAATCCGGTCTATCAGAACGGCTGTGATAGGGACATCCTGCATGTGTGTGCATTTTTTGGTATGTTTTAGGGGCGAAGCTCCTTAAGGCGGCACCCGTTCGTCCCTCGTAGTCGTCGTGGTCGTAGTAGTGAGTAACAAGTCTTACGCTTTGACCTCCAAGGTGGTGCCGGTGGGAGATTTCTCCTGTGCGTTGTTGAACAATAAAAAATTCGCAGCGTGCGCGTTAACTAAAAGCCGAATTCTTCTGTCTCTCATTCCCCATTAGCAGCCATTGGCATGTTCCAGTAGGAAACGTTAGTAGAAGTAGAAGTGTAAGTGTTAGCTAAAAGCCGACTTCTTCTGTCTCTCATTCCCATTAGCAGCCATTGTTTACCTCCAAGGTAGTGCCTGGTGAGATTTCTCCTGTGCGTGATTAAACAATAAAAATTTTGTTCAAAACGCCGTTGATTGATGAAATAAACCAACGAAAGACGCCAGATGTTTTGTAAAAGCAGAACGAAAGAACGCCAGATGTTTTTCTTAAAGTGTAGTAGTAGTAGTTTTATGTAGCCACCTCGCCCGATCGTCAACGGGCGAGGTGGACCGGCAACGGCGCGAGGACCCTGCCGTACGAGAGTTAAATCACACTAAAAGACATACTTTGCGGGCGATACACTCTAGTGAGCTTTCAACTTTTTGTCTTAGTGTACATGATAAAGAAATTATTTCTACGAAAAACGCAAGGCACACCTTGAGCAATATGTTTGGTTTTGGGACGCTAAATGGAACCATGAGGCGATGCGAAGCCGGAGCACTTGCACGATCGCGTTCCGTTGGCTTTCGTTGGGCATGCTACCGACCTCGCGTCGTGGAACGCGCGTCCTGTCTTCCCTCTAGCCTTGCCTTTAATTCGCACAGGGCGAGCGGGGAATGCGGTCGCTCTTGGCGCTCTTTCGCTCGGGAGCGGACTTCTTTCTTGCATTTCACCGATCACAAGTGATAATGAAGGGACTACGTAAACCAACAGTACAATAAAAGTTTGGTGTTTAATATATACACGATGTTTCACACTCTTTATATTATGTACTGGGCGCATTTCACGGAAGAGTTTCACGGTTTACAGATGATTCCCTCCGTAGCTTCGCCCCACTCCTCATCATTCACCCCGTGGATATGCTGTGATTTTTTTATTTTATCTCAATCTCTATCTGTCCTCTTTCCAACCCCTAATTGCGCACCCCTGTGCAGGGTAGCGAACCGGTTACTACTGAAGCAAGGTGTGTGACCGGGCTAGTTGGTATTCTATAGTGACGTGAACAGCGCGTGAGATACACAAGGACGAAGAACCGACGAGGACTAGCGCTGACTTCCAACTGAAATTTATTAACACAAACATGGAAAAACGAGAACAAGTAGGCACACGTGATTGAATTGCGCATGACGGCAGACATGGAGAGGGAACCAAGAAACAAAATGAATTAACAAGCAAAAACCACAAAACCGCGAAAAGACGTCAGGAGAAGCAACCAAAGTATGTCTAGGTTATCTGACCGGATAAACTGAGGTAATCAATTTCTTTTTCAGTGAGGGCGATTGAAGGTTTGCTGATACAATTGCCTTTAGCGATGGCTGCAGCTTCAATGATTATGCGCGTGCTATCCTGACGATGCCAAGCTAAAATCTGTGTGTTATCGAATGCTGGAGCGCACCCGCATTGTGAACAGTGCATTGCAAGAAAACCTTCTCTCCCTCTGCGCACCTACACGAGAGTACTTCTAGCCGAAGATGTGTATGCATGCCGAAGCTTCGGCTCCAGCGAGTACTATTTCCCGTTCAACTTCACTTTCCCACTACACCGTGTCTCAATATATCGTGGCGGTTTTTGGCTCGAAAGCCCGAGAGTTATTATTTGAAAATTTGCATTTAGAGGTGATAGCCCTAGTTAAAAAGAATGATAAGTTTAGGGGACTACTGTTCCATACTACTCGAGGCTTTGCGCATCATTGATATGTGTTACAGGTGAAGTAAACTTGGGAGTGATGGAGTTTCAAAGAGTCGTTGTGAGGTTGGGGAGAAAAAGGGGTTAAATCAACTATATCCAAATGAGATCACAGTGGAGGGACTCTCATGCCGGTGACATATGATATATGCTGCCATTGTATGAGCGGATTCAACTGTAAGAGAATTCCATGGTTGGCTAGTTCTTTCATAATCGTAAGCTGCAAAGCGCAAATTCGGTACAGGACATGGAAAAACACACACAATACAGCACAAACGCTAACTCGTGGCTATCTTTTCGTGAGAAACTTTCTAGGATTGCACAGCCCGCATGCGCAACGCCCTGCCCGTCATAACCACAAGAAACACGTGTCACCAGAATGCAGACTACAGCATCAGAGTTAAAAATTACTCTTCTTCGTTTCACAACACCAAAGACATATCACTGACAAAACCCGTTCCTTCGGTTATCATATGGTGCGCTCCCGCAAATTCTATGGCTAGTGAATTCCCACTCTTGCCCACGATTCGAATACTAGTAAGCATTGATGCACGATTAGAAACAGAACACTCGTATTCCCGCGCTCGATCGTTGGCGCATCGAACAGTTTGCGGAATACAGACCTTTCCAAAGTGAGCATAATCTCGTGCACGATACCTATAGCGCACGCGATGTAAGGCCTGGCATGCTTCTTTCCGCACAATATTTTCTTCCGTGGTCCCGAGATACGCAGGCAAAGACACGTGCAACGGAAAAGGGCGCCTAACAGCGCATGTCCCGTGCTATGTGTTTTTTTTTTGTATATCCCGCACCTTGCTTGCGCTCTGCAGTTTAGCATTAACAGTAACTCTGTTACCTTATGTCCGAGATATTCTAATGTCTCCATATGGTAGCTGTATATTGAAATACAGGTTTTACAAATTTCTTACATTTTATATCTTTAGTTCGTGTTGGGGAGGCAGGATCGATTAGGTCTAGGTAACAAGTTTTAATGTTCTATTGCAGGTTATTTGGATATATCCTGACCAGGACAATGTTGAAGTAGAAATAATAAATTGATGTTTTTAATGTTTACGTGACAGAACTATAATATAATGGAAAACGCCGTACGATGGGAGACTACTGGATAATATAGACCACCTCTGACCGTAACTAAGAGTGGAACCCACGTCCTTGGGCTAACAAAAGCGACGTTTGAGGTTCTCAGCTACCGCGAAAAATAACTGAAAATGATGCCTATTCTCTTATAGTCAGAGTCGCGCAGTAGAAAAGCAGAGTCACAGGAGCAACTGAATGAGAGCATTTGGTATGCTCGTGCGAGGGCATGACTGTGTTACTTTATTTTACTGTTTGCCGAGCCTCACACAATTGGCAAAAGCTCAAAAGGGAGCACTTTAGTGTGTCATGACTGCTAGGCGTGTAAATGACACAGACTTGAGTGCAAATTCGAATGTTTGCCGAAACGCAGTACTATATTGCAATATACAGAAAAAAAAGCAACTGAAATAGAATAGAAACTAAAGGAACTCAGGTCCGTTCCTTCATGAGTAATAAAATGGTACCTTTCGGGTGCCATTTCAAAATTCCACGTAGAAATTTGGGCTAGGTGATGGTTAGAACTTGTGCATCATAGCAAGCGCAACACAACAAACACATAAGAAAGAGACACGTTAACAGGACGGGCACCCTTCCTGTTTACTTGTCTCTTTCTTCTGCGTTTGCTAAGACGCACCGTTTTAGTATTTATGAAGCTCATGTCCATACCCTTCCAGACTTATCAGTTTGAAGGAAGGAGTGTCACGGACGCAGGTAATTCTTGTGAAACGTTCTGCCAAAGTCTGGAGTAGAAAGATATGGGTCTTTCTCGACTGTCGACTTTTTCGAAAACTTCGCAATGCATGGGTACGTTTTATTTTCCCGAAAGGCCTACGTATCTCAAAATGTGGCAATGAATTTCCTCATGGCTTACAGTTATAGACCACACCTGATAATCGCAAGAACTGTTCGCGGTAATTTTTAAGCGACTGTGCTAAGAAATATTTTTTCCCGCTCGTTCGATTGCGAAGTACCACAAAACAGTCCGGTGGCTGCATGGTTATGTGGTACAGTGATGACATCATATTACTCCGCAGAGCGGTAGCGTGTGTTTAAAAACACAGCCATTTTTTCTGAAGGTATAAAATAAAGTTGCCTAATTACTAGATTCAGCGATGACACTGCGATCGCGAAGCTAGTATGGGATTTGTGCCCAATGCTGTGCTTCAACATACAGAAGCTGAATTCATTGTATACGCAATATTTGATTGATAGGAACAGTACGGCGCATTTTAATTATATGCCGAAGACTTCATTGCTTCCACAAGCTACACAATCGTCACTTCCATTTGAATTGAAGCAGCAAAACTGACAATCCTTATTTTCAAAATGCTTGTGTCCTAAAGGAGCAGCATTTATTCTCGAACACCAGGCACTTTCAACGTACTTGTCTATGTGTGTAGCCAGCTATGACTGTTCTGTCGTGATATACACGAAAATTTCGCATCGAAATTGGTATGGCATGACATGTCATATCATGTACGCCAGGGGGGGAGGGTTCAAACCCCCCGAAATTTTTCAATCTTGCTTGCGTGTATGTACACACACGAACATACGTAAAGTATGGTTGCACCCCTCCCCCGAGAAAAATTTCTGGCTGCGCCCCTGATGTACACCGTGATTTACATGACACGGTCTTAGCACTTTCTGTGCCATTTCTTATGTCGTCACAATTTACATCACACTGTCGTGTGACGTGCCGCGATCAAAGCCTCCAGGAAGGCCAGTTCTACATCTCAAGCTGAAGGTACCAGGGGTAGTAGTACTTTTAAGGCAATGATCACAAAATCCAGTTTTCTGTCATATATATCCACAAGCTGAAAGGGAAATTGCGCTTTCAAACAACTGACTGAATGCGTAGCATGTACTGTAAGCAATTCAGTGGAGAAAAAATTACACTATCTCCCGCTAACGAGTACCATGAGGCGATGCGAAGCCAGAGCACGATCGCGTTCCGTTGACGTTCGTTGTGCATGCTACCGACCTCGCGTCGTGTTTTCCCTCTAGCCTGGCCGTTAATTCTCACAGGGCGAGCGGAGAACGGGGGAGCGTAGGAGATGCGCATGCGCTGGCGAGAATTTCAGCATGTCGAGCCCGCATTTCAGAGAAGTCAACCGCGCGCAGTGCTCTACCCGCTTCATATTCACACTTGAATAGAGGATACTAGCGCATGCACCAGGAGAGCAGAAGCGAGAACGCAGGAGTAGCGCAAGCAGGTGGTAGGAGAAAAGGAGGAGAGTTGCGCAGTGTGAGTGCGGACGCCGACGACAACGCGGGACATGCCGCTGCTATAAGATGCTTCGCATCTAAAATCCGTGGTGGGCTCTAACCAGGACAGGACGCGTTTCTGCTCTCAAGCTGAAATGCCGCCCGATAAGCTACACCGAAGTTCATGTGTGTGATTGAACTTCGGAAATTACTGAATAATGAATGGAACAGATTTATATCCGACTGAGGCAATGGCTCTAAAGGTACGAAAACGCCACACCTTACAAGCATGTTTAAGAGTGAAGAACTATTCCTCATCCAACGTTCTATATTTCACATTTTTCTTCAAGCGGTATTCATAACGGTATTTAGGTGATTGCAGGGCAATGTGTAGAAAAAACTAAAAGAAATGTGTTTTTTTAGTTCATAATTTGCCGGTGCTGGGAATGACTGTTGTCGTAGCAATTGTGTAATGTTCAGGAAATGAATTCCTATGAGGTAATGGCACAATTAATACTCATGTATCAACCGTCGACAATGCTTCACAAACTTCTGGGTATCAAGCTAACGCACTAACAGGACTCCACTCACTTTCTCAACCAAATACTTATCGGTAGTCACCTAGTCGTTATAATATGCTAAACGACAACTATTTTTTCATCTGTGATAGCTTCCCTGCAATGCAGTTCTCCGAACTCGGCCTCTTTTTGACAGTAGTCTGTATATTTATCCTAGTGGTGCAATGGACTTTCTACGTTTGTGCAAACGAGTAATAGTTTTCATTCCTTCCTTAGTTAAATGAAACGAAAAATAGCAGCGGCTGGTTGTGTCTTTCTGTTAGTGCTTTCAAAATTTTCGTGTAAGAAAGAAAATAGGAATGTGCTCAACTGGAAACATCAATCAAATCTTGTCCACTGCAATGACGCGTTACGGTAAATGACGTAAGCTAAAAATTTCGGCTAATGGTATCGCAGATAATGCATTGAGCTAGCTGTCTTGCAAGCGAAACCAAAACTCTCGTTGCCTTACCTGAACTGTCGCTTCTTGTTAATTGATTAGCCATGCTACCATATAATGCTTCAGAGGCAGCTTGCACGACGGACTCTGCCAGCGTGTAATTTCACCCATGGTAGGAAAGCTTCTCTTTCAAGAAAGGAAAATACACGAAGCTTTCCAGCCATGGGTGGATATTACCCGGCTTCTGGAAGCCTTTCGTGCAAGCTGCCTATGCGTGAACACCGTGTATTGGAAGCAAAAATGCAAGAAAAGAAAAGCGACAGGCACCTGCCACTAGATCCCCGGGGGGCCAGCGAGATTTGACGGTGTGCCGAAAAAAGGCACGGCGTCGTCAAATCATGTCCCCCACACTCCAGTGGCCCAGTGCTGCCTCGGCCCGCAATCCTTCAGCTGGAATCGAACCTCGGCCCGCAGAGTGTGAGCTCGACACCCTGCACACTAGGCCACAGTAGTGGCACGGCCAGCTCGGTTCGCGGCAGCTACGCATAGGCACGGTGTTGACTGTTATCGTATGACGTCAATAGCGCGGTGCACTGCGGCTGCGCTTCGCCCTTTCCCTCGTTCGGGCAAGTTGATAACAGGCTGTCCGTGTGGGTCGATATGCGTCGGCTCAGCTCACTTGCTCTATGCATGGAAATTTTCACAGTGTTAAATAATTATACCTGGCATTGTACAGTATTCACGGATTCAAACGGGACATGATTTTTTTTGTATAACGGCTTTTATGCGCAATTGCTCAAGATAACCACGTCACGTCGCGGCGAATATGGTTTCTAAAGAAACTGTTGGCTCAGATCCACACGTTCGAGTTGAAATCATGCCTATATGGCTCAAGCTGAAGATGGTAGAAACGAAAACGTGTGCATTACTTAGCCCTGATTTGTCCTATTTCAATCCGTGAGTACTGTACGTGCCAAATCTACGATATGATTCATCATCTAGTGTTCTTTAACACGCGCTGGCATCACACTTGCGTCAAGCTTTTCGCCTCCATCGTAATGCGACCGTCGCTGCCGCAAGCGAACCCGCGAACTTCGGTCCAGCAGCTGAGCACAGTAACCGCTACACCTACACCACCGTGATGGACTGTAGTGTTCACAATATGTGGCATTGACAGACAGTTAAGCGGTGGGGAGCTCGCAAACGATGCATTGAACTGGTGTATGAGCATCCTGCTCTGATGCTCCTGTACGGGAACTTGCAGGCGCGTCGCAGTATGAGCGACGGGATGAATTTCAATGTTCTCGCAGTGTTCTTATTGGAATTTTTGTGTGGTCAAACATAGTGCTCTGGATCATAGGCATGCGCAAGGTTCCCCTTCAGGGGGAGGGATAGGGCGAAGGTTCGTCCCTGCGCCCCTCCCTCCCAATTAATCAATGTATAGCGCTGACTACGCGCACCCCCCTCCCTATTGCGTCAATGTGTACGGCTGACTTTGCGCCCCCCTCTAAGGTGAATAAGGGGGGGCCACCCCCCCCCCCATGCGCACGCCTATGCTCTGGAGAGTGCAGATCGTTTTCGCGAGAACTACAAGCCTGATTCCGCATGTGCGAGGTTCAATCGCACAAGAAGTCTCGCCACTTCAACACTTTAAGAACCGTCGGCCCGCGAAGCCCTTTGATTCGGTCGCTTATTTCGATGTGCCCAGTTCATTTGTGTTCTTTATTCACACTGTTCTCTCTTTCTGGTAAGGTTCTGCCTGTCACTTCTGGTCTACCTTCTGCCAATTAAGGAGCAACGATAATCTTTCCCATTCGCGGAACCAATCTCCCGCCATATGTAAGCGTCATTATGGGACTATAAACTAAAGGATGCTGACGGGTCCGCACAAACAACTTGGCTGAAAAAAACTGAGCGATGCCCAGCGAAGCAGTTCACCATAGGACACAGAGGCGACACGAATCGCACACCGTGGAATGAAGTCCGATATTTGTGTCGTTAATGGCGCGGCTCCTTCGAAGTTTCAATTAGAGCGCCATTGCACTGACATATTTTTCATTTGCATGCGGTTTGCGCATCGTTCACGATCGTGATTGGTGTGCCTTCTATGCGGTGCTGTTGACGCGTAGGAAGGGTGCGCCTGGCCATATCGAATTTCGCGGTGAAATTTCGAATACAGTGTACCTCCGGTGGTCACATGGCGTCAGCGCACAGAGTAACCTCCGTGACATTCTCATGCAAGGTGGATATGTGCATGCGCGGTTCATTAGCCCACTGATTTTGTAACTATTCCTTCATGCAGTTCCACCTGCAGTCCTGCTGGCGAGACCATGAAGTCCTGTGGTGCACTTCCAGGGATGCGTGAAAAGCTGAATGGTAAGTAACAGTACTTTTCGCAAGCTTTCGTGAAAGCCAGCCACTACGGATTGAAAGAGATACAGTGGACAGGTGCTGAAATGTATGGAGAGTGTACGCTTAGTTGCGGTAAGTGCGTATATAGAGTACGGCTTTGTTCCTTCGTGGGTTTGTTGCTGGCGTGGAGTGCAGCAGTTGCGGTGTTCCGTCATTTCTACAGGTACTACTATTACGATTTCATTGTAAGTACTGTAAATAGCGCTGCAGCGAATACTGCATACCGTGTATGTTTGCGAGGGCCATTGCAGTGGTGTTTCGACAGTGCGTCACACGGGTTATTGTGCGAGATTCGGCACTTTCTGATCCTTCGTTCGGTAATGATTCATGCAACTAGTGTTCATGCTGTGCTCAACAAATTACACGCTTAGTTTAGCTATACCGTTAATACACGACATTAAATCGTTGCGCGTAGCATTTGAGAGGCTTCTGGCGCAGTTCGCCAGCCTATGCAGATTGTGGTGTATGTCATCCGTCCATTCAGCGCGAAGAAATGCGGGTAGTAGTATCGTTGTGTTGTCACTATTGTAGAGTGGAAGCGCAGCAAAGATTTATGCATTAGCCGTTACAAGACACCCCGGACTAATTCTACCATGGTTGTCTTTCATGACACGTTCTGCAACAATAGCTCCCTCTATTCGCACTGTGAACTCCTGTTCACACTTTCGTGTCCTTGATGAAAGTGGTGTGGCTGGGATTGAAGTTCCTGCAGGAATGCACCGTTCCGTTTCACGAATGTCGCAGTTTTTCTAATGCCCATTGATCCGAATGGAGTTAGTATCTGCAATTACGGTGATGATTGCAGCGTTTGTTCAGTGGTTTCTGTACGCGTAGCACTGGTGGAAGACAGCTACGGTCGACTGAGCCGCGGCGTTCGTGTGTGCTTTCACTAGATGCATTCGGGCAGCACATTGTTCGTGTCGTGGCACTTTGCGACAAGCTCAGTAATGCAGTGTACGCAGCGGGTGTTCCTGCGGTGACATTACGTGTCCTCTTGTCAGCGTTGCTGCTAATCCCACTAGCGAATAGTTGTGTTCTCGATGGTTAGGATTCAGTAATCCATTGTGCAGCCCGTAGTTCGCACACTATAGTACGGATATTTGTGGCGTGGTGTTGGACGGGACTCCGCACCCTTTCCGTCGTATTTGACATACCTCGCCTACCGTTGTGAATGGCGCTGGGCACTGATGGTGCTATTTGGAGCCTGCTGCCGCAGTTTAGGAACTTGAGGTTTGCCCGAGAAATCCGTGTGTTCATGGCACTGTACAAATGTAGTTTAGAGTTGCTGCGATGGGAGGGAAGAGAGACGTACATTGAACTGCAGGTCCGGTGCTGCTTGCAGCGTAGATTCACGATACTGTAGCTGCTGTAAACCTGTTGCTACGGTACCCTATGAGTCCATCGTTGATGTGCGTGTGTTCATCCTAGATTACTCCTTTCGACTGCAACGCTTGCATGTGCTGCGGTACAGTACAGTACTCCGTTGCCCGCGTCTTCCTCCGTTATTAGTGTTCCTGACCTGCAAATACGGGTACAGTCGAAGACTACCTCGCTGCTCTATACTGTTTATGTATCGTACGTTTCAGTGCTTCGGTGTGGTAGCGCGCGACGTTTACAAATGCCAGTTGATCTGGCGCCATCGAGCCGGGAGCGCACCGTGCTTCACCCGGCACTAATCTTGCGCGCATTCGCCGCAAGTGCACACGGTATCGTTGCGGTGCTTGGACGGTATTCTGAACTAGAGGCATGCAGTCGTAATCCCACGGATTGTAGTTTCGCACAAATGGACTCTCGACCAAGCACGTGAAGTAAGTGTGCGGTTCCTCTCGTACCGAGCAGAATTACTGCCGCAACAACCGGTCATACTATACCAAATGTGCTAGCGTTCCTGGATATCGGAGTGGTTATGGCACTCACCTTCGGATCCTGGGTGCATTGTGTGTCGATTGACATTGCAGATCCTTTTCGGTCTGCATCAGGTGCCCAACATCAACGACGCAGATGTTTCGATGGTTCAAGGCGGGCAGGTACACCTCCGTGCATTACTTGGTACGTGTACAGAAACCGGAATGATTTCGATGGATTTGTAGAGCTTTTCTTTCATAGAACGGTACTAGTATGCCGCTTGTATGGGGTTCCTTGATCTCTTTAATTGCGACAAAAAAGGTGCCGTAACGATGGCTTCAGCGCATGGTAATACAGAGTCTGGCGTTACGAAATATAACGATGTTGAGTATAGTCGTCGTTAGTGTGATGTGTTACTAATTTCTGTTGCTGACCGGTGTAGTGGTCATCCGTCATTTCGGCACGAAACCTCCTGACGCATATACTCGTGAACAGCAGACATAGGGTTGAAAGGGTCGTTGCGTTGCTCCTCACGTGAAGCACAACATATGCGGTGACGATGTAGGCGTGGTTAGTGCTTTCCAGTGGCTTCGGTGTTGCGGCGTACTGTTCCGGAACCGGGCCACACTTACCTGCGGTGTCGGCACGAAGACCGTTCAGATAGGGGATTAAGAATTCGTGAGCAAAAGTATACGATCCACGGGAGCGCCTGCCGAAGTTGCGGTCTGCGCCATCTAGTGGCGAGCTGTCTGTTGTCGAGAGCATTGCTCTGGCGATTGCGCGGCCAGAACTGTGCTCTCGACTGCAGACGGCGCAACTTCGTCACGCGCTCATGTTGTCCGTATGCTTTTGCTCACGGCAGTACATTGCTGTAGCATTACTACGTTCGCGTTCTGTCGAAGAAAGGGAACACACACAGGGTGGTAAGGACCCGCCGTTTATTGAGATAACGTGGTAGTCATGCGATGAGATGGGCAAACGGAGCATCAGAGACAAGAAGCAGATGAGTGGGTGTACAGAGGTACTGCTGCTAGGGCAAGTAGCTTCGCTGCCTGTAGTGACTCGTTGATTGCTGCGAGATATAGGACACATGCATTATTATTCGCTGCACCAACATATGAGAATACGTTGTACACATTCCAAGTGCCTATGCGTTAGGTACAGGGTTATGGGCTCCAGGCAATGATCGGTGTCCAGGGAAGGTAACTGTACTCTACCGTTCGCACACTATAGGGGTGATACTACCCCAATTATTACACACATAGCCCCGCAAACTGAAATGTTTAGTATGGTTGACGGAGTTCGCGCGAGATCGGATCAAGGCACAAATTTTCACGGCAGTGGGTACGGTGGTCTTTTCACTGAGGCTATGCGAAAGATAGGATGTTAGGCCGTGCGTGATATCACCACCGAGGGAACCTTTCCGTGCTGTGAAAGTACGGGAAAACGTGTTATATATGTACACACATCCTACGGCATGCAGTTTGCATAATGGTGTGCCCTGCAGCACGAAAAGGAACACCTGCTGTAATTCGTGACAACCCCGCAAATCAAACACGCGCAACGAATGCTGCATGAACGCAGCGGGGGGTGGCAGACTGAATCAAGTTAGCCATGGTGAGCTGAAGTGATGTAAGATGCCGTAAGGACATATCACAAAAAGCAACATGGATGTTGGACATACGCTGGAGCACAGTTCGAGAGGCAGTTCACTGCCACCGGAAGTGCAACGTGAGGATTACTTAGAGCTGAGCTAGTTCGTCAGTATTCATTCTAAGAATACAGGGCGTGCAAACACGGACACAAGAAAGAAGGCGTTTGTGGTGTCCGTGTCTGCACGCCCTGTCTTTTTAGAGTGAGGATTATGCAGAGCCGTTTCTCAGCACAAATAACAACCAGGCAAGGCGTGTTACGTCACATTGGAATGATGCGGGTTTTTTTTTTGCAAAATTAGGATTGCTTCGAGTTATGAATGCGTGTCACAGCGGAATGAAGATTTACGGCTGGTAAAACTGTCGTGGAGAGTACCGTTGCATAGCACATACGATGCGGCTGTCCGAACGAATATGCACTCATGACCGTTGATGTTCCTGCAGGTTTCATTGACGCCGGCCAGCGGACGACACCACAAGTCAGCTGAGATGACAGCGAAAGCAACCATTGAATACAACGTGTTCAGTACAACCGAGAGAAAGTGCAGCTGACACGGGCAAAACGATGCCCCACATCCGAACGTTGTATATGGTCTGTTCTTTTGCATGAAAGTAAACCATACGTCACTGGTTATGCGGACATAGTTTGCGAAATCGAGATGTTCGGCATTCGTAGAAGTCACGCAATACGACATAGCAACACTTCGACTGTGCCCGTATTTGCAGATCCGCAACGCTAATAAAGGAGAGAAGACGAAGGAAACGGAACACTGTTTCGCGGTATGATGCAGTACAGTGCTGCAGTCGAAAGGACCAATACATGCGAATTATCGATGGATTCTAAGGTTACCTCAACACAAGCTTCAGATTACCTGTAATACCACACCGCAGCTGAATGTGTCCATTGTCTCAATTCGGGCGAATTATGCCGCGTTGGGCGGACTTTGGAAGTATCACAACTGGGGTGCCGGCGTACACCAGCGATTACGAAACCTCAATATCATTGCACGAACGTGCGCTGCGTTGTCCGCAGTGCAAAATCCGGAAAGTGTAACTACACGCTGCAACTAAAGCCTCCTCCGAGTCAAATACGCATTTTCCCACCCGACTGTACACATTGGAAGCACACGAAATCTTCATCATGTAGTTCTCCACCAGGGCTACGCGGAGACATACAGAAAGCACTCAACGAACATTGTAATTGCAGATCTAAGACGAGGTAATGAATCTCCATGGTATACATGTAGTGTCAGCGACTGACAATAATGCTGATTGTGTGATTACTGTGAAAGGCGAGGTGTATGCAGTAACTGCATTCTGAAGAACAGGTATGCCAAACACTACGGCATCAGTGCAACCGAACAGCGTCATCCTTCAGAAACTTCGATCCCAGCTACTACACCACTGTGATGTTGTTAGTAGGCTCAGGCCTCTTGCACACAAAGAAGGTCTCACAGAAACGTCGAGGCTTTAATGTGGACGCGGGACGGAACTGACGAGCACGTTGAACAAGCACATACACATAACGCACACTTCGGTCTATACGTTTAGTGAGTAGCGCCTATCGGCGCGGCGACGGCACACTCACGGCACGTCGACCGCGCGGCGATGCTGTCACCGACGATCCAGGCGTGCGTCGGAACGAAGGCCCGGCGCCGGTTGGTCTGGAACGTCGCCCAGGATACGGCTTGACCGCACCGGAACCCGTTGACGCCCGTGGTACACAAGACCCAGGCGCAAGTCTTCAGTCAGTGGCCGTACACTTGGTCGGGAACGCGGGTCCCGCCCATGCAGCTCAGGCCAGCATTCAGCCGACCTCTCCCGCGCGAGCGATGCTCATCGTCCTCTTCTTCTCCCGATCAGACGGCACATACGCGCAATCGGCCGCGCACTTCAAATATTCCAAATTCCTATCACAACCACTTTCGTCGAGGACACGAAATCGTGAACATCAGTACCGCAACGAACATCCAGGAAGCTATAATCCTGCAACGACTACTGCGTAAATCGTATGTAGACTGTATGATATCGCCACGGTACTGCCCGGGTTTATTTACGCATCGAATCTGCATGCGCTTGCAAAGTCATGCATAAAACGGGGTACTGTCATTTAGTGACGGTATAGCTGATTCCTAACCCGCGTCACGCACTGTGGAAGCAGCATTGCTAATGCAGTTACCTACAGTAGCGACACCATGAGGGAAAATGGGATGACGGAAATGGGCGCAGAAGTCGCCGGCGACAGACCCAGGCAGGAAAGTGTCACAACAGCCCTTACTGTATATGCACCTCCATCCGCAGCTGCTGGCGTTTACACATGGTGGCACATTCTAACAGCTGATAGAGAAGGAAACCGTTGCTCCTAACGTGGTAGGAAGCAGACTACGGGTGACGGGCAGAAGCTTACCAGAAAGAGGGAACAGCATGAATAAAGAACACAGCAATGAACTGGGCACATCGAAGGAAGTGACCGAATGAAAGGGCTTCGCGGGCCGAATATTGGTGGGGTTGAACCTCGCACATGAGGGATAAAACTTCCACTTCTCGCGAAAACAACCTGCCCTATGTTTAACCTCAGAAAACTTCCAGTGAGGACACTACGAGAACATCAACCCGTCGCTCTTACTGCGAGGTGCCTGCAAATTACCGTGCAGCAGCATCAGAGCAGAAGGCTGATACACAGGTTTTCGACGCCGATTTTCTGTACAGGGTCGACCACATCGAAGCTGAACACCTCATTAGTATTCAAACCGGTAAAACTAGAACGTTTCTTATACTTCACAAGTGCAATGCCCGTTTTAGAACGTCTAATCATGGTGTCGACAAACACGGTAATGATTTTCCGAATTATGTATTAAACAACAGCTTCAATGAGGTCTTGAATACTAATGAGGTGTTCAGCTTAAATGTGGACGACTCTGTACGTATTATTTATGAGCTACCCACCGCTTAATTAGCTGGCAGTTGCGTTTGGCTACCAATGCAACATATGAACACAGTCCACCGCGGTGGTGTAAACGTAGCGGTTACGGTGCTCGGCTGCTGAACCGAAGTTCGCGGTTTCGCTTGCGGCAGCGGCGGTCGCACTACGCTGGAGGCGACAAGTTTGACGCATGTCCGATAGGATCGTGCACAACGTCCCGGTCATCATGCCCCATTTTGATGAAACTTATGTAGACACAGGTATTAGACCCAGAACAAAAGTTCAGAAGTTTATTTCGTGCAAAAAATATTGTTCCCATGAAGACAATGTATACACATTTTGGCCGTAAAAATCGCCAACTGTGAACCCACCTAGAAAAAAAATACGGTTCACATTATGGTGACGATACTTATTCCGATCAAATAGCAAGTGAAGTACAACTTTATGAGTGCGTAAATTTTCTGGTTTGCCTAACGACTTTTGAGGGAAAATATCACGGCACACCGCACAATATGTTTTACTTTAAGATATGTGTTTCATTTAAGGGCTAAGCAGCAGCCGGCGCCATAATTGTGCGCCAACATCTCCTTATATATCATGTCAATGAAAAAAAAATACGAGTGTATCAGGAACTTATTGCTGCAAAGAAGTTCAACTACAGGTTATAAAACTCCGTACATATTGACGTTCATATCTGTACTCTCTTCTAACGTAATTTTTGTGCTTTTACGCATAATTGGGCTGAAACGCCAGTTCTTTACGAAAGGCACTGAAGTTTGAAAATAGTTATCTCAAAAAGACTAACTTTAATTCTTTTCAAAATCCCTCTTATTGAAGCAAGGATGTCATTTACAACTATGCTCAAGGAAACGTTGCATTATTTCGGTTGCTAACGGTTGGAATGAGTCACATGTGAGCCTAGCGGCCGCGCCGTTCGGTATGTGCTGAAGATCAGGTACAAGTTGTTCGAACAAAACAGCAGCTCCACAACAACAAATGTGCAGCCAGGTTGCATGTCTAGCGATACACTGCGGGCCTTCACTTTACGTGAGTGCCGCTTCGACTGTAGGTGAGCTCCGCTTGCACGCGTGAAAACTGCACTCAGAGGACGAATCGTATGAGGAATGCATCACTTCTAAAAGTGAGTGGGTAATTGCGGAAGAGGTCTATACTATCCAACGAAAACTCTGCCGGGAATTCCGCAATGAGCACATCCACTAGCGCGCTCATGTGTTGCTTCCTCTCTGCCGATGGTCTAAAAAACAGTTCGGTTCAATCTCACACATGACACAAAAGCAAGCTTTGTGACATCTAAAGAAGGCTGTCGTGCGTGCTCACGATCGTCGGACAAATGAAACTGGTGTTGTTCTACTCCTCTTGCCAGAACACCGGTGTCAGCCGGCTGTTAACAGAAATGTGTCCAGGTCCTTTGCTGTATGAAATACCGCTTTTAGAATGCCGTAATATTTTCGGTCTGGAGATATGATACTGAACAGAAGCCGTTCGTTTATTACGCCATTTTTTCGCTTCGGACAGAACAGCAGGGGGAAAATGCATGCATGTTGCACTGGAGGCGCGAACTGCAGAAATATTGTTGTATAATATGGACCTTGTTCGGAATTAACAACGTTTACTCTTGAGAGAGATGCATTCCGTATGTCATTCGTCCTCCAGGCGTAGTTTTCACGCGCAAGCGGAGCTCGCTGACAGTCGAAGCGGCACTCATGCAATGTGAGCGGCTGATCACAAGACAAAGCTTTCTCCAACAAGCAAACTGGCTGCGCATTTGTTGTTGTCGAGCTGCTGCTCTATGACGATCTCGCATACAAATACTTTGAACAACGTCTATCCGATCTTCAGCACATAACGAACGGCGCGGCCGCCCGGCAGACTTCGTCACATGGCATGCTTTACGACTAGTTGGCAACCAAAATAATGCAACGTTTTCTTACGCAGAATGGTAGATGACATCCTTGGGTTGGGTTCAATCAGAGGGATTTTGAGAAAACTATTTTCAACCTTCGGCGTTTTAGGTTAACCGCTTCGGTCCATTTCTGAAGTCGAACGGAGCTCGACGAAACCACGAAAAGTACTTTAAAGGAGAGCAAAAACATTGAAGTTGATATGCACGGAGTTTTATTATGGTCAGTTTACCTTCTCTGCAGCAATAAATTCCCGAAGTACCCTTTCTGGTGCGGTTTGCTATGTTTCTGATTTTTCTCCTCAAAAGTCCTTTGACCAGGTAAGAGAAATTATATACGCATAAAATTGTATTTAATTCGTTCGATGATGAGAACAAATAACGCGACCGAAAAGTGCACCGTGTTTTCCCTAGGTGCGCACAAAGTTACGAAATTGGCGGAATAGTGATTTTGGCAGCCAAAATATATATATTTTTTCAGGCAAACGAACGTTCTTTTTCACGAATGTAACTGCGAAACCGTTCGTCTGGGCTTAATACCTATATCGACAGTAAAGTTCATCCAAATCGGGAATAGTGACCGGGAGCTCGTGTTCGATCTTATCTGGACACACCCTGATGTCAGTGCGCGTTAAACACCAGATGGGCTTTCATAATCACATCGTACTTTTGGCACGTAGAACGACAGCTATTATTATTTAACGTATTGAAAATTACCATCCATAGCAGAAAGATAGCTCGACCCACACGGATAGCCTGTTATCAACTTGCCAGAACGAGGGAAAGGGCGAAGAGCAGCCGCAGTGCACCGCGCTATTGACGTCATACGATAACAGTCAACACTGCGTAGCTGCCGCGAACCGAGCTGGCCGTGCCACTACTGTGGCCTAGTGTGCAGGGTGTCGAGCTCACACTCTGCGGGCCGAGGTTCGATTCCAGCTGAAGGATTGTGGGCTGAGGCAGCACTGGGCCACTGGAGTGTGGGGGACATGATTTGACGACGCCGTGCCTTTTTTCGGCACACCGTCAAATCTCGCTGGCCCCCCGGGCATCTAGTGGCAGGTGCCTGTCGCTTTTCGTTTTTTACATTTTTGCTTCCAGTACACGGTGTGCACGCATAGGCAGCTTGCACGAAAGGCTTCCAGAAGCCGGGTATTATGCACCCATGGCTGGAAAGCTTCGTGTGATTTCTTTTCTTGAGAGAGAAGCTTTCCAGCCATGGGTGAAATTACACGCTGGAGGATTTTGTCGTGCAAGCTGCCTCTGAAACATTATATGGTAGCATGGCAAATCGATGAACAAGAAGCGACAGTTCAGGAAAGGCAACGAGAGTTTTGGTTTCGCTTGCAAGACAGCTAGTTCAATGCATAAATTGCGACGTCATTAGCTGAAAGTTGCAGGTTACGTCCTTTACCGTAACGAGTTATTGGAAATGATCGAAATATGATTCATGTTTCCAGATTGCGCACTTTCCTATTTTCTTTCGTACATTAAGATGTTGAAAGCATTAACGGAAATACGCACCCAGCATCGGCTATTTCTCATTTCATTGCACTAATGACGGAATGAAAATTATTACTCGTCTGCACAAACACAGAAAGTCCGCTACACCACGAAGAGACATCAAACAGACTACTCTCAAAACGAGGCCGAGTTCAGAGAACTGCATTGCTGGGAAACTAACCAGCACAGGCTTAAAAAAGGATGGGCGTTTAGCATAGTATAGCGACGTAGTGACTGCGGATTTGGTTGAGAGAGCGAGCGGAGTCCTGTTAGTGCGTTAGGTTGACACACACAGGTTAGCCAAGCATTGTTCAGGGTTGATTGATCAGTTATAATTAGGCCATTAGCTCGTACGAATTCATTTCTTCATCGTCACGTAAGAGTCCTTCCCTGTTTCGCTTTTCCAATACAGCACCTGTATATTACGAATAAAAAAAAATCGACAGATCTCACGCGTTGTGGGAAACGGTTTTATGCGAAGCAATCAGTGAGTACTTCTATGCTGTATTTTGCACGTTATGGGAACGTATCGTTCCACATTTTGTCTGATGCACTGACAGAACGACCAAAACTATTAAATCGGCCGAGAGAAACACATATTGCTGCGTATTGTAGTAAGCAAATCTTCGATCATTCGTTAACGGTCTTTACCGAGGAGTATCCTGCAGTTAATTTCCCTACCATGTCTGCTATTGTGTAGTAAGCCCCATTCCTGACCAGCTAAGGCAGCGCATGTGTATAAGCGGTACAGATTATTATTGAAAAATGTGCCAGATATTGGATCAGAAAAGGTTTATCATTCCGACCTCGCTCTCTTAGATCTGCCTGTAAGGTGTGGTGTTTTCTTACATTTTCAACCGTTGCGCTTAATTTACTTGAAACAGATAGCGTGACCTTCTTGGGCGCTTGTACTACCGCTCTCAGTTGGCTATAAATCTGTTGCATTCATTTGTCAGTAATTTTCGAAGTTAGAGAACATAAATGAATTTTGGTGCAGCTTATCGTGTGAGGTTTCCGCTTGAGACCAGTAACGCAACTCCTGACTGGAAATACAGCCTAGCACGGATTTTTCTCCACTGTATTGCTTGCAGTATATGATACGCAATCGGCGAGTTCTTTCAAAGTGTAATTTGCCTTCCTGATCCATGTGACAAAAAACTCGGTTTTGTGATCTTTTCCTCCATAGTTTGTGCTACCCGAAGTACAGTGTACTAGAAGGGGGAGTGGAACGAAAGAAGCGGCCGCGCCGCATCTCGGGTGATGCTCCGACGGGCGATCGTAGCGGCGGCGCTGCAGTCACTTTGTACTGAAGCTGTGGAGAGCGTCTGCAATTGGCGCGCGCGCGTCGCAGCCTACGAAAGCGTGTAATTGCGAATTTAATGCATTACTGAACTTTAATCGGTGCCTCAACGCCTGCTACGCGCCGTGGTGCACGAGTGAATATGCAGGCGTGCCAAAATTGCGCCGAGATATTCCCTGTTTTTGGAGCTTGCCGGCCCCCAAAGAAGGCGACGATCGGATATTGCACACATGCACCTAGCTGCTCACTGATTGCTGTGCGGTTTGCAAGCAACACTTTCAGCCGCGCTACGCTATAAGTGACTACAAAAAAATAATAAACCAGCGACGAAAGCCTACCATTCTTCTGCCGGCAGTCTCTACGATATCCAGAGCATTGATCCGTATATGAGCTCCAACGCGCTCGACTGTTTCATGAGTACACCGGAGTACAAATAACTCTATCACAACGTTTATATTAGTGACAGCTGAGTTCTTCCAGTTTTGCTCTGTTTCTTTAATGCCGACAGGCTATCTTGTTTCAACAGCGTGCTTCCGCGGTTACTATGCATCGGTTATGCGACCTCTGAGGGCTTAAAATGCCAGGAAGCCGAGCCAGGGAGCCGAGCCGAAGGCGCGTTCACCTCCGAGGCACAAACTTCATGCATCAGGGCTTATCTCAAGCATCTTAAAACGCGCATATGTAAATATAGCCCGTCGGTTATTCTGCCTAAATTCACCACAATCAGTTCTCCTTTTCAATGGACAGCTTATATTGCACTTTTCCTGACCTATCGATGACATTGCAGAAATTTCTTTTTGACAATGTTTTGTATTATAATTTCATTACTTTATCAGTAAAGTGTCAAAAGTGAAGCCAGGAGGGGCGGTGGTGCTCTACGCACCACCGCACAAATACGGGCATTAAAGTCTCACTTCCCCACCCGGCGCCAATAACAATATCCATGCAACGCCCCTGAGGACGACCGTTGTTCGTACCGGTCGAGTTACCTTTGACTTCCAATACCTTTGAGCCCTCGTAATGCCGAAGAGGTCACATTTACACAGCGCATTTGTAAATATGATACGCACCGCACACACAGCCTCGCCAACGCGCGTTAGATGTTCGGCGTGCTTTCGGCACTAGAATATCAGCACACAACTTTCTGAGCACAGTTAAATTCTAGTAGAGTAGCTCAGTTACTCTGAATAAACTAGACGCCGAATCAACACCAGAAGAAAGTATTAAAACAGAAAAATTAGAATAAGGCACGCCCTTTCCGTTTCCTGTGTCTCTTTCTTCTGGCAGTCGTTCGGCGTCTAGTTAATTGAGAGTAACGTATTAACTAGCCTAGCAATGAGTTCGGCTCAATTACACCGAGATTGTGAATCTTCACGGTCGGTATCAGCCCGTTTTCATTTTTATATTTTGCGTACCTTCCAGCAGTCACTTCGGCTACGAGAACTGATTTGCAGTATCTCTCAAAGGCATATATGATGCAAGCATCCATTAAAAGCTTTGAAGTTTCGTCCATCAAGGCTTACGACGACAAGTCCTACGCTTCATAATGACAGACGCGCAACGAGAGCCGCATCAGTAATAGTGCCGATTAGCCGGGTGCCGCCGATGCGCCCAGTTGTTCTAGCACGCGGCGCCGCATGCCTTCAGTACCGAGCGACTGCAGCGCCGTCGCTACGGTCGACGCGGAAGGCATCAGGCGGCGAGGCGCGTTCACGCCACTCGACAGTTCTAGTACACTCTACCCTAAGTACCAGTGGCCTTCCTGAAGGCTTTGATCGGGCTACGTCACAAGGCAATGTTACGCAAATTGTGACGTCATGATTGTCAATATTTTTATGTCCGTCATACACTCATGCCATATCAATTTCGCTGCATTCGATTGACTGAAATGGCCGAGACAGTACAAATGCCGTGTGATGTATACCATGGCGTACAGCAGGCCCTGACAATTTCGGTACATATCACGGCCGAACAAAACCATGCCTGTCTATACGGATAGACAAATACCTTCAATGTGCCGGTGGTTCGCGAAGAAATGCTTCCCATTTAGGACACTAAACTTATCAAAATAAGGATTGCCAGTTTTCCTGCTCTAATTCACATGGAAGTGGAGAGTACAAATATGCGTAGCTTGTGGAAATATTTAAGTCTTCGCCATGTATTTAAAATGCGCCGTACAGTTCGTGATTGTAGATTCATCGCATTGTGGCTATTCTTCCTTCACGAGTAAACAGTTGTGTACGGTCTGTTCGGAGCCTGACGGGTATTACACCCATAGGTGGGCAAAAAATCTGGAGCTCACTCAGACTCACTCACGAAACATATCTTACCCTCAGGGCTCACTCGGACTCAGACTCACCAAACTTTTCCTCATCCGGACTCACTCGGACTCAGACTCACTATAATTTTTTTCAACCGGACTCACTCGGACTCAGACTCACCAAAATTTTATTCGCTCGAACTCACTCAGACTCAGACTCACGGCTCGATCTGAGTCTGAGTGAGTCCACTCGAGCGCCCGTTAGCATTAAATTATCCTTTTTTTACCATAATGTCAATGCTCTTTAACGCCAATATCTCGCATAATCGGTGCGCTACTTAACACCTTTTGATCTCGTACCTTCAAATACGAGTTATCTGACTTCGCAGTTCAATAAGGACCTTTTTATTGAAAGTCATGACTCACACCAGATATTTTTATCAGTAACTTCCCGTGAAAAAGTTTGCGGGGGGGGTCAAGGCACCTCCTCCCCCTCTCCCTCCTCAACTCACGCCTCTGATCAATAAATATTGGGCTGACATATGAATGGTAGTGCGTTGAAGTATGCGGGAGTATAAACGTGAGCTGACATAGGGCTGATAGTAATGCTAAAGTTCAGTAGATGGGACCATAGGTCGGCAAAAATTGTGGAGCTCACTCAGACTCACTCATGCAATATATTTTGCCCTTAGGGCTCACTCGGACTCAGACTCACCAAAATTTTCCTCAGCCGGACTCACTCGGACTCAGACTCACCAAAATGTTTCCCAACCGAACTCACTCGGACTCAGACTCACAAAAACTTTACTCAACCGGACTCACTCAGACTCAGACTCACGTCTCGGTATGAGTCTGAGTGAGTCTGAGTGAGTCGACTCATGAGTGAGTTTGCCGACCTATGATTACACCTACAAAACGTTCTAGGTGGTAGAATGTTTCCCACTCATCGAGTGTAGGTTGTGCTCCGGGTGAACGTTCCGTGGAATCGGGTCAACCCTTAGCGTTTGCCTCATCGTGTCCGAAGAGTGGCCAGGGCCAGAGTTCTCCTCCACACTTACGGAGACGAGATGGGGGCGCGGTTCGTTGACGCCGATGAATACGCAGAACGCTCACGATTCGCGGTCGTCGATTGGAAAGGCCAAAGGAGAATATCGGCAATTATACCGTGCGAGCACGCACAAGAAGCGGAGGAAGTGGCGGTGGCGCTCGCACTCACGGATCCGACGTGCACGACGGTCATCTGCGACACGAGACAAGCGATCAGAAACTTTGCCAAAGGATGGATCTCGCGACGAGCGGCCCGAATCCTGCGCAATAGCCAAGTCCATCGGGCGGTAGAATGTGAAACCAGACTCATCTGGTTTCCGGCTCACATGGGAGAGGTATGAGACTCAACGCAACCTAAACGAGACGGCACACGCCAAGGCGCGCGTGCTCACAAACAGCACCGGCGACCGTCGTCTATGGGGCGACACCAAAGATCGCTGACCAGCTATAATGAAATTACCAAGGCCTTCTGCCTGGCCCGCCGAACCTTTCCTCCGCCCAGCGACAAGCTGAACAGGACGCAGGCTGGCGGCCCTCAGACAACTGCAGACGCACACGTTCCCCAACCCCGCACAGTGTAACAGGCTCTACCCGAGTACATACCCGACAAATATATGCAAGGTCTGCCACACTGAGGTCGCCACATTAAATCACATGCTCTGGGACTGTGACAACAACCCGGAAGGTGCTAACTCCGGAACCTTTCCGCCGCGGTGGGCCGCTGCCTCGCGCAGCCCCAGCCTCGGCGGCCAACCTCGGGCTGTCCAGCAGGCCCACGAGGCGGCGGTGAGGCAAGGCCTCGACGTCCCCACATGGGAGACCTAAAGCCCAGTCGGCGAAAGCTCTGCAGGGCCATCAATAAAGTTGTTACCAAATCGAGTGTAGGTTTAACATATTGCAGTTCGTTATTCTCCTTTGTGCTCCATGGTCATGTGCAGGTCATTGCTAAAAGCCGGTCCATCGCGGGCACCTTTATCTTCGATACAGTTCCCCTGTCTTGCATTAGCTGCATACACCTATACAATAAGCATCCGCTTGTTCTGTGTTCGGAACCAAGCAGAGATGAACGGAGTATATCTCACGTAACCAAGTGTTACCTATGAGATGTTATGGGTGCCGTTTCAAATTTGGCATAAAAGTACTTTGTGCTCGAGCTTCACCTCGCAAAAGTAAACGGAATTGTGGCAGTCTAACTGTTCATTTATATGTACGAACTAGGACCCTGCTTCTCTCACAACTCTGTGCCTTAGAACCATCAATTGAAACCTCGGTGAAAATACTGCATACTTCTCACACGTTATCCAAATCTCGTATCGTATGCTAATAAAAAATTCGGCAGATCTCACGCGTTGTGGGAATCGATGTAATGCGAAGGTGCCACCAAAGAGCTGCATACAGCTCTTTGTTTCTCTTCGAGGCAAATGAAGTCATTTATGCCATGACATCTATTGCGCTATATATCGCATGTAAAATACTGTATATACCATGCTAATGAAGCGTATATTGTGGAATGTACAATGCATGACCTGTCATTTACAAAATATGCAGAATTCATATCATGCCATACAAATCTTTTATATATCGACTGAACAAACCGCGGGAAGGGCAACGAGACAACATCATGTAAACAACACCATGCACGGCATGTCAGGACCTGTCATTTACAGTCATGTCACGCAATACCATTATTGGTGTATATCAAGCAAGCGAAACGGTCGCGAGCGCATCATGAGCGTCTCATGTAAATCATTCCCTACATGAGAAGCATGTCATGATTGTCATTTTACCACCTGTCATTTATGTTCATCATACAGTCGCGTCACACAACTCCAATATTGGTGTATATCAAGAAAGCGAAACGGCCGCGAGCGCACCATGAGCGTCTGATGCAAATCATGCCCTAGATGACACGCATGTCATGATTTTCATGTTACCACTGTCACTTATATCCGTCGTATAGTCATGTCACGCAACACGAATTTCGGTTTAAAGCCAGTCAGCGAACCGGCCGGAAGCGCACCCAGAGCGTGGCATGTAAATCATGCTGTACATAAAACGCATGTCATGCTTGTCATGTTACCATCTGTCACTTATATTCGCCATACACTCGTGTCACTCCATACCAATTTTGATGTATATAAATTTAACGAAACGGTCTTAAAAGCACGAAGACCATCGAATGCAAATAATGCTGTACATGAGAAGCATGTCATGATTTTCATGTTTAAGCTGTTTATTTATGTTCGCCATACAGTCACAGTGGCGTACCAACTCGTTCGCGAGTGGGGGGGGGGGGGGCTGGCGTCGCGCACTCTGTCCGCCTTATATATATATATATTTTCTTATGGGCCAAACGTACTTGGGAAGAGAAGAGACACAATAAGCGGTTACCTTAATTTTATTTGCCAACGGTTTCGACCGGTCTTCGTCAGGGCTTCGTCAGACCTGATGATTTGCTCTGATTTGCTCATAAGCCCTGACGAAGACCGGTCCACCGGTCGAAACCGTTGGCAAATAAAATTAAGGTAACCGCTTAGTTGTGTCTCTTCTCTATCTCTCGATATATATATGATATCCTAAGGATATCACAGTTGAAATCAAGAAGAAGAAATGGATATGGGCCGGGCACGTAGCACGTCGGCCTGGATTCCATGAGATGGCAAGCGCGTAAGGGGGAGACAGAAAATTAGGTGGATAGACGAGATTAAGAAGTTTGTAGGTATAACGTGGCAGCAGAAAGCACAAGCACAAGACTGGGTTGATTAGCCGAACATGGCAGAGGCCTTTGCCCTGCAGGGGCCGTAGACAGGCTGATGATATATATATATATATATATATATATATATATATATATATATATATATATATATATATATATATATATATATATATATATATTTGATTTGAGGTGACATTTTATATTCAGAGAGCTGACCAGACGACTTGCTTTTCATAACTGTTTGTTTTAAATCCAGGAAGAATCTGCACAAACTGATCGTGCAGGCTGGGCCGCCGTACACCACGACAACACAGCAGTGTTTAATAACATTTTGGAAATATTACCGTGAGGTATAAAATTACACATAATCTCCCCCTATGGGCAACCACGGTGGGACGCGAAAGCATCGCAGTAGGTGCGCATCGGGTTTCCGTTTCTCGTATGTGACTTATCAGATGGTGGGTGTCGAGTCGTTTGAATTACCGCTTTCCGACGCTGACGTTTACGTTCGGCTTCCCAAACCTTCCGCTGCAACTAGCGCCGACGTTGACGTTTTTCATGGCGATTCGCACACCGTTGCACAGAGAGAGAATGACGGAAGCACAGCGAACGCGCGCTGTCGCAGCCTCGCAGCTTCGAGATTCGCTTGTTGGCGTTGCCGTTTACGTTCAGCTTCGCGAGCGTCCATAGCGCCGTTGCAAAAGAGAGTGCAACGCTTGTGGGCGTTGCCGTTTACGTTCAGCTTCGCGAGCGTCCGTAGCGCCGTTGCCAAAGAGAGTGCAACGGGATCGAGCGCGCACCGCATTATATACGAGCGCACAGCTGTGGCGGAGAGAGAGAAACGGGAGAGGAGAAACGAAGCGAAGGCAGCGCTCACGCGAGGAGAGGGAGGAGAGTTGGCGCATGCGCAGTATGTTGCTTTCCCATGTAAAAGTACACCCAAATTTAACCTGACTATCTGAGCATTCCATCAGCAAACTTCCCAGTCTTTGTTGTAGATACGATGAGTATGAAGAACCTGCTATGACTCTAGTACCTTAAACTCTCGCCTAATAAACAAAACATGTGCCTCACAAAGCAAGGTACTTCGCAGAAGTCTTCAGGATAAGCCGAGCGCCAATTTGTTTACTGTTAGAGCCCTCTAATATATATTTTTTCTTAAGAAGAAGACCAAGTTCGGTCGATTAATACTTAAGCAAACCACATTAAGGTGGTTGAGTATAGTTATAAGATTATAAACGACTACGAATTTATATACTAGGTGTCGTTCCTTGCCCTCCTAGTTTTCACAGCTTGGGTGGGGGATGGACGAAAAAGCGGTGAAGTGGCCCTTTTCTCCTCCCCTCCGGTTCCTCCAAGTAAATAGTCTACGTAAACTGTGTAAGCTCCAGTTTTCCCTGAAAAAATCTGGCCGATTATAACGTTAAACTACCCCGCATTATCTCCTTCCGTATAGGCGGTTAGCTGTCAATGATTGGTCGAAATTTTCTGGGTCATGCTCACAGCACCTGTTCGTTAAACGACGCAACAAATGACGCGTAAGTGATCCATCGCGTAATTACCACGTACGCATGACTGCGCAAAAAATAATATTGAACTATTTTAAATAAGGCGTATTGTTTGCCATTGGTTCTTCGCTATTCGTCAAAAATTTTCAATGTGCCATAAAATCGCCTCCAATTGTTACGCGACGTCGCAAGTCTGCGAAAACTCGCGGCGTTAAAATGAAGTGTGTAACATAAGCAGCACATTAGTATGCTCATAACTCATTTTTTTTCGGAACAGCCAGACAGTGTCTCTTTCTGAACGTATTTTAAGAAGGCTGCCCGCCAATCGCATTGGCAGCGGCTGCTTAAAGCAGCGGGCGAGATGGATTAATATGTGTATAATAGATACTTTCAGTTGTAGTATAATGCTGCTGAGCTGTTCTTGCGCGTGTACAACTCTCTGTGAACTCATCGTTGCTGACAAAGAGTTATAGAGAGAAATAAACATTATTAGGAACAGACACACTCCTTGACAGGTGGCCAGCCTTCTTAGACCAGAAAACCGTGGACGTTGATAATCTCCATGGTGAGGTAGATAAAGTTACGGGTCAACTTGAAACCTGGGCTTCTCAATGTGCTCGAGTCGACTGCCTTGTTACAAGCCGCCACGATCGCTGCAGGCTACCATATGATTAGCCAAGGGAAGGAGGCTAATAGGAGTCTAAAGTGTGAATCTATTTTAGCTGTACTGGCTAGGCACAACTAAAATACTGGACACTTCTGCACACTCATCAACTCAGAGCAGCTTGAATATGAAGCGATGCTATTCGTTTTCAAAGAAACTGAATTTGCTGAAAAATTAGGATGTTTGATCGGGCTATAAAACGTTTACTTGTTCCCGCCCATATATGCGTCGCGGATTACTTAAATTTCAGGCCAGGCAGGACAAAATAAAATCATGACAGATTGCTGTAATGTTTAGAGCCCCTGCTGAGCGATAGCCTCATCTGCAATGCTCGAAGCGCAAGACGCACAAGCGTGGTATAGGCAGCCCGCACCGCGAGTAGCCTACAGTGCGTGGTCATGACACACGGAGGACAGTCGTCACAGCAGAACCGTAGGACAAATTTTATTACAAAATTACGTTATTCCTGCGCTGAAGTAAAACTTTTCTCAACTTGTTAGTTTCCCAGTCTGCAGCCGACAATAACCACTGTCACAAGTGGGGGGACTCCGCCCCCCCAATATTTCTCAGTGGGGGGGGCTAGCGCCCCCCTTGCCCCCCCCCGGTAGATACGCCTATGTACAGTCGAGCACAATGTCGTAGGCGGCGAGATAGATATGCTCAAAGTCGCAGAAGTTCGCTAGGAAATGCTTCGCATTTAAGAAGTTAGCGCAGTTTGCCCGAAGTCGTGCAAAGATGGGTCACAGCAGAGCCCCCGGGCATCTAGTTGGTCCTGGCTCAACTAGGCTTTTACCCCCTCTCTCTGCCACCCCTTGGCACACTGTATTACACATGTCTGTGCTCTCTCTATTTTTGTGTATTTCTTTTGTATGTTTTACCATCTATTTATCTCTATGTCTGTACTCGTCCTACCATCCTACTTTCTCTCCACCGCGCCCTCACTTTCCTTACCCTGTGCTTTACTATACTAGACTACACAAGCGCTGCTATGCTCTGCTAGCTTGCCTGGATATCCGAGTGGTTACGACGACCGCGGTTTCCAATCTCACCTCGCCAAGAAGTTCGCTTCCTCTGTAGTCGTTCAGAGTTCATACATCCCACGCAAGATAAATCGGCACACGTGCTCTGGGAGCGAAGCAGAATAGGACGAGGACGAACAGAGAGTGCGCCGGTTCATGATGCTGATAATTTTCTATCTACTACACACGTCGAGCGTAACAGCTCTGCTGTAAAAACCATAATGACGTCACAGGTCGCCAAAGTATGTGACGTCATCCCATGACATCTTCGCTTTATGAAAGGTGGGTCGATTGCAAGTCCACGTGAGGACCAGAACGCATTCAAGACGGCGGGGGGGGGGGCGGAGGGGGAGCAATACAATCGACTGAGAAGATCAAGAAGATGGCTTACACCTTCGAGTCGCCCTACCGAATGCACAAGGGAGCGAGCGCATGCTCTGGGAACGACGCACAAGCGGAAGAAGAGGACGATGAGAGTGCATGCCGGACGACACAAAAGCCGAGCTTAGGACGCGCTGCTTCGTCGCAGCTTGGTGGCTAAGAATCTGGTAGCTTATTATCTTTTGTTTCTGTCAAGTATTTACTTTCACCTGCGTTAGATCTATTTTCAGGGATCGTTCAGTGATCGCAACAATGTCCAGGAACTCTCCTGGGCAAGGCAGTTCGGCATGGTCAGCCTCTCTTCGAGCGGATGATATACCTCTTGATCTCTTTCTACGCAGCGGTGTGAGCAGCATTCCCGTTGCGCTGGTGCCCTTGGGAAGTGGATCAATCCGGTTGAACAACCCTAAGGCGATTCAGGAGCAACTTCGTGCGGTAACTTCTCAGTATCAGAGCATCACCGATGTGCGACAGTTCGGCCGCGGAGGTATTGTACGCAGATCACCGGACAAAGAATGTGTAGCGGATCTACTGAAATGCTCGTCATTTGCCTCTATCCCGGTGAGTGCGTACATTCCACCTCATCTCGCATGCACCAAAGGTGTAGTACGTGGAGTTGACTCACAACTAAGCCCTTCTGAGACACTCGAGAAACTCTCAATGGCCGGAGTAATAGCTATCTACCGGTGCAATCGCATGGTAGACAACGTGAGAGTAGCCACAGAGTCGGTGATTGCAACCTTCGCCGGTACATCATGCCCATCGGAAATAAAAGCTTGGCCTCTAATCTTCAGGGTTGAACCGTTAGCATCGCGTCCCCTGCAGTGTAGAAATTGGCGTTTTGGCCATAGTGCTGGTGGGTGTAAATCTGGAATACGGTGTTGCATATGTGGCGAGGGTCACACACACTCTGACTGTACTGCCCAAGATGAGAAGTGCTGCCTATGTGAGGGCGCTCATAGAGCGGACTATTCTAGCTGTCCCGTTCATTTTCAAGAGAAGCAACTACTGGAAGTAATGGACAAAAGACGATGTTCTAGGAGAGAAGCAATGACAGTTATTAAGGAAAGGACGCAAGGTTATGCTGGGATTACTGCTCGGCAAAATACAATGGCAGATGCAAATATCGCACAAACAATTGAGGCCGCAGTGGAAAAGGCAATGTCTAAAGCAATGAATAGGTTAGTTTGTGGACGGAGAAATGATCCTTCGTCCATGTCAAATTGGATTCAGGCAGCGATGTTCAATATGGCAAGCGCATATTGACCTCGAAAGTCGGATACATCTGGCACGGCGACAAGGACAGTATGCAGCTTTAGTTACTCTGGACATTACGAAAGCGTACAATAGTGTTGAACACAGCGTATTAATTAGTCGTCTGAGAGAAATCAACTTCCCAGATTATTTAGAAGCGTGGATCACGGAATTTCTAGGTAATAGGAAATTTTATTGTTCTCAGAACGGAGTTTCATCAAGTAATTATAAACAGGCAAAAGGAGTTCCCCAAGGGGCTATTCTGTCACCGGTCCTATTCAGTATTTTATTAAGCTCGATTCCATGTAACGACAACGTACACACGTACGTCTATGCGGATGACATAGCGTTCTTTTCATCAGCTAATGACATTCACGCTCTCTATCAAAACCTGCAAATGTATTCATCTGAAATAGAACATTGGCTTGACGCTATTCATCTGTCTCTAAACGTGAACAAGTGTGCGGTACTAGTATTCCCTATAAAAGACCCAGTGCATTTATCTCTCTCATACAAACTTGACATCATTCCACAAGTTCAAAATATCAAATATTTGGGAGTGATATATGACAGCTCTCTCTTTTGGCGAAACCACATAGAATACATCGCAGCGAAGGGTGTTCGGGCAGTTGGTATCCTACGGTGAATAAGCAACAGGAGATCAGGATTGCGTAGAGCCACATTATTATCAATATACCGCATGTATGTACGACCGGTTCTAGAATTTGGGAGTGTTTTATACTCCGGGGCACCTGCCTATAAGCTTCGTCCCCTTGTTCTTCTGGAAAAGCAAGCACTGCGTATGTGCTTAGGGCTACCTAAATTTGTAGCGAATAATGTTTTGTATATGGAAGCTAGAATTCCCTCACTTGTCACTGGATTCACACTATTGGCTGTACAAACATATTTAAGGGCATTTGAATCCCCTTTAAGGCGTAACCAAACAGTTTTCATTGCGCAACCGGGTTTATTTTTTTATTGTTATTGGCCTAGATTTCACACAGCTCAAGTAAAATTTGTACAATCTCTCCTCGATCCACTGTCCGTCCAAATAAGGGAGGTTATTCCAATTAGTAATGCGACAAGTTCTCTTCAAATCCACTTTGATGACATTTTCCCTAACAATGCAAAACACCTACCGAGTAACATGTTAAGAGCTACCCTACAGGACTACCTGGTCAGAATGCAAGCAAACGTAGTCATTGCGATGGACGCGTCGCAGAGAGAGGAAAAGTGTGGCATCGGTATATACTGCCCTGTTCTCGACTGGTCCTTTTCGCTCCGAATTCCAGATTAGACACCCATCTTTATTGCAGAATTTTTAGCGATAGTCTTGGCCCTTCGTAAACTGCCGACATCAATAAATTCCGCAGTCATAATAACGGACTCTTTATCAGTGTGCAGCACGCTCACGGCATCCGGTGATATGAAAACATTGAAAGAATTCAAATTCCTAACACCTGAGTACTTAACGTACGTTCGTTTAGTATGGGTACCTGGGCGTAGAGGTCTATTTCTGAATGAAACAGCTGATACATTAGCGAAAGCAGCGTTAGACGGACCAGCTATTAATAGTACCCCTACATCAGCTTTTATAGTAGCGGCTAGATTTCGGAGGCAAATGATGAT
Source organism: Rhipicephalus sanguineus (assembly GCF_013339695.2). NCBI lineage: Eukaryota > Metazoa > Arthropoda > Arachnida > Ixodida > Ixodidae > Rhipicephalus > Rhipicephalus sanguineus. Next base: position 65,422,272 of record NC_051184.2, on the reverse strand, counting down.
GCAAGAATTCAGTATATCAGCTCTCAGAAATTCCCCGGACTTTAATCATCAAATGACACCCTGGAAAAGTTCAACATGTCATAACAGAGATCTGGAAGTTATAATAACGAAGTTGCGTTGCCGTATTCCATCATTAAATTTTTATTTATATAGAGCCGGTTTGGCACCATCACCCCTTTGTTCTTATTGTAGGGAAGAGGAAACAATAAAACACTTTCTGATCTCATGTCAGAAGTTTTCTACATTACAAAAGACATCTCTAGAAACGCCGTTACGCATAATGGGATTAGAGTTGAGAGCCTCAAATTTACTATCTCTAGGCGCAGTTACCCTTGGGCACAGCAGCGGGAAGGTATGCGAGGCCATGCAAGATTTCATAGAACAGTCAAAGAGATTTATCAAAAGTTCCATAGTTAACCAGAAGCAAAGTACAGCAAGATTCGTTTCTATATTTCTGTATTTCTTATTTGATGAAAATTAATTCCACCCACTTTTTTCTTTTTTTAAAACTATTATTCTCTCAAAATTAACTTGTAAAAAATCTTTTTGTTAAACAAAAAAGGAAATTATTCTCATTACTAGTTTTTAAATATTTTTTTCTAAGCTACCCGATTCTTGGCCAATCCCGCTGAGTGGGTGTGAGCCAGGATCTACATCTACATTTCTATCAACGACACACGGCAAACCTCGCGCATAGCATCTCTTCTGCAACGCTAACGAAACTGTGTAACGTCGCTCCAAGAAGCTAGTTTCAATAACTAAATGGCTACATGGAGTACTAGTTTTGTCATATTTGTAATCTGCTTGGAAGTTGCCTATCGGAGAAGTGCATTCGAGCGTTGGAGTATGTCCTGGTAATGATCAAACTGTGGGGACGTCCGCGATAATGACTACTGTTCTCTGGTCTAGATAATGCTGATTATTTTCGGCGTACAAGCGCCGTCGTAGGGACTCCTGCTCCCAAGAATTGTGTTACGCGTAGCCCCGTAAGATACGACCGTGTGGCTCTACCATAAAACTATAGTATGTTTTACTGCGAACTAAGCATGGGAATATACTGGGTGTCCCAGCTATCTTTAGCCAAAGGTAAAAATACAATATTAGAGGCAGGCGATTGAAATCAGTTGAAAATTACTGACAGTCACCATGCACACTGCAGACAATTTTTTGTGTGGTAATTAATTAAGTTTTTAATCAGGATTATTTAATTAAATTGGTAAATATTGACCTTAGGGAAGAAATGCGACTTGCAAAGTTCGAGAGCGTCTTCAGGAACCCCAACTGCATTATTTGCGACAAAGAAAGTCTCACGTATGCCATATTTTCCAAGCTGCAAAGCTTGGAAAAACCGGTATACCTGCGCCAGCTGGCTGGCCCTCTGCAAGCCAGTTGGCGCGCGTGACGGTGCGAGTTGTAGCGAGGCTGGGCCAAGAAACCACCTTTAACTTATTGGCCTACCGCTGCAACGGAGACGGCGAGTCGCGGCCGCAGCTGATTTCGTTCGCTCAAACCACGGCTGAGAGCAGTGCGTTCGTTGGCGCCGAATGCGCTAGTCACGTGGTTCTTCTTGTAGCTTCGAAAAATGGTATGCGTGAGACTTTTGAGACTTTCTTTATCGCAAATAACGCAATTGGGGCTTCTGAAGACGCTCTCGAACTTTGCAAGCAGCATTTCTTGCCTAAAGTCAATATTTAGCAATTTAGGTAAATAATCCTAATAACCAAATTAGTTAATTACGAAACAAAAAATTGTCTGTACTAAGCAAGGTGACTGTCAGCAATTTGAACTTATTTCACTTGCTTGCCTCTAATATTGTACTTTTCAACCCTTGGCTAACGATAGCTGCGACACCCTGTATATGTACAAGGCTTTTGCAGTCAGAATCAATGTGTTTTCTTTGAAGAAGTTTAAGTACGTTAACTGCCCTGTTCGCTTCAATAGTTATACCTTTTATTGGTGTGAAAATTTTACGTTCTCATCAAACAGAACTCCTAGGCACCTGTGTTCTTAAACTAGTAAAACGGCTTTGTGACCTTCGGAACAGCGTCTGCATGTAGTGTTCTTTTTTGCGAAATGCCCACGGCATGTTTCATTACTGGAGAAACGAAAGCCGTTTTCAGTTGCTTATTGGATCAGCTGAAATAATTTGACTTGCATGTGTCGCTGGAAGCCTGGCACGCAGTTTCGAGATCTTACACACACTACGTTACGTCAGATTATAAGTTACCCTTTAAGCGCCAGTGTAGTCGGCGTGCCTGGTAAAGCCACGATGTGCATACAAACACTACGCTTATGAAAACACGTCGATCCCCCACATAACGCTTGGCTGAAAGCAAAAAAAAAAAAGAACAGAATACACAACTGCTCACTGATTGCTTTGCATGAAACCGATTCCCACAACGCGTGGGATCTGCCGAGTTTTTTCATTTCGTCTGACCCGCCATGGTGGTCTAGTGGATATGGTGCCCGACTGCTAACTCGCAGGTCACGGGATCGTATACCGACCGCAGAGGCCGGATTTTCGATGGAGGGGAAAATGCTGGAGGCCCGTGTAGTTACATTTAGGTGCACGTCAGAGAACCCCAGGTGGCCGAAATTTCCGGAGCCCTCTACTACGGTGTCTCTCATAATCATCTCGTACTTTTGGGACGTGAAACCCCAAGTATTCATTTTGTCTAAACACGGGATACTCAACCTGTGCGCCGCCGCCTGATTTGCTCGCACCGCTCGCGCCGCCGCCGAAGTCTCGAGAGAGATCACACCGCCCGCTGCCCCGGAATATTTGCGGTGAGCCGCCGTTTTTCTGTTCTTTTTGGGGCGAAGCACATTAGGTTCTCGGCCTGTCGGCGTGTCATGTCGTCGTCACGATCCATCATAAACGGTTATGCGCCACAAAAATGGGGTAAATGCCACTACACGCCAACGGTGGATATTATGCGTATTATGAGTTAATGGTTCGTCGTTGCTGCTTAAAGCATTAGGTTTCGCTTGGCAGTGGTGTCAGAATACCCGACGAAATTTACCGAGACGCCGAAGTTTCTGACCTAAAACCAGACACAAAAACGTGGATCTCTAAGATAAAGTCATCTATTTGAAGCGCCACTTCGTGAGATATATCTGCAAAGTGATGGTGCTTTACTCGCCACCAGTCCACTAAAAATTAAGAAGGAAACAGTTAACCCAACAAACTGCCAGCGACGTTAGTGGAGCTGAAACACCCTTCCCTACATGCTGTAAGGAACTGAAACAAGGCATGCAGGCAAGAAGAAGCACCTTAGGGTAAGCTGCATTCTGACGCAGTTTTCCGACAACGTTAGCGGAGCTGAAACACTCTTCCCTGCAGACTCAGTTTAAGGCTTAGCGCCTCTAGTGTCTCATCAAAGAAATCTCTCTGAAAACAATGTGGCGAATTGCCTCTGTCCGGCACTTCTTCTTCCTCTCATTGCCCATTAGCAGCGATATTGCTGTGGGAAACACCGGCGCACACTGCATGCTTCGCTGCTCCCCGGGTTTCGAATTAGTGGAGCTGAAACGCCCTTCCCTGCATGCTTCGCCCCTTCCTAGTTTTGAATCGGAAAGGGAAATCCGGACGTAAAATAAATAACATCATCGGGGGAGCAGGGGCGTAGCCAGAAAATTTTTTCGGGGGGGGGGGGATTCAACCGTACTTTATGTATGTTCGTGCGTGTATATATACTCAAGCACAATTGAAATTTTTCGGGGTGGGGCGGTTGAACCCCCCCCCCCTTGGCTACGGTCCTGCAGGGGAGCTCTCGTCGATGTGTCCATGCAATGGACTGTCCTTTTCAGCCGACGCTGGTTGGCTAGAGCTCAGCGAGCAGCGTTCTTCCGCAGCGTCATTTTGACGCCACGATATGTTCACAATTCTCGAACAAATGAGAGGAACGGCATACGCTTAGCCAGTCTTCTCCATTGCTTCAACTCAACTCCAGCCTCCAGAGATCCGCTTTTGGGCGCACATCTCGGAGGTCGTGCATGAACTCTGATCGCCTTAGCCCTCAAATTATCCCTCACGCGGGAGCCCATCCAACGCGCCTTTGAAGGTCAATACGCCTTCCCTACATCCTTCCTAAACATCTGGGACACATTCATATGGAACTTCAGACTTGACAAGTTCTTGTTAAGGCACATTTCGTCTACTTTATTCTAACGCTGGGAATGTGCTGGAGGGTTCGGCGCGTCGACGTGGTCAAGGTCGCGTGACAGCACGGCTCACCGCTTTTTCAAGTAACTGAATGCACTCTCTCAAAATGTACAGTCAGTGCTACCAGGTTTGGCTATATATAGCCGAATTGAGCTACAGAAAGAACTGTTCGGCGTCGACTTGTGCCAGATGGCTAGGTGGCTATATCTGATTGATGATTAGTGGGGCTTTGTGGCGCAAGGGCCATGGGTGGCCAAAGAGCGCCATGTCTTTTATGTGGTGTCAGCGATGGCCGATGATTACGATGACAGGATGTATTGTGGCTGTATAGAGGCCTAAAATCACGCGCTATAAAGAAGCGTAAAAGATGTGTATACAGTATAAAGTTATGGCAGTGACAAGTGGTGTGATCTATGGGTGTGGGATGAATGAAGAGTGAGCATGGTATTTACAAGTGAGAGGCGTGAAAACTGCACGAATGCTTCCTGAGGGCCTCTGAGCTCAAAGGCCGGGAGGCAAGTGCTTTCTTCGGTAGAAACCGCAGCAACAGCCTCAATCATGAGACCGCGCTACGGGCGCCTGGAAAAATAACGTTGAAATTATGTACATCTTTCAGATACTCAAAGAGGGACTGATATTTAAAAAGGGGTTCTCTGCCAATGAACATATCAGGATGTAGTGGGAACTGCAGGTATGTAGATGAAAAATGCTTTTTCCTGAGAGCGTCTAGTTCCGTGCATTGTAGTAGGGTGTGAAGTACAGTTAAGGGATCGCCACAGTAGTCGCACAAAGGTGGATCGCCTCCGGACAGAAGGTATGAATGTGTACTGTGTGTGCGGCCAATCCTAAATCTGCAGAGTATAACTTCTGTGTGGCGTGACTTTGATACTGGCGTCCAGTTACCTAGTTGCGGCTTGATAACATGCAGTTTGTTTTGTGTCTTCCTATCCCATGTGCTCTGCCAAAAGGCCCTGAGCTTTCTTTTGAGGAATGGTTTTAAGTCTATTGGAGGGATAGCTACAGATGTATTGGGACTGTTTTCGTGGGCGGATGCTGCTAGCTGATCCGCCAACACATTGCCTTGTATCTCGCGGTGCCCTGGCACCCAGCACACTACGACGTGTTGTTTAAGTGAGTAGATCGTGCATAAAATAGAGTAGAGCGAGACAAGGACCGCATTTGTGTGTTTTGTCATAGTTTTTAAAGCTTTCACTACACTTAATGAATCCGTGTATACCACTGCCTTTTGTAGTTTTAATTGTTTTATGTGTTTAACTGCCGCAAGTATGGCGTAAGCTTCTGCCGTGAAGATACTGGAATCAGGGTGCAGAATACCGGAATCCGAAAAGGATGGACCAACGGCTGCATACGACACGGAAGTGTTAGACTTTGAGGCATCTGTAAAGAATTCGGGGTGTGGGTACTTGTATTGTAATTCGAGGAAGTGTGTACGGATGTGTGCTAGTGGCTCATGCTTGGTAACTTCGACGAAAGAAACATCGCAATCTATAAGCTGCCACTGCCACGGCGGGGGATAGGCAGCGGGAGCCATTAGACAGTGTTCGAGAAGTGGCACACCCATTTCTTCAGCTAGGCCCCTTACACGAAGTGAGTACGGCTGTCTCATCGAAGGACGGTTGTGAAAAAGTTCAGAAGCAGACAGCTCATTGATTGTAGTGTGTGAGGGGTGTTCGTTGTTTGCGTTTACTTTGAGGAAATATACGAAAGATAGGTAAGATCTCTGGAGGTGTAGCGACCACTCATTCGATTCAACGTAGAGGCTTTCTACGGGGCTAGTACGAAAGGCACCCGTAGATAGCCGAATGCCTAGATGGTGGACAGGGTGAAGCATTTTTAGGGCGCTTGGTGTCGCAGACTGGTAGATTATTGCCCCGTAGTCTAGGCGAGTGCGTATGAGGCTTTTATACAAATTCATCAGACACTTCTTGTCACTACCCCACGCAGTGCGTGACAATATTTTTAGAACATTCATTGTTTTTATGCACTTGTGTTTGATGTACTTGATGTGTGTTATAAAGGAAAGTTTCGTGTCTAGGATAAGCCCTAGGAACTTGTGCTCCGTTTTTACCGACAGACGCTGACCATGTAGGTCAATGTCTGGATCGGGATGGAGGCCTCTTTTTCGGGAGAGTAAGACGCAAGTACTTTTTTGTGCATTCAGTGTAAAGCCATTTTCGTCTGCCCATTTAGAGATCCTGTTTAAACCTAGCTGGACCTGCCGCTCACACATTGAGAGGTTGCACGATTTAAAGCCGAGCTGTACATCATCGACATAATGTGCAATAAAACATATTCCGTGGGATGCAAAGACGCAAGGAATTCATTTTGATTATAAAGAGTGTACAGCTAAGCACGCCACCCTGTGGCACTCCGGTTTCTTGTAGGAATGGTCTTGATAGAACATTTCCTACTCGGACACGGAACGTACGATCCGACAAGTAGCTCTCTTTTACATCTAGCATTCTACCACGTACACCGAGGTGGGAGGGGTCTCTTAGTATTCCGAAGCGCCATGCTGTGTCGTAAGCCTTTTCCATATCGAGGAACACAGAAAGAAAGAACTGCTTGTGGGCGAATGCGTCACGGATTTGTGCCTCGATACGTAACAGGTGGTCGGTGGTGGATCTACCCTAGCGAAATCCGCACTGGTACGGGTCAAGTAGATTGTTTGTTTCCAGGAAATGCATAAGTCGGCGGTTTATCATCTTTTCGAAAAGTTTACACAGGCAGCTTGTAAGTGCGATGGGCCTGTAACTCACAACGGAGGATAGATCCTTGCCCTGTTTAAGAATGGGAACGACGATCGCCTCTTTCGAAGACGAGGGGATCTCGCCGGAAAACCAGATGGCATTGTACAAGGAAAGTAAGGTTTTTTGCGTTTCGGCAGGTAGGTTTTTCAGCATGTCATATACTACACGGTCGGAGCCTGGGGCGGAACTACTGCAGCAGGTTAGCGATACCTGCAGCTCAGCTAAGGAGAAAGCTCTGCTGTACGCATCGTGTTTTGTGGATTTGCGCTCTAATTTCTGTTTTTCTATTGTTGTCTTGTAGCGTTGGAAAGCCTCGGAATAGTGCGACGAGCTGGACACTTGTTCGAAATGTGCGCCTAGAAAGTTCGCTTGGTCTTCCAAGCTGTCGCCTTGTGTGTTTACTAGAGGCAGTGAATGTGTTTGTCGTCCTTCTACCCTACTAATCATGTTCCAGAGTTTGCCTTCTTGTGTGTATGAATTGATGCCTGATAGAAATTTTTGCCAACTCTCTCTTCTAGCCTGTCGGTGCGTTCTCCTGCCTTGAGACTTGATAATCTTAAAATTTGTAAGGTTCTCCGCTGTCGGGGAGTCGCGAAGCAAATTCCATGCTTTGTTTTGTTTCTTACGCGCATTTCTGCAATCATTGTTCCACCATGGAACTCGTCGTTTTCCAGTGTGTCCACTTGATTGTGGAATACATTTGGTTGCGGCATCAATCAGAAATGATGTAAAGTATTCTACAGCTGCGTCTATGCTTAAGGCAGGCATGTTCGTCCAACGTAACAGTGTAACTTTCCGAAACTGTTCCCAGTCGGCCTTCTTAATCTGCCATTTTGGAACCTGATGGGGACATTCATTTGTAATTGGTGTGTTCAGAAGTATTGGAAAGTGGTCACTTCCGTAAGGATTATTGATAACTTTCCATTTAATTAGGGGCAAAAGTGATGGAGACTGTATGCTGAGATCTATGGACGAGTATGTTCTGTTTGCAAGGCAATAATATGTTGGTTGTTTTTTATTCAAGAGACATGCGCCAGAAGAGAAAAGGAACTGTTCAATCAGACGACCTCGCGCATCGCAGCGAGAGTCACCCCATAGACTGTTGTGTGCATTCAAGTCTCCAAGGACCAGAAATGGTTCTGGAAGTTGGTCTATTAAGGACTCGAATTTATATTTTTGGAGCTGGCACTGCGGGGGTATGTAAAGTGAGCAGATTGTGATCAGTTTGTTGAATAGGACGGCTCGAACAGCCACTGCCTCAAGGGATGTTTGGAGTGGTAAGTGGGTACATGCAATTCCTTGGTTAACTATAACGGCTACGCCGCCAGATGACGCCACAGCATCATCCCGGTCCTTTCGGAATATGACATATTGGCGTAGAAAATTCGTGTTTTTGGATTTTAAATGTGTTTCTTGTACACACAGCACTTTTGGTGAGTGTTCATGTAGCAGCTCTTGGATATCGTCGAGGTTTCTTAGTAGACCTCTGACGTTCCATTGTATAATTTGTGTATCCATTTTGAGTGTAAATTAGTGCTGTGTGTACTGAAAGAACTATTACCTTAAGTCACAGAGGCCTTGCCAGGCCCTGTGATGCGGGCTTTTTCTTTTTTGGCGCGCTCCAACGAGCTGCGCCGCTCCTTCGGAGCCTGAGGCACCGTTGGGCTTGCCGTTGTGTCCATCACATCGGCAGAGGCGCTGGATGCCCGGTCGCGGCTTACGCGGACGGGTGTCAGTGTTTTGGGGCTTTCTGCCTGAACAGAAGGCTCCGGGCCTGCAGATCCGGAGGCCTGCATGCCCTTTGGTTGCGGAGCAGTACGGGCTGCTTCCGCTGAGGGGGCAGATGGCGCTACCGCCCGTCCACTGTGCGTGGTACGTGCGGCCGCCGCGAACCTTTGTGACACTGCCCCCTTGCGTGCCACGTCCGCGAATGAAGTTCCCTGTGGAAATGAAAGGCGTTTTCGCGCCTCCCTAAAGGAGATGTTTTCTGTTACCTTGAGTGTTATTATTTCTTTTTCTTTTTTCCATGAGGGACAACTGCGAGAGTAGGCTGCGTGCCCACCTTCGCAGTTTGCACAACGGGGAACTTCGACACAGTCGTCTGCAGGGTGATCATGTGAACTACATTTGGCACAGGTTTGACGGCCGCGGCAGCTCTGAGAGCCGTGACCGAAACGCTGGCACTTAAAGCAACGCCGCGGGTTGGGGATGTAAGGTCTGACCTTAAGCTTCAGGTAGCCTGTTTCAAGATATTCTGGTAGGGTGCTTGTGGAGAATGTGATAATCAGGTGTTTTGTCGGGATTTCTTTGTCGTCACGTCTGATTTTAATTCGCTGCACGTGCGTTACATGATGTTCATTCCAGCCCTCAAGGAGCTCACTCTCAGTCAAGTCAAGCAGGTCTTGGTCAGACACTACACCTCGGGAGCTGTTGAGGGATCGGTGTGGTGTAAGTGAGACAGGAATGCTTCCAAAAGAGGCAAGCTTTGAAAGTTTTTCGTACTGGGTCTTACTTTGAACTTCTAGCAAAAGGTCCCCACTAGCCATTCTTGTAGCCTTATAGCCTTGACCGAGTGTGTCGGTGAGGCATTTCGATACAAGAAAAGGAGAGATCGTTCTTGCGTTCTTTTCGTGTGTTTCGCAGTGGATTACGTGGAAGCGTGGAAAAATTTCTGTGGGTTTGAACAAGGCACTCAATGTTTCTTCGGTGCGCCCTCTCTTTGTGAGACGACGATCATTTAGCGGAGAAAATGACGTTGAGGCCATAGATAATGTATAGTTTCGGCAGCCATGCCAGCCGCCCACCATGGAGCCCAACATGGGGACGCGACAACACTTATATTGCTATGAAGTATGTCTACGCCAGTTGTACACAGCTACTATAACCAAATATAATGTGCCCAAGAGAGGGCACATACACAAGGTTAACCCTCGCCGCCAAGAAAAACGGAAGTAAACTGAAGAGAGGAGAGGACAGGAAAGGCTAAAAGTGGGAGAGAAAGACGAAGACGTGCGAGAGAGAGAGAAACAGGAAAAGGCGACTGCCGATTTCCCCTGGGTGGGTCAGCCCAGGGGTGCCGTCTACGTGAAGCCGGGGCCAAAGGGGTGTGTTGCCTCTGCCGGGGGGCCTTAAAGGTCCAATCACCCGGCGTTGGCTCAACCCCCAGGATCCCCTTTTCCCCGGACACGGCAGAGCCACGCACGGCGAGGCGTGGGAGGGGTCGAAACCCCTCCTTAGCTCGGGTCCGTGGTGTCGCTACACACCAAACGCCTGCTTTCGCAGACAGGTGGCTATATCTGGGCTACTGAAATTGTGCTACTTGGCTTTGTATGGCACCGTCATGATCAACGCTCCAGATGTGACTCTGATTGAGTAGAAACAACTCTCTAAAGGCGCATTCACATTTGGCCTTGAAAGGGCCGAAATACGCAAAGTTCACCCGAAATCCGCACGTTTCGTAGCCTAAACGGGTGGAAAACCATGCTACGAGCACCGTTAGTCTCTGGTCGATTTTAAGCCGAGAGCCTTCATATCTCATACTTGCGGCATCCGTCCATTCCCTGGCATGGTGCCAGCCGTGGCCTCTTTCCCTCACACTCTCTCAGCAATTACGCGATGGCACAGGAGCGCATAGCAACAGTTGCGCGTCGCTCCTTCCAATGCACGGTGCGCAACGCGGCGGCGGCATCCAGCGGCGCCGTCCATCCGTGCCCCTTCACACTCTCCCAGCAGTCACATGATGACACAGCGGCGCGCGCAGCAACGCTCCTTCTACAGACGTCTTGTAGCAGCAGTTGAGTTAGTCGGACGGCTCCCAAGCGGCCCGGTGATGACGCCAAGCGCTTTGGAGAAGCGCCACAAGAATGTGGATTCCCCCGATAACATGGCATAGTCAGTCGAAGGGCGACATACTTTCGCCAAACGCATTGGAACTTACAAAGTGTCCTTCAATTTTTTTGCTTCACGGTGACACCATGAAGCGAAATTCAAGCAAAAGCCGTACTTTGGCTGTACTAGCACATGAACCACATGATGTCGGGCCGATATTTCAGACTGGTGGCCAAGGAGTTGATTGTACATTTGCATAGGTAGAAGTCGCGCCATTGTGCATCAGAACCTTCTGGAATTTCGCAGATTCCTTAGCGGTTAATCTTGTTTTCTAATCAGATTGCCGGCGTAACGCGGGTAGGGGTGTATGGTGTAGAACCTACACACGCCCGAGCGACTGGCTGCTAAAAAATGACGAGTCTTGCACTCTAATATGTCCATGAATGAAGAGATCACGCGTTTTACTCAATGTCAGATTTCGACGCTCGTGCTCACCATTCTTGCTTCGCGTGACATCTGCGTTTCCTGGATTAAGTTTTCCCAAAAGAGTTTACCTATTTATCACGCTCTTGACCAATAGCTCGCGGGATCAAACACGGCCGCGGTGGCCGCATTTCCATGAAATCAAAACGCTATAAAGGCCAGTGTGCTTAGTTTAAGTGCACGTTAGTGACATCTAGATGATCGCATTTTCGAGAGCCATCCACTACGGCGTCTCTTATAATCAGGACCTCGCTTTGGGACGTAAACCATCGACAATTATTGTTATTTACCGCTTCCGCTGTTCTATCCTTGCCTGCCGCAACAATATTACATTGTGCAGGTTCAAGTTGGATTTTTGTGGATTTGGCAGCGCTAAACTAAATTCGACGAAATAACTCAATGTTCACAGGGCAGGCAGCAGAAGCATAGCCCGAAAGTTCTTTCGGGTATCTATCTATCTATCTATCTATCTATCTATCTATCTATCTATCTATCTATCTATCTATCTATCTATCTATCTATCTATCTATCTATCTATCTATCTATCTATCTATCTATCTATCTATCTATCTATCTATCTATCTATCTATCTATCTATCTATCTATCTATCTATCTATCTATCTATCTATCTATCTATCTATCTATCTATCTATCTATCTATCTATCTATCTATCTATCTATCTATCTATCTATCTATCTATCTATCTATCTATCTATCTATCTATCTATCTATCTATCTATCTATCTATCTATCTATCTATCTAGCCACCTACGTCTGGGCGTTCTCCTGCTCATCTCCATAATTTGTAATATACCAAAATTGGCATAGCAGGGGATCAGTGTATGACGAGCACGATTGGCATGAATAGCGCAAAATACCTGTCGTGTACGTCACGAAACCCTTTCTCTCAGGGACGTGTGGCACATACCCGTAAACCAGAGTTAATGGTATGCGAGTATGTGCCACAGGTGATATGAAGTCTCAAGCAACACAGTAACGGCGAACATACATATTGACACGCTAGGAAAGTGATAATAATAATAATTGTTGGGGTTTTATGTCCCAAAACCAGGATATGGTTATGAGAGACGGCGTAGCAAGGGGCTCCGGAAATTTTGACCGTCGCGTATTCTTTAACGTGTACCGAGATCGTGCGTGCATTGACCATCGGGTATTCTTTAACGTGTACGGAGAAGACGGGCATCTAGCATTTCGCCTCCATTGAAATGTGATCGCCGCGGCTGGGATCGAACCGACGACCTTCGGGTCAGCAGCTGAGCACCTTAACCACTACACCACCGCGGCGGACGCAAGAAAAGTGAGGAAACTGAAGACAGAGCACCCCTGGAAGGCGGTCAAATACCATCCACTCGTCCACGTGGTACGCAACGTGGATCACGTGGATTACACAAGAACCTGTGTCAATGCTTCCTACAATAAATCTGCTGAGAGGACCAGGCCTCTCATCATTACTGGCGACTTCAACATTGATTTGCCTGAAAGACGGATTTGATGTGGAGATGGCATCAAAAGACCTCGCTGCCACGTCCACGACAGGAGACATCTAAGATCATTTCATCGTAAGAGGCATTCAGGATTTCCACCAGCTGCACTATACCTCACACTTCACTACACTTGGACTCCCCATAGCCGCGATCACGAACGGATCCGATTAACTAGTGCGGTCCGGCTGCTGGTGCTCACTGATCACGGTGATGATGTCCTTGTTCAAGAACTGTCAAGAACTTCTACACATACACACGGATTCGTGAAACGTGGCGTTCTCCGTCATAACGGACAAGTACAAGCATAACAACTGTAACTGTCACTGTAACATACGTGAAGTGCGGCAGCGCGTGCCACTCGGCTGTGTATACATCTAGGGAAACTTTCCTGAATGAAGCTTAGTTGCGAGTAACGCCTGTCATGTGCGTCTGTGTTCCTTGTTTGTCCTGTTCGGATTCGCGCTATCCAGTATTAAAGAGTATAAGTACTACATATCAGCTTACCGCGTCTGGTGTTGGTAACACTTACGTTCCTGTTGCCATCGTTACGCAACTGTAAACAACTGGTTATGTAATACATATGCGACTCTTCAACTTATGAGTGTGAGTATACCACTTCCACATTTCTCTAGCGTCATTCCGTAACGTTTCGCTCAATGTGAAAAATTATGCCACAGTCACCATCCCGCACATGCTTCGCATAGCATCTATTCCCACGGTACGTGGGATCTGCCGAATTTTTTGTATGTGCGTGCGTGCGTTTGTATGTGTAAGTGTATATAGGCACATGCAAAATCGAAAATTTTCAGAGGGGGGTTCAACCCCACCGACCCCCCCCCCCTTCCGGCTACGTCCCTGGCAGGCAGCGAAGGCTAGTGGTTTTGAAAATAAAATTTGTCGAGGAAAGCACGAAAATAAACCTTGACCCTGTTTTGCTTCCCGCGTAAAATACTGCACAGTTGAAGTTAACTGGTCTTATAGAAGAGCTCGCACTGGAAGATCACTTGACAAAAGCAAAGGAGTGATGAGACGGAGATGCAGAATTTATGCTTCCATATTGCTAGCGAACACGCACAAAGGACGACATAGAAAGAGACAGGACAACCGCTAGACTACCAACTAGCCCAGCTTAATGCATTAACGCGTTATATGTCTAGTCTAGTGGTTGTCCTGTCTCTTTCTGTGTCGTCCTTTGTGCGTGTTCGCTAGCAATATGGAAGCATACATTCAATACCAACTAGCCCAGCTTAATGCATTAACGAGTTATCTGTCTAGTCTAGTGGTTGTCCTGTCTCTTTCTGTGTCGTCCTTTGTGCGTGTTCGCTAGCAATATGGAAGCATACATTCAATACCAACTAGCCCAGCTTAATGCATTAACGAGTTATCTGTCTAGTCTAGTGGTTGTCCTGTCTCTTTCTGTGTCGTCCTTTGTGCGTGTTCGCTAGCAATATGGAAGCATACATTCAATACCAACTAGCCCAGCTTAATGCATTAACGAGTTATCTGTCTAGTCTAGTGGTTGTCCTGTCTCTTTCTGTGTCGTCCTTTGTGCGTGTTCGCTAGCAATATGGAAGCATACATTCAATACCAACTAGCCCAGCTTAATGCATTAACGAGTTATCTGTCTAGTCTAGTGGTTGTCCTGTCTCTTTCTGTGTCGTCCTTTGTGCGTGTTCGCTAGCAATATGGAAGCATACATTCAATACCAACTAGCCCAGCTTAATGCATTAACGAGTTATCTGTCTAGTCTAGCGGTTGTCCTGTCTCTTTCTGTGTCGTCCTTTGTGCGTGTTCGCTAGCAATATGGAAGCATACATTCAATACCAACTAGCCCAGCTTAATGCATTAACGCGTTATATGTCTAGTCTAGTGGTTGTCCTGTCTCTTTCTGTGTCGTCCTTTGTGCGTGTTCGCTAGCAATATGGAAGCATACATTCAATACCAACTAGCCCAGCTTAATGCATTAACGAGTTATCTGTCTAGTCTAGTGGTTGTCCTGTCTCTTTCTGTGTCGTCCTTTGTGCGTGTTCGCTAGCAATATGGAAGCATACATTCAATACCAACTAGCCCAGCTTAATGCATTAACGAGTTATCTGTCTAGTCTAGTGGTTGTCCTGTCTCTTTCTGTGTCGTCCTTTGTGCGTGTTCGCTAGCAATATGGAAGCATACATTCAATACCAACTAGCCCAGCTTAATGCATTAACGAGTTATCTGTCTAGTCTAGTGGTTGTCCTGTCTCTTTCTGTGTCGTCCTTTGTGCGTGTTCGCTAGCAATATGGAAGCATACATTCAATACCAACTAGCCCAGCTTAATGCATTAACGCGTTATATGTCTAGTGTAGTGGTTGTCCTGTCTCTTTCTGTGTCGTCCTTTGTGCGTGTTCGCTAGCAATATGGAAGCATACATTCAATACCAACTAGCCCAGCTTAATGCATTAACGAGTTATCTGTCTAGTCTAGTGGTTGTCCTGTCTCTTTCTGTGTCGTCCTTTGTGCGTGTTCGCTAGCAATATGGAAGCATACATTCAATACCAACTAGCCCAGCTTAATGCATTAACGAGTTATCTGTCTAGTCTAGCGGTTGTCCTGTCTCTTTCTGTGTCGTCCTTTGTGCGTGTTCGCTAGCAATATGGAAGCATACATTCAATACCAACTAGCCCAGCTTAATGCATTAACGAGTTATCTGTCTAGTCTAGTGGTTGTCCTGTCTCTTTCTGTGTCGTCCTTTGTGCGTGTTCGCTAGCAATATGGAAGCATACATTCAATACCAACTAGCCCAGCTTAATGCATTAACGAGTTATCTGTCTAGTCTAGTGGTTGTCCTGTCTCTTTCTGTGTCGTCCTTTGTGCGTGTTCGCTAGCAATATGGAAGCATACATTCAATACCAACTAGCCCAGCTTAATGCATTAACGAGTTATCTGTCTAGTCTAGTGGTTGTCCTGTCTCTTTCTGTGTCGTCCTTTGTGCGTGTTCGCTAGCAATATGGAAGCATACATTCAATACCAACTAGCCCAGCTTAATGCATTAACGAGTTATCTGTCTAGTCTAGTGGTTGTCCTGTCTCTTTCTGTGTCGTCCTTTGTGCGTGTTCGCTAGCAATATGGAAGCATACATTCAATACCAACTAGCCCAGCTTAATGCATTAACGAGTTATCTGTCTAGTCTAGTGGTTGTCCTGTCTCTTTCTGTGTCGTCCTTTGTGCGTGTTCGCTAGCAATATGGAAGCATACATTCAATACCAACTAGCCCAGCTTAATGCATTAACGAGTTATCTGTCTAGTCTAGTGGTTGTCCTGTCTCTTTCTGTGTCGTCCTTTGTGCGTGTTCGCTAGCAATATGGAAGCATACATTCAATACCAACTAGCCCAGCTTAATGCATTAACGAGTTATCTGTCTAGTCTAGTGGTTGTCCTGTCTCTTTCTGTGTCGTCCTTTGTGCGTGTTCGCTAGCAATATGGAAGCATACATTCAATACCAACTAGCCCAGCTTAATGCATTAACGAGTTATCTGTCTAGTCTAGTGGTTGTCCTGTCTCTTTCTGTGTCGTCCTTTGTGCGTGTTCGCTAGCAATATGGAAGCATACATTCAATACCAACTAGCCCAGCTTAATGCATTAACGAGTTATCTGTCTAGTCTAGTGGTTGTCCTGTCTCTTTCTGTGTCGTCCTTTGTGCGTGTTCGCTAGCAATATGGAAGCATACATTCAATACCAACTAGCCCAGCTTAATGCATTAACGAGTTATCTGTCTAGTCTAGTGGTTGTCCTGTCTCTTTCTGTGTCGTCCTTTGTGCGTGTTCGCTAGCAATATGGAAGCATACATTCAATACCAACTAGCCCAGCTTAATGCATTAACGAGTTATCTGTCTAGTCTAGCGGTTGTCCTGTCTCTTTCTGTGTCGTCCTTTGTGCGTGTTCGCTAGCAATATGGAAGCATACATTCAATACCAACTAGCCCAGCTTAATGCATTAACGCGTTATATGTCTAGTCTAGTGGTTGTCCTGTCTCTTTCTGTGTCGTCCTTTGTGCGTGTTCGCTAGCAATATGGAAGCATACATTCAATACCAACTAGCCCAGCTTAATGCATTAACGAGTTATCTGTCTAGTCTAGTGGTTGTCCTGTCTCTTTCTGTGTCGTCCTTTGTGCGTGTTCGCTAGCAATATGGAAGCATACATTCAATACCAACTAGCCCAGCTTAATGCATTAACGAGTTATCTGTCTAGTCTAGTGGTTGTCCTGTCTCTTTCTGTGTCGTCCTTTGTGCGTGTTCGCTAGCAATATGGAAGCATACATTCAATACCAACTAGCCCAGCTTAATGCATTAACGAGTTATCTGTCTAGTCTAGTGGTTGTCCTGTCTCTTTCTGTGTCGTCCTTTGTGCGTGTTCGCTAGCAATATGGAAGCATACATTCAATACCAACTAGCCCAGCTTAATGCATTAACGCGTTATATGTCTAGTGTAGTGGTTGTCCTGTCTCTTTCTGTGTCGTCCTTTGTGCGTGTTCGCTAGCAATATGGAAGCATACATTCAATACCAACTAGCCCAGCTTAATGCATTAACGAGTTATCTGTCTAGTCTAGTGGTTGTCCTGTCTCTTTCTGTGTCGTCCTTTGTGCGTGTTCGCTAGCAATATGGAAGCATACATTCAATACCAACTAGCCCAGCTTAATGCATTAACGAGTTATCTGTCTAGTCTAGCGGTTGTCCTGTCTCTTTCTGTGTCGTCCTTTGTGCGTGTTCGCTAGCAATATGGAAGCATACATTCAATACCAACTAGCCCAGCTTAATGCATTAACGAGTTATCTGTCTAGTCTAGTGGTTGTCCTGTCTCTTTCTGTGTCGTCCTTTGTGCGTGTTCGCTAGCAATATGGAAGCATACATTCAATACCAACTAGCCCAGCTTAATGCATTAACGAGTTATCTGTCTAGTCTAGTGGTTGTCCTGTCTCTTTCTGTGTCGTCCTTTGTGCGTGTTCGCTAGCAATATGGAAGCATACATTCAATACCAACTAGCCCAGCTTAATGCATTAACGAGTTATCTGTCTAGTCTAGTGGTTGTCCTGTCTCTTTCTGTGTCGTCCTTTGTGCGTGTTCGCTAGCAATATGGAAGCATACATTCAATACCAACTAGCCCAGCTTAATGCATTAACGAGTTATCTGTCTAGTCTAGTGGTTGTCCTGTCTCTTTCTGTGTCGTCCTTTGTGCGTGTTCGCTAGCAATATGGAAGCATACATTCAATACCAACTAGCCCAGCTTAATGCATTAACGAGTTATCTGTCTAGTCTAGTGGTTGTCCTGTCTCTTTCTGTGTCGTCCTTTGTGCGTGTTCGCTAGCAATATGGAAGCATACATTCAATACCAACTAGCCCAGCTTAATGCATTAACGAGTTATCTGTCTAGTCTAGTGGTTGTCCTGTCTCTTTCTGTGTCGTCCTTTGTGCGTGTTCGCTAGCAATATGGAAGCATACATTCAATACCAACTAGCCCAGCTTAATGCATTAACGAGTTATCTGTCTAGTCTAGCGGTTGTCCTGTCTCTTTCTGTGTCGTCCTTTGTGCGTGTTCGCTAGCAATATGGAAGCATACATTCAATACCAACTAGCCCAGCTTAATGCATTAACGCGTTATATGTCTAGTCTAGTGGTTGTCCTGTCTCTTTCTGTGTCGTCCTTTGTGCGTGTTCGC
Organism: Rhipicephalus sanguineus; assembly: GCF_013339695.2. Lineage (NCBI taxonomy): Eukaryota > Metazoa > Arthropoda > Arachnida > Ixodida > Ixodidae > Rhipicephalus > Rhipicephalus sanguineus. Next base: position 65,403,828 of record NC_051184.2, on the reverse strand, counting down.
TAGCAATATGGAAGCATACATTCAATACCAACTAGCCCAGCTTAATGCATTAACGAGTTATCTGTCTAGTCTAGTGGTTGTCCTGTCTCTTTCTGTGTCGTCCTTTGTGCGTGTTCGCTAGCAATATGGAAGCATACATTCAATACCAACTAGCCCAGCTTAATGCATTAACGAGTTATCTGTCTAGTCTAGTGGTTGTCCTGTCTCTTTCTGTGTCGTCCTTTGTGCGTGTTCGCTAGCAATATGGAAGCATACATTCAATACCAACTAGCCCAGCTTAATGCATTAACGAGTTATCTGTCTAGTCTAGTGGTTGTCCTGTCTCTTTCTGTGTCGTCCTTTGTGCGTGTTCGCTAGCAATATGGAAGCATACATTCAATACCAACTAGCCCAGCTTAATGCATTAACGCGTTATATGTCTAGTGTAGTGGTTGTCCTGTCTCTTTCTGTGTCGTCCTTTGTGCGTGTTCGCTAGCAATATGGAAGCATACATTCAATACCAACTAGCCCAGCTTAATGCATTAACGAGTTATCTGTCTAGTCTAGTGGTTGTCCTGTCTCTTTCTGTGTCGTCCTTTGTGCGTGTTCGCTAGCAATATGGAAGCATACATTCAATACCAACTAGCCCAGCTTAATGCATTAACGAGTTATCTGTCTAGTCTAGCGGTTGTCCTGTCTCTTTCTGTGTCGTCCTTTGTGCGTGTTCGCTAGCAATATGGAAGCATACATTCAATACCAACTAGCCCAGCTTAATGCATTAACGAGTTATCTGTCTAGTCTAGTGGTTGTCCTGTCTCTTTCTGTGTCGTCCTTTGTGCGTGTTCGCTAGCAATATGGAAGCATACATTCAATACCAACTAGCCCAGCTTAATGCATTAACGAGTTATCTGTCTAGTCTAGTGGTTGTCCTGTCTCTTTCTGTGTCGTCCTTTGTGCGTGTTCGCTAGCAATATGGAAGCATACATTCAATACCAACTAGCCCAGCTTAATGCATTAACGAGTTATCTGTCTAGTCTAGTGGTTGTCCTGTCTCTTTCTGTGTCGTCCTTTGTGCGTGTTCGCTAGCAATATGGAAGCATACATTCAATACCAACTAGCCCAGCTTAATGCATTAACGAGTTATCTGTCTAGTCTAGTGGTTGTCCTGTCTCTTTCTGTGTCGTCCTTTGTGCGTGTTCGCTAGCAATATGGAAGCATACATTCAATACCAACTAGCCCAGCTTAATGCATTAACGAGTTATCTGTCTAGTGTAGCGGTTGTCCTGTCTCTTTCTATGTCGTCCTTTGTGCGTGTTCGCTAGCAATACGGAAGCATACATTCAATACCAACTAGCCCAGCTTAATGCATTAACGAGTTATCTGTCTAGTCTAGCGGTTGTCCTGTCTCTTTCTATGTCGTCCTTTGTGCGTGTTCGCTAGCAATATGGAAGCATACAATCAACACCAACTAGCCCAGCTTAATGCAGAATTTAGCTATCTTTCCTTATGTTTTACTGAACGTTCTGCGATTGCTTAAACAGGCACTGAAACACTTTTGCAAGTAATCATTGAATTGCCAAGTCATTGTAGGAGGTGATTACCTCACGAATCGACCGCCGCAAACACATTTAAGTCTGTCAAGTACGAGCGGAGGAATAGAGATTTGTCGCAAGCTGTAATTTCTTTCTCTCTTCTCTCGTGCGGACGAGCGCGCTGGATGCTAGCAGGGAGGTATAACACGGGGCAAAAATTTACATCAGGCGTCGAGACAGTGAACAGTTATCCCTCACGTAGGCCGCCACGAACACCTGAGGTATCACCTTTGCCTCGGAATGCGCAGATAAGTATTTCTGTCTACCTCGTTTGCCTCCGCTACAGAACTTTTCAGTTTTCTTTTGTTTGCACGCCGTCTTTTTAAAAGGCCCCAAAACAGCCTCTGAAAATACAAAAACGAGCGCGCTATTCTCTCTTCCCGTTTCTTGTCTTTTTGACGCTGTTCGTGACGCCAGAACGGCGATTCGCGTGACGTCATTAGGGTACATACTCTCGATTTGCCCATATAGGAGAAATATCAGTTGTGAATTGTCTCCCACCCTGACTTGCCATGCAGTCGCCCACACGTTCATCCTTGTCCCGCATGACTATCGTGCCAAATCAACTGATTTCACTCCATTTTGTATGTTTCCTACTAAGCAAGAGGAAATAACTGGGCGTAGCCTACAAGCGCGAAATGTTGATAGGTTCACCGTTAAGTGGTGACATCGTACGTGTGCTTTATGAATAAATAAGTGGCGAAGAAATATCACCTGTAAGAAGGGTAGTGAATGCGAGCACGAAACCAATGGAAAAGGCGCCAGAAAATTTGATCCTTGCAACAGACGAACCCTTTATAGCCGAGACGTTGCAGCTCTCCAGAACAAAGGCGAGTCGGCTTCCGCGGTTTTTTTCACGTTTCTTTATTGTGATAGCAATTATGTGGACACTCTCGACTGGTTTTCGCCGTCGGCGTCATGTTCCGTACAAAGTCCAAATCGATAGCATCGCTCCGTGCATCGTTATGTGCTATCCATAACCGATTTGTCCAGCCAATTTTTTAGTCGGAAGATCTCTATTGGCTGAACCGGTGGACAGCGGCGAGGAATACCAGAGCCGAATATTGCAGACAAGCCAGGAAGACCTAATTAAATAACTACGACATAGGAACAAGCTCCTCAAGCACCTGTGGCTTCGTTGGAAGAAAGAATATCTTCTTGAGCTTCGTTCGCTTCATCACTACCCAACAGCGACAGATGAGGGCTTAAAGGTCAATGACATAGTGATCGTCGACATATTGAGCTGGCCGAACTGTGTCCCCGCATCATGGGCGCCTCCAAGAAGGGCTGCCAGGTCAAGCACACTACCCGATACACTCGGTGTGCGTCGGGGGTGGTGTATGAACTACCCCTACTGTGGGAAATCCTACATGTGCCAGTAAAACCTGGCGAGGAACACGGCTGAAGCAGAAATGAAACAAGCTGTCCATCTCCGTCGCGTCGAGGGCGCATGCGATAACATGAGCGCCCGTGCGACGTCTGCCATCGATTGCTCCTGAAGCAGAGGGGAAACACTCTCTCCGTTTTTCGCTGGGCGAAGCAGCATGAAGGGACGCCATGGGAAGGCGGCCTGCCTGTGTCGAGCAGCTACTGTGAACTTTGACATTAAGGGCGCGGTCGCGCCCGCTATCTTAACAGACACCAGCAAACGGCTCGTACACCCGTCTAAGCGCTGTGATGTCACCGCTTCGCTCTTTGAACACTGATACGGCAAAGTGCACGAAAACGGCGTCTCTTCCGCGAGGGGCTGTATTTGCATAGGCCAGCGTTTTGTACAGTTACAACATTTGTAATCAGAGTTTTTCCATCAATAAGAAGTCGTTACACACACGAGACAAGACATGCTGCAAACAGTGAGCGCAAGAGTGGTCCGTGTTTGAGCGCACTGAGTTACTGCGCATGCGTGCACTTCGCGCGCATGCACCGCGGCTCGACATGGTACAATGGACGCCGCGAAGGTAGCGCCGCTTCTCACCGTGCAGCTCCTTTTACCTCGTGAGCAGCACAGAATTTAGTGGGGCTGGATAATAGTATACATACTCTAACTTCGAGAACTAATTATGGCACTCATGACAGCATCTGATTACGTACAGTAAAGTGATCGACTTCATAAACGAGCTTGAAGGCTCTTCCGCTGGACTGCACGACATACCGGTTTTTGTTACTTTTACACACGATTTAGAAATATAAATTTTACTCGCAACTCGAGAAGGATGCTGAAATCGGGCACTATGCTTTACGGTCTTTTCATTTATACCAGGCTCTAATCCCACGTTCTGGCCAGTTGTCGGTCCCTTTAACTGTTAGGTTGAGCAGCGCCTTCACCTAAACACGGCAAATGCACTAAAGGTCGAGTGATCTATATCACTAATGGCGTCACGTTGTGTCGTCCCCATATGACGTCATAATGACGTCGCACATCGCGGAAACTTGTGACGTCTTTATGACCTCACTGTTGATGTCACGTAATGACGCCATCACGTAGCATCCACAGTTTGTCAAAGGTGGCCCGACCCCGGCGGTAGTGCAGCAGCACGTGAGGTACACAAAGATACAGTGGACAGGGAGATGAACCATGGGATCGACTGAAAAAGTTGAAGTAATTTATTGCGTTGTCACTTCCACTGCGGAACATTATGTCTTGAAAGAGGTCTAGCCTCGGATTGTGAAGGATGCAGCACGCTTTCCCCTTCAAATGCTACTGGGAGTGTAACATGCTGCGAATTTTTATTACTCCTCAGAGCCGTATCAACATCATAGACAGCTCTGAATGATTACGAATAATATTTGTAGACGCCAGCGAACATACCGATAGTCGTTATTACACGGCGACCACAAGCATGTGTAATTAGGGGCAAAATTTGTGTCCCGTGAGGGCTAATACCCCTTTGCCAATCTTAGTACGCTTTTTTCGCACGACTTTTATGTGCAGCGGCAAAGTCTGAGCTGACGCACAGCGCAGCGCAGCGCGATTGACAGTGCGAAAACTAAAGCTTCTGCGCGAATCTTTCTTTTGTTGGCATGAAGCCGCTGTTTGTGCCCCGTGCTGCCTGACACAGCAGCTGTATAACAGGAGCGCTGTGGAGTACTGCGCGTAAGAAAATTAGTTGCTTGTCTATTCATGTGTTTTCGTGAATTCCTGACTGTGACTGAAGATAGTTCGCCAAACCGCAAATAAGAAAGGTAACAGGAGAGATGTTCCGCGGCGCCTCTGAAATGCTGTCGGGATTCTTCAACACCACGATGTAAGAAAACATTTTTCTTACACCGTGCTCAAAGCCAAACACTTTTAGAATCACCGCAATTTGTCAGCTTTTTAACACGTTCACTGCGTCGTGGGTCACCGGTGGGTCACGGCCTGTGCTTCTCAAATCAAATCAAAATGAGTTCATTAAGACGTGTATACAAAAAATACGTACATAATATTTGGACCAATAGCCTACGTGACTAGTAGCTGGTCCAATAGAAAAAATACATAGAAGTTAGCAACGCACCAGATTGGTCATGAAAATGATTGGTTTTATACATATGGAAGTTTCAGTGATGTACAATCTACGTATGGAAAGGTGATTACAATTCACTAGACAAGAAAAAGCGTTTACAAGAAAGGTTGAACTTACGCGTAGTTTTTATTTCTAGAGGCACAGTGTTCCAGGTTACAGCTCCGAAGAATTCTGACAATCGTTCGCCATAGACATTGTTACAGGGAGGAAGATTTAAATTTAACTGACTTGTTTGTCTGGTGTTTGCACGTGGGAAGATGAATATGGTGTTGGGTAGTTACCTTGTAATTCCCTGGCGCCGTAAATGAGAGAATATGAAGATCATTGAATAGGATGCCACTGGGGTAGTGAAGGGGGGAGAGTGTTATTATTCTTAAAGGACGTTTTTGTAACTGGAGTATAGGTCTTAAATGGGTTTTGTATGTTAGGTCCCATGCCTCACAGCAGTAGCCGAGGTGTGAATGAAACAGAGAAAAGCATATGCAACGAAGTAGAGAACGAGGAAAATATTGGCGGGAACGGACCAGTGCATAACAGCTAAAAGCTAGTTTTCTACACACAGCATTGATCTGGTCTCTCAAGTGCAAGTGATGGTCAAAAATAATTCCTAAGTATTTGAATGAGTCGACCCTATTCAGAGTTTGGTTGGCCAGAGAAATATTAAGGCTGCTGCAGTTCAATATTTTCCTGCTTGAGTGAAATACGACGTATTGAGTTTTCTCAGTATTTATGGCTAGCCTGTTTCCTGTAAACCATTTATTTATTATTGGCATTTCCTTCGATATAACGTCTTGCAGTGAAGGAAGTGAGTTACCTGAGTAAAGTAACGCTGTGCCATCAGCATACATTAAGACTTTTGTGAACTTAAGAGCTAGCGGTAGACCATTGACGTATAAAGAGAAGGGAATGGGACCCAAAACCGATCCCTGTGGTACTCCGCATGTGACATCAGCAAAAGTATAGCAATGTTTGTTAATTACTACTTGCTGTCTACGTGTGTGGAAATAGCTCTGGATGAATTGAAGCGCGTTTCCAACGACTCCGTAAGACTCTATCTTTTCAAATCTAGCATGACAGATTGTGTCCAACGCCTTTCTTACATCGAGAAATATTGACGCTGCAACGTCCCCCTTGTTTAGAGCGGTGTTAATGAATTGTGAAAGTGTTGAAACGGCGGTTGCAGTAGACCTACGTGCAATGAAACCATGCTGCTGCGGGCCGATAATGATGCTGTTTTCAAAAAAAAATGCATTTAGTTGTAGCGCAATGAGTTTTTCGAATGGGGTGTTCACTATACTGAGAATAGTGATTGGTCTATAACTACCCGGGTGCCTATGCGGCCGCGAGGTTACGAGTATGCATCTGCTTGCGGATGCGATAACTTCATCTCACTTGAACGCAGAGGCGCGATTCGTGTTGCAAGAGGCTATAAATAGCCAGAAGAATACTTTTCTGGTGTTAGACGGTGTGACCCACCGGTGACCTACGACGCACTCAATGAAAACGTTTTCATGCTGCGTGTGTTGTGATCCACCGGTGACCCACGCTTAAGAACTATCCGTCATGTGCGGCCACCTAAGGGGGTTTGAGAATGAAACCAGCACACATAATTTTATTGCATTCGAAGTGGGACGACGATGTTATTATTAAGGAGCGGAGGGGCGGCCTATTTCTCTATTGTATTGCTCGCCACCGATTCGGTGCGGTTTTTGAACCCCAATTCACTCGAATAAGTATACATGCGTTCTTCCTGCTGCTCCCAAACATTTTAGTGCGACTCATGGATCATCATGCCTTTTACGGACGCAATACAAAGCACAACACAGAAGAACCAAACGTGTGTTTGTGTTTTTTGTGTTTTTCAAACAAGCGCGCCAAACGCAAGCCGCAAAGGTAGCAGCGCCATCTTTTTGGAGCGAATGAAACAGGCACAGGCGCGTGACCCACCGGTGGGTCACGGCGTACCTGGAATATACGCCGAGTGGCCCACGGGTGGGTCACTGCGCATCTAAAACGAGACCTCAAGAAAGTGTTCCGCAGCGAACGTGTTAACAGCGGAGTTGTTTAAGCTCGCCAAAGCCCCGTGCGGCATTAGCAGAAAACTCATTATCCTGAACGGGATCAACCTTATATGACATCTTTTGTCACCCGGCAGCGCGTTGCAGGAAGGAAAGCAGTAAGAGAGGAGTGGAGAGCAGGAAAAGCTGAAATAAATAAAACATAAAATTTTTGGCGGGGCGGGATGCGAAACCGCTTATTCATGGTCTGAAGGTGATTTTGGTAACCACTCGGCTATCCAAGCACGGAACAGAAGAAGCAATAATGGGAACCATATGATTGCGTTGGTATGGGTGAGAGGCCGAGAAAAAGCTGGAAAGAAAATGTAATAGAGAGATAGAAAGAGAGTAAAAAAAGAGAGGCAGAGAGAGCAACACATAAATAGATAGCCGGCAGGCGTGCATTAGCCAACATTATCCACTATTTAAGCAACCGAGCCAGTGGTAGTAAACACAATAGCCGACACCAGCGAGCAATATAGCCACCACTAGTTCACATTTAGCCAACACTACCCAGTGGTAGCCAACATTAACGACCAGTAATCCAAAAGTAGCCGAAATTAGCACTCAATAGCCAACACTATCGAATAGTTAGCCACACGCATAAGTCCGTACCACCCAACAACATCACTTCTGCAACATTAGCCGGTGCTAGCCAACCGTTAGTCAACACCAGGCGCCATTACACAGCCCTCATGGAACGTTGGCCGAGCAGTGCTGGTCTTGTTTGAATAGGTACGGCACATCTCGAACAAACATCACGTCACGCGATTTTCGCTGTCAGGTATCTTGAGATATTAATCTTAGTAAAGTGAATGACTACAATGACATCTTGTCATTCAGGTCATGTGGCGACATATGAGATGGATGAGACTACGTTGTTGACTCTTAGTGACACTGTCATTGATACTCATGTCGTTGCATGATTGATTACTGCATATTTGCTATGCATGCATGGACACTGGTATATATCATGTCAAAAAAAAAAACGACCACGGTGGCTTGACAACGTATGCGTCATGTAATTCAAAACGTATGCATCATGACATTCATGCCATGATATATATGACATTATTCACGCCTTGACGTGCCATTCATGTTTTTCATGAACGCACGTATGGGAGCATGGATGTCAATATTGTCATAAAATAACCTATTACCAATTTTCTCGTTTTATGTCAGTTTTGGGGTATAACACTTTAACAAAACGACCACAAGAGTATGAAGACGTAGGAAGCTGAACATATGGATAGACTGACTGATTGAGGAAGTCAAAATGAGTGTCCTTATATATATGTAAAAGACATAACGTGTCTCTACAGTGAAATCACCTGTTTTATTAAAGTTACATTACGCCTCGACTAAGCTGCGAGAATTAGAGTGCGTGACCGCTGTAACGAAGTAATGTTACGGTCACCCGCACTTCGTAATTTTCATTGCTCTATCATTTCTACAGCATCAACATAAGGTCAAGGCCGTCACGGGCTCCTCAACTTGCCTGAGTGGAGAGGGTCAAGCGGAAGTGGACGTGTCCGTCGGCAATAGGGAGCGACACGAAATCGTCCCTGCCGTCCACCTAGGGCCCCGCTGTAGAAGATGACGTCCTGTGGCTACAGGCTTAATGACCAGCTGGACACCCAGGAATGGCAGATGACCGTTACCCAGGGCCGTGTATCCACAACTGCAATGACAAAAAATCAATACACATAAAGTAAATGCAAAGCAACGCCATTTTTATTTTTTGCGTGAGCGTCACATGTATTGTAATGCCGTCTTAGAGGTCGTGTATTACGCCTGAAGCATGTATTGAAATACACGCATCGATATGCACTATCACACTATGGGCCAAGTAGCTTCTGCTTAATTCAATCTGGTTTCCGCCAGTGCTCCATTCTGAGTCTGTTTTTTTGTTCAAAGCTTAAATCAATGGTACTGCTCATATTTATTTATTTATTTACAATACTGCCAGTCTCATTTCGAGACCATAGCAGGTGAGCGTATCGTTGTACATAAATGCAAATTTGAAAGAACGGGCAAAAAGCAAATACAGGAATTTTTCATTCAAAATACAAGAACCTATAATACAGCAAACAAATGCGAAAAACCGAAATAAACTGAAACTGGAATCTTCAACACTGAAATATGAATCAAATATGCAATAGAAATTTACAACAAAATAACATATGCAACTGAAAGAATACAAAAATACAAACAAACAAAAAAGTATGGCTCAGAAAAGTGGAATTTCAAACAAACGTCATTACAAAGAATTCGGTTCAGACATATGGACGTTGAGAAAACATAATTACAAAAAAGCTATCTTTCTAACTATGTATGACATCTTCCAATAACTTATCAAAATCGGACTGTGATACAGTGTTAGTTATGGTTGCATCTAGGCTATTCCACTCATGGACAACACGCGGGAAAAAAGAAAACCGAAAGGTATCATTACAGCAAAAGAATTCATTTAGTGTGTATTGATGCTTATGGCGGGCAATACGAGATTGATGAAAGGTAACGTATTTTGTAGCGTCTAATTTTACTCATTTGTGTATAATTTGGTGAAGGAATTTCAGACGAGCTCGCTTTACTCGAATGGCTAGGGTTGAAATTCCTGACTTTGTTAGTAGAAAAGTAGGTGAGTCACTGCGCCGATATTTTTTATGAATAAATCTAATGGCCTTTCTTTGAATGCTTTCCAATTTATATGTAGGTGTTTTAGTGTGCGGAAACCATACGACGTTGGCATATTCCAGAACAGGTCTAATAAATGTGATATAAGCTAAAAGTTTGACGTTACTTGGTGCCAGTCGCAGACACCTTTTAAGAAAAAAAAGTTTTTCAAGTGCGCTAGAAGTGACATTGTAAATGTGCGAGGTCCAGTTAAGGTCAGATGTTATTGTTATACCGAGGTACTTGTGCTGTTCCACTCTGGTTACGAGGTGACCGTTGGGTTCGCAGGGAAACAGTGAAATAGTAGCGGTTCATTCGTTTCGGTACGCTGATGATGATGTTGCTGTTATTTTCCGTGCTAAACATTTTTCCTAGGCAATTTCATCTTCGCATGCGTCAGCTGTCATTTATGAAAGCGATGAGCCGGTTGGACGGCAACTTAGATGCCGCTAATACAGCGAATGAGCCATTCATATGAATCCACAACTCCCAAGGCTAACCAACCTTAATTCTTTTTTTTCAACCTCCGAACTGTTTTGTATAAAAATCCGTGGTCCAGTATGTGTTTAGCCCCTGTAAAATGCCAGGCCTTACATCTTGGCAGTCTCATTGCCTGGTATTCTCACCTGAGTCATGCTTCAAAAACTTACGAGCAGCATTTTGTTTAATGTACAACATTCGATAATATTCATTTGCTCTTATATACATCGTATGTCCTACAGTGCGTTTAGATATAGTATGACTGTTTATGGTCACTCTAAAGCTGAGTTAAAAAAAGAAGAGTACATTCTGCCGTATGTTTCCTAGTGAAGTCATTGCGCATTACCCGCAGCCTATGAAACAGGGTAATATGCAGGCGAAAGCTTTATATCCGTCATTAATCCAAACACTTGGCGTACTTCGCGTGAATACGAATGGTAACAAACTTTTAGGCAACCCTAGAGTTCAGTTTCTATGTTTATAACGGCGCTAGCCTCTAGCGTTTGGTGAACTTTTGGTTCACTTGCGTAGAATATATAGCGAAAGAAGACTGTTCCGCAGGGGGTACGTGCCATCTTAACGCCACATACCCACAAGAAAATAGTCTGCTCTTTCAATGACCTTATTCAATTAATTGAAGCGCTCTCGCAGAGCAGAGCTGCCCTTCCCTCTGCGTGATCTTCGCAATTAACTTCGTCAGCGCTCAGTCACGTTGCCGTAGCGGATCGCAGAGGCCACGCAGTAAGAAGCGCGTGGTTGATAACTGCTCCGCCAGGTGCCGCAACAATGCCAGCGTTCCCAAGCAAACAGTCTATTATCTTAATGAAGTCATAGATCAATTTTCATTATTTATTGTGACAAATAACTAAAGCTATGCTCTGATATCACATGTATCCCATGCAACCCTTAACTTGAACCACTGCCTCAACTTTATATGATTTTTCTTATTTTTTATTGGGGTTTCTTCCCATCCGAGCCAACGCTAAACTTGGGGTAGGCCGGGAGCGAACTCCGATGTGCTCCCTGAAAAACGTAATGTGGCTAGGTGCTAGCACCATAAAAACACAGTAAAAAAATTTGCAGCGGGTTAGCTCGGCTATGCCAGTATATACGTAGCGTTAGCAAAGGTTCAGCTGATTATTCTGAGCTTTCCAGATTGTCTAGGATTAGCTTGATTGTCATGCTTACTGCTGCTCCAATGGCACACATTCGGCCACATCGTTCAGAACCGGTAGACCTGGCGGCATGGCCGGGTAACGATACCCATTGGTAACGCTAAAAAGCGGAATGTTCTGCTTAACGAAAAAGTCCTTGCACGTTGTACAAACCCGCGCCACGGTTTCAACCCATTCAGGCGCCGCCACTAAACTCAACGTTCCACGCATGGCCCTACTTAGCGGCGTCAAGTCTTTCATGTGCCATAGTCTTTCACACACGTCGCACACGCATCCAAACGGATTGTTTACGAAGTCCGTCTCGAAGGTCCGAGTCGCACTGGCCCTTTCGCTAAGTTTCACAGTATAGGCAGTTGATCGGCGATCCTTGACGTCATCGACGGCGTCTTGTTGTTGCTGCTGCAGAGGTGGTCGGGCACGTCGCTCAGCATCCTGGCGACGCCGCTTTGCTAGATGTTCCTCCCTTTCTTCCAGTGTCTCCGCAGCACGTTTAGCCTTCCTTTGTTCATTCTTCGAACGCTGAACCACTATTTCCCGGGCAACTACTTCGGGATTCGATGACATAATCTCCTCAGCTCTTCTGCGCCGTTGAGCAGCATTTGCGCTCTCCTTCTCCATGGCGTTACCCACCTGCAAACGCCAGTCAGAGGCGCTATCAAGCGGCACCAGAGTATTGTCAGACGGCGACTGCACAGCGAAGGCGAATAGCTGCGCGCGCCATGGCTACGACGTCACCCCTCTCGAGTGCGCAGAGCAGCAGCGGCGAGTCGCGCGCGCCGGCGCCAGTCTCTCTGCCCGGCTTCGACGCCACTCCTGCCGTTCTCCGCCACCAGCAGCGGCGAGCCGCGCGCGGCAGCGGCGGAGAGCGCGTGAGATGCCGGCTCCGCTCTCATCCTCGCGCATGCGCAGCACGGCTCATGATGACCCACGCGAAATCGGCTCCGGCGAGGCAAGTGTAGCTAACGCTACAAAATGGGCAGGTCCCACGCACTGTGGAAATCGATGTAATGCGAAGAAGCACGCAAACAGCCGAATACTACGCCTTGTTTGTCTTTGAAGCAAATGAAGTCATTTATGTTTTGACATGTAGTTCACTATATATTGCATGTTTGTTGTGCATGCATACAGGTACAGTCTGGTATATACCACGCTAATGAAATGTATATTCTGGTAATCAAAATGCATGACCTGTCATTTAGGTCCTTTACACACTTTGTCATGCAATACCAATTTTGGTATATATCCAGTTAACAAAATGACTGGAGGCGCACTAAAACAGTGTCCTTTAAATAATGCCGTACATGGCATGCATGCCATCATTTGCATGTTAGGACCTGTCCTTTATGTTCGTCACACGGTCACGTCGCGCAATACCAGCTTGGTGTATATGAAGCCCTCGAACCGGCCGCAAGCGCACCATGAACGTGGCATGTAAATCATACCGTGCATGACATGCATGTCATGATTTTTATGTTTCCGCCTGTGATTTATGTTCTTAATACAGTCACGCCACGCAATACCAACGCTGGTGTAGATCAAGCCAGTGAAACGGCCGAGAGCGCACCATGCGCGTGGCATATAAATCGTACCGTACCTGACATGCATGTAATGATCTTCATGTTACCACATGTCATTTATGTTCTTAATACAGTCACGTCACGTAATACGAATGTTGCTGTATATAAAGCTAGCGCAACGGCCGCGAGCTCACCATGAGCATGCCACATAAATCAAGCGGTACATGATGTGCATGTCATAATTTTCATGTTATCAGCTTTCATTTATGTTCATCATCCAGCCACGTCACGCAATTTGGTACATGTCAAGCTAGGTAAACGGCCCCGAGTGCCCCATGAGCGCGCAATGTGAGTCATCCCATGCATTCCATGATTTTCCTCTTACTACTTGTCATTTATGTCCGTCATACGGAAATGTCTCGTGATACCAATTTTGGTATATATCAATGTAAATAAAGGGCCGCGAGCGCCCCGAGAACATGCCATGTAAATCATACTGTACATGACAGGCGCGTCATCATTTGCACGACAGTACCTGTCATTTATATTCGCCATACACTCTTGGTTCGCCATACCAATTTTGGTATATACGAAGTTCACGTAACGGCCGCTAGAGCACCAAGATCGTGGCAAGTAAATCATGCCGTTCATTATATGCCTTAAAGTATAGTGCCTAGAATATACTTACTAGTGTGCCGACCGCGGGCGTCGCGGTGGCACGGAGAATGATGCCTTCCACCGGCGGCCACCAGACGGCGATAGCCGTAGGGACCATGCTATGCCGAGCGGCGTCTCTAGCCGACGCGCGCGCCTGTGAGAGACGCCGACGGGCTGTCCCAATGCAGTTTTGCGCTACGCAACGTTGGTTGGGGTGCAAAGCGTAATCGAAGGAATGTGATTTCGTAGCACTAACAAGCGATCGTACGCACAGTTATCATTAATACGCTGCGCGATAACGGCTGTTTCTTCGAAAAATTCTATTATATGCGACACATGACCACAAATGCTAAATTCACGGCAATTTGCAGCTAATTACCTTACATTTACTAATGATCTGTTTATTTACCTAAGGACACATATTTTACTAATTATCCATTTAATCAGCTAACGACACATATTTTACTAATTATCTATTTAATCACCTAACGACACATATTTTACTAATTATCTATGTAATCACCTAACGATGCTCAGTGTAGCAATTATTGAAGTGCTTCTCACAAACGACAGCCGCCGGAGCTTAGTCTTCGATTTGTGCTCTTTATATTATTCTCCCATTTGGCTAAACTTAATTAAATCTCTGCGTCCACAGGAGCGCTGAATAATGCGCTCGTTGTTTGAGCGGTAGCCACTGGTACAATGTGGGACAAAACAGGTGCTGTATTTACGCCTCGTTTTCTGCGACCACATCGCGGTCCTGTGAACAGAAACAAGTGCGAAGCGCGCGCACAGAAAAGAAACCTAGCAATGACATGCGGAGACACCATAAGCTACTGGCTCGAAAGCGACAACGCCCCACAAGTTTACAGCAACGGAATATTTCTTAACTCCGTGATCACAACCGACTACGCTTACGAACGGGCACGGCCGCTACATGAAAAAAAAAGAAAAAAAAAAAACGCGGCCATGGAACGGGCATCCGCAGCGCAATTCAGCGACGCGCGTGCAACGCGCACGCTTGGCGCCGCTCGGTTAGCATGGTCCCTAAGAGTGTCGCCGTCTGGTGGCGTCCAGTGGAAGGCATCACCGTCGGTGCCAGCGTCTCCCATTGGAAACCCTCGGCGGTCGGCACACTAGTAAGTATATTCTAGGCACTATACTTAAAGGGCCCCTCACCAGGCCACATAGCAAGTTTTATTTAGACGCTCGAAATTGTGGTGTGCCGAATGAAGAGCAGTATGCCGCAAGAATTTTTCAAATCGGTTCATTACGAGCTGAGAAAAACAAACACTTGTAGCCGCGGAAAACCATGATGCGAGGAGGCGAGTTTCAGACCCTTGCCACTCGCCCCGTGTAGCCTTCGCAAGCCAAATCCGTTCCCTGCCCTTTTCACTTGACACATACGCATGAACACGTCATGCGCATGCATGGTCACGTGCGCATGACGTGCCCGAGCGAGGCCGAGCACGCAAGCGGCGTTGCACGGCCGCTACTTTTTTTTTTTTATGTTGCGGCCGTGGGCGTTTTGTCGGCGTTCTCTGTGGTGTACTGCCTGTTTCTGCGGGACGGGCATGAAAGTTGAGACATTTGTACGGGCACGAGAGTGGCGGTATCATGAGCCAGTGCCGCATTAACGTTTACTTGGACGCGGTAGAATAAATTAGCATAATAGTGCTCGAACGCGCCAGAACAATACTTTTGTTTCCAGGGCTGGCGTCTGCTCGATGCGCTAACCGCGGGGACACGAACGAATTCCTCCATGGACACGAACGCATGGTAAAGGAAGGCACATTAGCCCCGCATCTCGCTGCAATTCACGAAAAAAAAAATGAAAAAGACGCACACATATTCCTTGTGTGTCTCATTATTTCTCTCAAGTTTTATTAATCTATTCAAGCAACAAATTACACAAACTACACATGTCGTGTCAAATAATTATCGCGGTGTCACGTCCTACTGTTGGTGACGTCAGAGCACAGTCGTCTACGTAGAGGAGCGATGTCACAGCATTACCATCTACGTAGGGCCATTTTCTCATGTACGTCATCCCCTCATTCTCTAAAGCCAGCGCCCGCGAGAAGAAGGGCAAGCAGCGTTCACCTTGAAATTTGACCCATTTCCGCGGCGCGTAGCGTTGCAAATTTTGGCAGACGTGATCGTGAACGCCCAGTGTATGAATTGCGCTCGTTAGCTCAAAATTGTCAAACCTGGTGAGGGGCCCTTTAACGTTTTTCAAGTTAAGATCTGTCATTTATCCTCGTTCATGTTATGCCATACCAATTTTGGAATACATCCCATTAACGAAACGGCGAGGAGAGCACATAGTCGCAGGCGACAAGATATATATTGTGCAACCACCGAATCGGATTATTTTGATCATGTGGAGTTTTTCAATGTGCGCATAAATATACGTATGCTAATGTTTTTACATTCGGCCCCATGACTATTTTATTTCCATCGTGTGCCTCGTGAAAACAGCCGCAAGTCAGGGCCCTGCTTAGCCATTATTGTTCCGTTACGAGCAACGTAAAGGAACGGAGGATATTTCTCGAACTATGGCAAAAGCACGCCATGGCGAAGCATGCTTCACCGAAGAGTTCCGCTCAGCTGTTGCAAATGTCACGTCGGCCAAACTGGCCGATGTGTTAATGACCGAATGAGGGAGCAAGGTGATATAATAAAGAAAGACGCGAGGACGCACCTGCCAGCAATTTGCCGATCTTGTCTTTGTAAACCGCGATTTTCTGAAGTTAGGATCCTAGAGGAAAGAACATAAGAGCGCGTGGACTGTTATCACATCCACAACAGTGGTCATGCGTACGTCTTTAACATGAATACTTAGCAACTAGCTCCGCTCCCTGATATTCTAAGCATACGTCAGTCAAACATCTGTTACGCTCTATGATGCTGAAATGAGATTGTTAAATATTTGACGGTAGTGACTTGTATAATGCCTGTTTAGCCACGATGTCTGGATTTTTTTTCAGTCTTCGCATGCACGTGTTTGTGTTTATATAGGAAGCCTTCCTTTTGAAGAAACAGTTGTGAGTGTAGCGCCTATATCTGTCTTTGCTCTCCTTCTTCTGTCTCTTTTTTTTTTATGAACTTTGCGCTACAACAATTGCTCAGTATAGATCAACTAAGCGAAGAAGTTATCCTGATGTACAACATGCTCGGTTCAAGACGCGCACGCTACTGCGAGGGCAAGCTTATCATCGCTCAACGAAAGACGTAGGAAAGTACAGAGAGAGAGAGAGAGAGAGGGGGGGGGGGGAGAAGAACAGGAAGGAGGGGAAGGTGCACACATTGCTGGACCATCATCACCCCCTTCACTTTTGTTCGAGATCTTATCGGCGGCACACTTTTGAATCGGCGCGGAATGCTACAAAAGCACACATGGCGAGTGGTGGTAGCGTTTCGCCTCTTGCGTCTTATAATTAAAGCCCTACCGTGTAGTGCCGAACGCAAACACAGTGCAAACGTCAATTAGGTCTTGCGAGTTAAAAAAGGAAATAGACTTGGTTGATATACAGCGATTAGCTTTAGAATGTCAAAAATCGTTCACTGTAGTCCGCCAATAAAGCTTCACAGGCGCTGATAAAAAGGTGTTTACAAAAACTGTCGAGTGCATCATTAAGCTCTGTGGGGTAGCTTCCACAAGTGCGTTTAACCGAATAAGAGTATTTCGAGAAGATTGCCTCGCCGCGAAACAATATGAACCATTTTAGACGCCACCGATGAAGAAATGTCTGTAAATACGACAAATCTATACAATGTTATTTCAAGGCACTCGATAATATTTTGCAACAAGAACAATGTCGTAATACGTTGACTTAAGTCCGCTATGGCAATCATTCAAAGATATTATGGAAATAAATATCCATTAATTTTGAAGCCATTCATCCTCGGTGTCTGCAGAAATATAATGGAATCTCAGCCTAGAAATATAGCTGAAATTCGTTTTCGGTTATGTCCATACTCCGCAAAAGACAAATTATACTTTTGACGTGGGTCACGTGAAGCGGCTCGTCGAACTACTCGTCGAATATGGTAGTGCCTTCAGCAAAAGGATCATATGCAACAGTACATCCCAGAATGGAATTAAATGAAGACAAATTTGCCATGCAGGAGGTTCAATTCATCCATAGCTCAGTGTATCTCGCTTTTTCTTAGCCCCTACTCGAGACAAATAGCAAGAACAAGTGATGTACATAGCGCGTCAAAGGGTTAAAACCCGATGATATAATTTGAGGTAGTATGGTCGACGGCGATTCATTCGCATGTTTTTGTCACAACAGTCGCGTGTAAATGCTGAAGTAATGCGAGCTACCTTTGTCCCCTACAACATGAGTGCGGAACTGCTGGCGTCAAACGGGAGAGGAGCTCGTTTATCGATGCCACTTATCGAAAGGCAGAAATGGTCTGTCTCAGTAACTCAGTACGATATGCTGATTATCAAGTTTGTAGCGCTAGAGCACAGGTATAATGAGATGGAGACAACAAGATAAACATACAAGGCAGTGTGATCGTATTTGTTTCTACGCGCTACACTGTGGCGGTCAGCAAACACCAGCTCGCCCAATGTCAAGCCCTCCTGCAGAATATTGCTACATATATATTCGCCACTGTCTGAGCACAGATTGGCTACCCCCAAACGCGTGGACTGCGCTTCACAGAACCAAATATCGCATGTATGGCCATTTGAGACACCGATTTCTCTACTCCTGCTTCCAAACACCCCAAATGCGTTATTAAATTAGTTTTAGCTAGAAAACTATACACATCAGAATGACACGGCGAGACAATACTGTTCATCGTAATTCTGTAGCAAACGCGACCAACAAAGTCTGAATCGGACTTGTTAGATTACGAACAGTCCACATGTTTCTTGTTCTGCAGTCCGCATGTAGGCGTTACAAAATGTTATGTTCAATAGACTAATCACCCAAAATCGTTTAATTTTAAGCTATATTTGTAGCAAAATTACTCATTTTCTGCTCACCCTTCTTGCAGCCGCGACGTCCCCACGCAAGTCTCCGCCATTTCTGACGTTTCGCGACGTCAACGCGCATGTGCAGCGTTTTGCTGGGTGATCAATGCGAGTGGTGGTGCGCATCACTCGCTCGTCTCTGTCGCTGGCAACGTTGTCACTATCGCGCTCGCCTGATCGCCCGCCATTGGTGGAAATTTGTTGACACGTTTTTGAGTGTTCAAGCTCGGCGGTGTGACTGAATCGCGCGGCGGCACACAAATCAGGTGAAGACCGCGAAACCTCGTGTACTACCTGTTGTAATATTGAGTCGCAATTTCCCGGCACTTTTCGTGATAACAAAGTTTTGCCCTGTGTGCGACTTCGTGCAGCCATACTGTAGTCGAAAAAAAGTGATTGACTTCATTAAGATATTGAGCTGAGCTAGTCAATTTGTGTTGATGAAGTTCGCGGGGCGATCACGAGTAAGACCAAGGAGGAGAAGAACGAAACCCGCCGCGGTGGTCTAGTGCTTACGGTGCTTGACTGCTGACTCGAACGCCGCGTGTCCGAATCCCGGCTACGACGACTACATTTCAATGGAGGCGAAATGCTAAAGACCCGTATGCTAAGATTTACGTGCACGTTAAAGAACCTCAGGCGTTGGAAACTTCGGTGACTTTTCCACTACGGTGTCTCTCATAATCATATCGTAGTTTAGGGTCGGAAACACCCCGATATTAATAATATTGCTGCGAACAACAAACCGGAAGAGGCACTCGTGAGCGCTGCACGAACATTATCATGAAGGGGTTACTACTAAAGTCGACCATTATTACAGTAGCATTAATAACCGAATTTTTATTTACGTATATCATTGTTATAGGCGCCGACAGAGTCCTCTCCACAACGTGTACAAATAAACAGATGCAATGCTTCCCGAAAAAAAAAAAAGCTCGCACGGTGCCTAATGCATTTGCTTAAGACGACTCGCATTTGCATTTGCTTGAGACGCTTCGTGGAAGGCAAGGGCCCGCAGAACTTCTTGCAGGCTGGTGCATCCGCACGGAGATGGGGGGGGGGGGGGGGGGGAGGGGGCATCTAACGCAGGCAGCCTTTCTTTCGCTGCCGTATCATGATGGGCAAGGCTAGTGAGAGGGTCAGTGATCTGAAAAGTTCGCTCGCAATCCTGGAGGCCGTTTCACATGGGCATGCGGGACTTGAGTGTGCTAGTCAAGCTGTGTAGCTTATTGCTGCTGGATAAAAAAATATCTAGAATTCCAGGGGGAGGGGGGCAGCTCCCAACCAGACGCCCATGGCGGCAGGCATTGTGTCAAGCGGGTGACGTGTGTAAAGAAATGCGTACATTCCAGAAAACCGCATCATGTAATATCGGTATACATATCGGCATTTCTCGGGAGAAAACAAATATCGGTGTGCTCAAAACTGATGCCTCACCAGTGTGTCAGATGATGGATATTTGCGAAAGAAAGGTGATGCGAGATAAAGGAGGACGTGGGGCCTCTAAAGTGTTACGCATTTTGATGGAGGGGCCTCGTGTTGGGAATTGCAGTGCACGAATCACACAAGTAAACGCATACGGAGCGACCCAGCACAATGCCGTGCTTAAGCCGAAGCCCAGGGTGCGTCACGGTACTTATGCGCTGCATTCGTAAATGCCGGTAGGTGTGTATGCGGCCTTAGTACTTGCGTGATAAGTGTCTGCAAAGTGCCCACGTAGTGCAGTAAGACAGATAACTGGGCAAGTTGGTATGGATCCATAATTTAAACTTTTTTAGCGCGCACAAAAGACAAGGACAAGCAAGAGACACACGAGCGCTCGTGTGTCTCTTGCTTGTCCTTGTCTTTTGTGCGCGCTAAAAAAGTTTAAATTATGCCCACGTAGACCAGCGAACATCGCAAATGAAGAAATACTTCGAAGACATTTTACTCTCTCCGGTGGCAAAGAAGCCTAGGAAACAATAGGAGGAGGTACGTCTCAGGAGAAAGCCAGGTGAGCTTCTGTAGAACATTTCCACGGAAGAAGGCCGAAAAAAAGAATGCGCTATGAAGTGGGAGTCTCTGATCGTGTGGGCTTTTTAGGAGCTGGCTCGCCAGGTTCTTAAGCTGGGGCGAAGTCCCGCGCCGTAAGCGTAACCTTAGTTCCAGAGGCGACCGCTACAGGCGCAGCTCGCGCGAAAGAAAAGTCTTCTTCCTCATCAGAAGAACTGATATGTGGGCTGCTTCCTCTTGTTCTTCAAGCACCTTGATGATGATATTAACGCAGGCAAAACCACATATAGCATAGCGAACTGTGGCATGCGGACGCTCGCGCGAAAGAGAAGTCTTCTCCTTTTGGTGATTCGGGCTCCTTGATGATGATAATAGCGCAGGCAAAACCACATATAGCATATTCAACTGTAGCATGCGGCGCTCGTTCCACGCCGGCGCGTGCTCTAGTTTGATAGGAGACCGCTAGAGGGCCACAAATGCGCGCTTCCTGTCTCTCTCGACAGTCGTCAGTCAGTGCGCTTCGATACTAATAACATGAACGAAGAAGACAAGGCGGCGGAGAGGAGGGCTCGCAAGGCAGCAGCAGCGCGGTGAGAGCTCGCGAGGCCGCAGAGAGACGTCAACGTCGTGCTGACTGCGAGATACAAGCCCGCGAAGGCAAAGCAGCGCAGAAGCGGCGGCAAGAGAAGCTCGAAGAGGCACGGGCGCGGTATGCAGCGGCCAAGCGCCGAAAGCGGTCGCTACCTGAAGTTGGTGGCGCCGACGTGCGGTTCAAGCGCGATTTCCTCGACCACACGTTCGGCCACAGCTGCAAGGTCTGCGAACGCTTGTGGTTCGACAACAACCTGACCACAATCGCTACTACAACAACGTGTCACGTCTTTATATGACAGTGGAGGAATTGTACGGAGCATTTACGGTTTACCCGATTATCTCCGAGCCAGTTCCTCAATCATCATTCACCTCGTGGATATGGCGTGATATTTTGTATCCTCACTCTCTGCGAAAGCGATACCCCAGACGTTTGGTATTTCTAGGCTCATGGCGCGTTACGCCGGCTTGGTGGAGTTCTTTCTGAATATATTATCATTATGCCTGCAAAAGAACACATGAGAGTGCGAGGATGCCGGCCTGTATAATCAAGAGCTTTGTAGGAAGCCTACCCACCACAGAGTTCATGGTGCTCGACGTTTGACTAGGGTGCCTCGATGTGCGCGCGCCTCCGCTTCTAGGGTGGAGACACCTTTTTAAAGACTCCGCGCCGCCTGGCGGCCACATTGGTTCAAAAGTGTCGGGCGGCGCGTAGAGGCTAGTGCGGGAACTGTGCTGTATATTTTCCTCATGCTCTTATCATACCATGTCAATTTTGGTATACATGAAGTTGACCAAACGGCCGTTGTAGCTCCTAGACCATATCACGTATGTCATGGCGTACATTAAAGGCATGTCATAATATTCATGTAATGAGCAGTCATTAATGTTTTTCACATGCTCTTGTCATGCCATGTCAATTTTGGTAGTCGTCAACTTAATCAATCGGCCGCGAGAGCACGAGGACCTACGCAGCCAGTCAGATAGCTAGACCGATAGATACGCTCTAAATGGCTTCATTTCGCCATCAAATGCTTCGTGCGTAATAATTAGTGCCTAATCTATTTGTTGCCAACATTATATGTGCAAGCCCTACCACCAGAAGGGACAAACTGAGCCAAATTACCGCGCATTTCGCTAAAAGCGTTCCATCTTTGCATGCCAGGCATTGCCACCGAACCCGAACGTTTGAACCAATATGGCGCCCACAAAAGCAGTGTCTCCACCCTGTTCCCGAGCAGCACATCGAGGCACCCTACGTCTGACCTCAAGGTCGCGGGATCAAATCCCGCCCACGTTTTCGATGGAGATGAAAATGCTTTAGGCTCGTGTACTTAGATCTAGGTACACGTTAAATAACCCCTTGTGGTCGCAATTTCCGAAGCCCTCCACTAAGGTGGCCCTAACAATCCTATCGCGGTTTTGAGGTGTTAAACCCCAAGAAATATTACGTCTGCTTTGTTTATTTAGGCTTGACGCCGCACGCGCGGGCCGCGCATGCGCGAATGCTGTGAATACGCGACGAAGCAGACAGCACCAATGTGCCTCGATCACCTACGTCTGCAGCACACCTGGTGCCAACAAATCGAGTGTTCTTAGGTAACGCTCGAAAGTTAACGCTCGTAGGTAACGCTTTTTGCTCCTTCGGAAGAGCGGTAATTGCTTGTCCTTATGCTATGCCTTCAACGCACGAGTTCTGTGTTTAGGACAAGAGGTGAATGACACAGAGTACCATGTTTACTCTACTATGGGAGAGCAGGATGCCGTCCCTCTACGGAGTTCAAAAGTCTAGGAGGCGTGAATTGATTTTTTTCCAAAACTCACCATCCAAGCATTTTGTTTAGACGGTTAAAAAGTGAAGCTGAACGAGCGGCCCCGGTGTTTACCGCAGGGTTAAGACCGACTTCGTCAGTCTTTTTCACGTATTGATTAGGACTGTGCAGAAATCCCGCTACCCGTGTATTCCCTTCTCACCGTGCGAATTAAACATTGCGCGTGCTTGCATGTCACGTTCACACATGCAACACGCTTACGCCGAACAGCAACCACTACTTGCACATTCGCCAGCAATTTAGAAATGTGTCGGTGAGGACGCATGATCCGCTTCAAATTGATCTGTGAACTTTAGATCTTGTTTTTTTTTTCACCAGAGTTCTCACAACCTGTGACATTGTGACGCTGTGGGAACCTAATGCGGGGCGGCACATCCATCCCGATACGAACACAAAGCGGGATATGAATTACTTAACGATGTCTAATTACCAGCGTACCACCTTGCTATAAGAGACATCATACGGTACCCATAAATTGTTTGCCCATGAGGGGGAATTCGAGTGCCAGCGCTCTAGGATGCTGTGTGGAAAAATTGGTATCGTGTTCCACGAAAATGCTGACGAAATATTTATTGAACGAAATGAAGCGCGTAAGGTACAGCGTCGTCCTTCATGAAAGGGAACACGCGAGCGCGTGGCCTGCGCTCTGCGGCGACTTAGTAGAGATCCGTCAAGCGAGAGCTAAAGAAAGCACGCCCGCTTTTGGCGTCGTCTATTGGCAAAGAAAAAAAAACGAGTCATGGCCGATGGACAAGTGCTGTTAGGTTATGCTGCCTCTCTGCTCCCGCAACGGGCGATGCCTGCAGCGCGTTTGCAACACGTCCGCTGCGAAAACATTGAGCGTGGTGCGCCCGCTACGCGTTGCGTTGTTTCACCATGTATGGGTCGTGAAACGAGAGAAGCCCTAGTTTCTCCTGAAGGAACCTTGCCACATATTTTCGCCATGTCCCATGCTCAGGAGTAATGACTCTTAGGGGGCATTTTACCTTATGGATTTTGGCAATGAACATCGCCTCTAGGCATAAACACTTTATTGGTTTAAGTTTTTAGCTAAGCGGTCAATGTCAATCTTTGCTGCTTTTCCATTTACTATCAAAGCGGAACATCTTGGTACTCTTTAAGCGTGGAATCGACTACTTGCATTGCCTTTGAATTTAATTGTGCCTGTGGCAGTACTAGAAATACACCTTTTTAGTCCGCGGGCAATAACCGTGGCCACTCTTATTGAAAAGCACTAACAATATGCCGCACTGGCGGGAGAGGCACTTGTCCAATGCAACGCGACGCCACATCTACGCATTGTCCAATACAACGTTCGTGGTAATTATCCGGTGCAAGTCTCGCGACTTCCTTTACCGTGGCGAGAAACTGTGGCGCCGACTTTCAGGGTGGCATGGCGATCTTCGGTCTTAGTCCAAGAACCACGTCAACTCGCCATGCCGTAAAAGAATAGGTAGGGAGCAAGGAATAAATAGAAATAAAAGGACACAAGGAAGGCGCAGAAAAAACAGATAGATGAAACAAAAAA
Source organism: Rhipicephalus sanguineus (assembly GCF_013339695.2). NCBI lineage: Eukaryota > Metazoa > Arthropoda > Arachnida > Ixodida > Ixodidae > Rhipicephalus > Rhipicephalus sanguineus. Next base: position 65,379,256 of record NC_051184.2, on the reverse strand, counting down.
GGTCATCGACGAATATGATTCTCCCTAATGCGAATTCTGAGCGCAGCTTCGTGTTGGGGCAAGGCCAACGGTTTTTGAAGTTTTGGGTTCCTGCAGTTTGTAGCACTGTAACTTTCGTTACATATTGCCTCAGAAACTGCCAGCGCTCGAGTGCCCCACTCATGCTGCATTGCAGGCGCCGCGAACCAAGCGACACGCCGACAGCCCGTTCAGAGCAAGCGAAGCCACCCGCAGTGCACGTGCCAGCCCTGCATGCGCACGAGCTCCGACCGAGGCGCGAGCGCGCGTGACAGAGGAAGACAGCGAGGTTAGAGGCCGATGGTTCGTGGAATCGACAGACGCCGCGTTGGCTCTTTTAAAGACGATAGTCTTTCTTTTAAAGACGATAGTCTTTCTTGGGGAACTTAAACGCAGAAATTTTGGTCTGTCTTTCTGTCTGTCTTTCTGTTTGTCGGCACGTCCCTCGTTTCAGCCACTCGGCCAAAGTTGAACCACTTGCCCAAGGGCCAGCCATCGTGAACGGCTGACTAGGTTCATACTTGTGTACATTGTTGATCAAAAAGCAAACGTTACGCATATCTGAGGCGCAACATCACTAGGCAAGTATTAGGTGGTGTGTTCCTTTAATAGAAAATACTGTTACGGGGAGACGACAGAAGAAGGCTGTATTTACAGTATTTACGCAACCACAGAGGTAGGGGTGACGACCAAGATGGTGAAAGCAGCAACGAACACGTCCTCTTCCTCTTCGTCCTCTAGGTAAGCGGCACATAACATTACCCGCCGGCGGTGAAAGCACCGACTCGGTGCGCCCGGGCAAAGACGGTCGCGAGGATGGTCACTATACACACGCGTCGGTGGGTTCCGGTAGGTGATAAGGCTTCAGACGGACAACGTGAACAATGTCAGTGCGGGGCTGAGTCGACGAGGACGAAGACAATGGCTCGATTTCATACGTCACGAAGGTCACTTGGCGGCATACACGGTATGGTCCGGTGTACGGGGAGGGGAGCTTTTCAGAAAGCCCAACACGTCTTGCTGGAGACCAAAGGAGGACAAGAGATCCTGGAAGAAAGTGGGCGTTTCTGTGACGGCGACCGTAGCGAGATTGTTGGCCCGCTTGCGATTCGGTTAACCGAACGCGCGCAACTTGACGTGCATGGTCGGCGCGGGCAATAGCTTCTTGAGCGTACTCAGTAGGTGGGTACATGGAAGGCGGCATCATCGTGTCCATCGTATCTATGTATAACAATACATAGATACGTAATTCTAGAGACCCTAGTTTCTTAAGCTGCGCTGAAAATGCGACTGCGCCGAAACTTGGCTTCCTCCGTGCCCTCTGCACGAGCTCATTGTTGTGTTTTGGTTTCGGTTCAGTATTGCACTGTACGAGTGCCATGGGGCGCCGCTCTGGCATTCCTGCTTTACCTAGGCGACGTGAATATAAAAGAGTGTGTGGAGAGTACTCGCTGAGTGCGGACGTTTGTTCTACTTCGGCGCTTCGCGCCAAACCGCGTGTTCGGGCTGGCTCGCGTCCCCGCCGGTCGCGTTGGTCACCGCCGGTCTTCGCCTGCTGCTGCGCCGGCACTACCAGCCCGCAACACAGCATTCACGTTTCCCGACGTATTGCCAGATGGCGTTCATATCTCACGCAGCGCCTCTTCTATCGTCTTTAGACGACATTTGCAGCGAAGCACGCAGATACGCGGCCAATTTTTTTCGTCTGCCTTCGCTCTCTTTCCTACTCGTTCGCTCTATCGGTTACGCCGAAGACGACAGCCTCTACCTACGAACGGGCGTCTAAAAGCTGCGCTCTAAAAGAATGAAAGAGAGGAAGAAAGAAAGGCAAAACTAAACAGAAACAATGAGGGCGGCCAGGCTTCGCACTTCCTTCAGGCATGACACCACTAGTGTGAACGTGCCTTAATATTTTTTTTTACGTTCCAATCCGAAAAGACAAAGGAACAGGCACCCGATGCTAATCGGTAATATTTCTAGCAGGCGCAAGTGGCGTCCCATCGCGGAGGCACCATTCGGACGCTTTCGATATTTCTGTAAGTTCAGGCTCAAATCTGTCGTATTAACTGCCAAAGTGAACAGCTTTAAATTCTGGTCAAAATCGTAGAATACTAAAAACGCGTTTTTTGCCAAGGTTCTCTACAAACTCTACTGCAGTGAACAAGGGGTCATGCAGTTGGCTTTTGAAGGAAATTTTCTGACGCAGAGTGCGTATCTCGGAGCTTAAAAGATGCGATAAAAGCAAGTATCGGTATGGAGAGTCTTCTCAAGGTTTTTCCATCCGTTCTTTTTCGCAGGTACCGTCAAGGAAGCGGCGGAGCGTCGAACCAGCAGCAAAAAAGCAAGGCTGCTGAAGGGCTGTGGACATGTTGCTTTTGCAATGAGGTTTTCATCTGTGCGGCAGGCTACAAGCAACATGCCGATAAAAGCATCGTCGATGGAAGTCACGTATGCGGCATAAGTGGCACATGTGGGAAGTTTCCTTGCAAGTACAAACGACATTGTAGCATTAACATCGGTGAAAAGCCTTATTTTCGCAACCTGTACGATCGGAACTTTTCGCTGGTGCACCACCTCAAAGAGCGCATGGTAACGCAGACGGTCGAAGTGCCGTTTTACTGCGACCTTTGTGCGACAGCATTTAAGCGGAAAAAAGAGCTGAAAATGCATATCAAGAAACAACAATTAGCAGAGGGTGATTGTCGCAACAGTCATGAAAACTTATCTGAAGAAGAAAATCTGAAACTGTCCCGACCATGGTATGATACGCGTTTCTTGCCACCGTTTCAGCTGAGCTTGGCTGACACTTCAAACTAATTACTAACATAAACCGCCTAATGTTACTCCTGGTTACTCCTCGCTCGGGTCATGTTTCGGATTGCTGCTTTGCCTCTGGACGGTTCTTCTCGCTGCCTTGCCGCTGACAACCATTACTTCATTGAACAACCAATAAACATTTTCACATTACTAATATCCTGACAAACATAAACGACATAATGTTACTCCTGGTGACTACAGCTACAATATATATATGGAAGGAATGTTTGCCACCGTAACTTCAGCGAATAACCAGTGTATCTTGACAAGGAATAACATCGAGAAAAGAAACCTGCGTGTATTGTGACTGTACTGGCTAGAACACACCCCATATATCGTCATATTGTGCTTTTGTCCCCGTGTTAGTATGAAGCGACGATCACTGGCAAGTGCTCTAGCCTCCATGACCAGAGACCGATGTCAGCAGAAACCACTGTCGCAAAAAACATGTTGACAACGACATCAGTGTAAAACATCTATGCCGCCAAAGGAGCGCATGGGTCCAGTCTCTAAGCTTTACAGTTATAAACGCATTCGCCCCGGTGAAAAGCTTTATACGTGTGGCGTGTGCGGCCGTAAATTTTCTGATGAACGCAACCTCAAAGGGCTTAAGATCAAGCTTGAAGGGGAAAGGCCGTTCGAGGCATACACTGTTGGGCTACGTACAGCCGAAGGAAACACCACATCGTGTAACGACAGCCTGAAATCTATGGACGTGACAACAGTGCTGCGAAAAAATCTCCTGGGCAGGAAGTCGTCTGATAAACGTTTTGCGCTCCTAAATTGTAAGTTGTGAGCTCGGCTGAACACTCGCATCGCGTGTGGGTGCAGAAATGGGCCACCTTTTAGTGCGCGTCTCAAGGGCAGTTTTCAAACCGAAGCAATATCTAGGGGCATTGCTTTAAAGAGCGCGAAAATCAGCTGAGAGCGTCCATATAATTGCTATCGCAATAATAGGGGGAGCTACGCAATAGTTGTGCCAAGACTGAGGAAAGAGCAGTGCTGATGGCCTTCCGCCCTCACTTCCCTTTCCCACCACTTGCACTGCTCTCCTATTAAGTACCAATACTATGCATTACCCTCTCTCTTCCTCCTCCCCCTCCTTCCCTCTCTCAAACCTTTGCTATAATATACTATGCGAGGCTATGCTATGCTAGGAGCTGCTTACCACCTACGAGTATTTTTTGCCGCATACCCGCCCAGTTTCGTGTGGACGATACCGGAGTTTGGTCAAACATAAACAGTTGCGCTGTTAAAAATAATTACCACGGAAACATTTAGGAATAACGTATTTATCTTGTGATTGGTCTCGTTGCAATAGTCAAAGCGTATTCGAGCTTTTTAAAAAGATATTTGCAATGACCATTACCTGCCTTTCGAAGCGACCTATATGTTTCGCGAGACGTTTGATCATTATGAAAAAATTGGTTGAATTCTAAGAAAGGTCTAATAAACGAAGGGACCCGGACGCCGACGAAAAAGACATAAAAAGCATGGTTTTATTGTGTTTTGGGTCGGTGTCTAGGTCTCTTCTTTGATTATATTTCATGCAGACCAGACGGGCGTGCGTTATTCTATCGACTTCGGACAAGCCTTTTTTGGTCCTTCGCTTTTTTTTTTATTGTAACGGCTAAGATGTACTCGCCACCAGCTCTTGATAATGTGGTTATGGATATGTACAGCTCAGATGGAGGTCGCGGGTTCAGTGCGAGCCATTGTGTCCCCATTTCAAGGTGGTCGAAATCGCAGCGCGATCATGTACTTACATTTACTTGTATGATCAATGCATAGGTTGTGTTTGTTTCTGCAAAGTTACGAAATACTGTTTGCAGTTGTTTCATATGACTGCACTTCCTGTCTTTCCTGCGACTGAAATCTTTCAGAATCGATAAGCTTACGCTTATGATAATTGAGGCAAAATAGGTTCACGTGTGAAATGCGCATGGAATAAAAAAAAAAAAACAAGCCAATGAAACGTACTCAGGGGGACTAAGATGGGACACAAGGTGACTTACACCGGGGCTGCCTACCAGTAAACTCAGAATTTTCCTCCCGTATGCCTGAAATATCCCCATTGCTACTAAAATATTCCTCACGTACTTAAAAAGCTACATAATAAAAATTATTCCTAATTCTTCGTGTCAGTGGTCCTTCTGTTTTTACATTACTTGTACACACCAGAATTTGTAAAGCGTACTATTTATATGAATTAATTGAACAAAATTCAAGTAATGATTGATAGCAGTAGCGACTACTCTTCATATTGGGAGCCACCTTGCGCATTCTACTTAAAAAGTTGGAACATTCACACTTTCGCCTGCGCGCGCGTAATTTGCAAGCATGGAGACGCTGCAGAATAAAACCGTAAAACTAGGAACTTTCGTGTATCAGGTAATGCTGGCTCACTCATCTGCGCCACCGCGGCGCTATGCTTGACCAACGGCCGATCAGCGGTTCGCAGTATAGGTGCTGGCGCGAAATTCAAAGAGGTAATTGTATAGGTACAAAATAATTCAAAAACAATTCTTTCTTTGAGTAGAAATATGCGAAATTTCCCACGAAATGGCAAGATTTGCCTGACAAAAAATTACACCATCTCCCACTAAAGGGAACAATGTGGGCTGCGAAGCAGCGCATGGGTCGACATAAAGTTCTGTTCATCACGGGCACCTTGCCCGGTGTTAACGCATCCTTGCAAGCGACGCCATCACGTGGTTGCTGAGAGAGTGTAAGGGGGAGAGACACAGCGTCTTACCCAGCTCCTTACACAGGGCCGAACGCGCTAGCGCGTGCGAGTGCGTTCTGACCATGACGCAACGCATTGGTTCATCGCGCGTCTGCAGAATCACGTTTGCCGACGCCATCACATGATTGCTGAGAGAGTGCAAGGGGGAGAGGCTACAGCGTCTTACCCAGCCCCTTACCCAGGCCCGAACGCGCTGGAGCGTGCCAGCACAAATGGTTTTGTCTGCGTTAAGCCCCAACCGCCTACACGCGATTTTCGGGCGACGGCGACGAGCGACAGCGACGACCGACATGATTTGCTGTCGCGGAGGGCCATCCCATAGAGTATAGTGTACTAGATTCTAGTACACTATACCATAGAGTTTCCTAAAATGACCTAGAGGGAACTCTGTCGCTGCGATCGTTCAGCCACCATGGGAATGATGGGTAGTACACGGATTTGCCTAGTCTTCGTGCTTGTGGGCTTCGAACGCACTTGTGGCTTTGTTTATTGCTATGTTTTGGTTTTCTTTCGGATAAAAGAATGGATCGTTGTGAACTTCGTGACCACATTTGAATCGGTGAGGCTAAAGAAGTTAAAGTGGTGAAGTGGAACTGCTGACTTTTGCTGAACTTCGTTTTGCGACAAAGCGGATGCAGGCGACGCGGAGCCAAACGGAGCCGAAAGAACGAAGTTTAGACAAATCCGTGTACTACCCATGATTCCCATGCTGGCTGAAGCGCGATGCATTGCAGCTCCCATAGACACTAGTGCCAAAGTTCCCTCTAGTAAGTATTGTAGGAAACTCTATGGGCCATCCATCGCCGTCGCTTGTCGCGTCGCAGCTTTCTGGAAAACTAGAAAAAATCGCTTGTCGTCCGGAAGTGAGCGTGACGATTTCCGGCAACATGGCAGCATCACTGATCCTCGCTTCGGTTGCAATTTGCTCTTGATGTGTCCAATCGGCGCGTACTTCAATGAATGCAAGTTATAGCCTACCTTCTTTGCAACCCCATCTCACGTGGGGAGCGAGGCAGCGGCCGTATTTTGTCGTTAATTTTGATCGACGGCTCGTTTTGATGTTTTGGTGGTAGTTTGTTGCAATGATGGTAGCTTGCTGCAATATCACTTTAAAGTGCGTCGTAGCGTCGTAGACGCCGTAGATGCGTAGTAGATATATAGCGTGCGCTTCCGGGCACCCCCTCGAGGTCACAGCAGATACTACTGTCGCAATTAAACAAAACATTGCAAAAAAAAGAAAATCCCGTAACGCTGCTGTGACTTCCTTATCTCACACAAGTCAAAAATAAATTTGACATGCTGTCATTCATCTACTCTGTAATTCTTTTTTGCAATTTACCTCCGTGCACGCAATAGTTTTAAATCTAGCAACAATGTGACTTTGTCGCGAACATGTGGGTGCTCCCGTCGCGACGGAGCCCGTTTGTCGCTGTCGCTCGTCGCCGTCGCTCGAAAATCGCGTGCATGCGGTTGGGGCTAAAGCTAGGGCAGCATACGGCAGCCCGACCCCCTAAAGTGCTCTGCACGTGTCATCATCAAGGCGGTCGAAGAACAAGAGGAAGAAGACTTCTCCTTGGCGTGAGCGCGCGCTCAATATGTTACAAATGGCTATGCTAGGTGGTAGAAAGCGGACGGTCGCGAATGGAACTGCGCACTAAGTTCAGCGCTAAAGCTGCTTCGCATCTAAAGTTAAAATTACGTGAACCAAGGAAATTTCAACGAAGCAGCCCTGAGTTACGGGTGAGGTGCTACTATTTCTCCTCAAGGTGTTACGTGAAAGCCGCATGCAGCTACACGGCAAGTGTTTTTCTTTTCTTTTACAGCGAAAGCTGTTATGAGATCATTTCACCGGCCGTTTTTGGTGCCGTAGTTGTCCGCCGCCGGTGTCCGTAACAAGTATCGCTCGAAATAAGAAAAAAAACTAAATAAGAAAAAAATTCCAGGATGGAACGAGGTTCGAACCTGGGCCCTCTGCGTGGGAGCCCAGTATTCAACCTCTGAGCCATGCCGGTGCTTGAAACTGCTTTGCAAAAAGGTCCTATACAGGCTTCATGTCGGGAAGGAACCACATTAGCATATGCAATATAGCGTGGTAAAAGAGTAGAATAAGCACCAAGCGTCGCACAACGCGAATTCTGTAACCAGGCGTCACACAATGCGAATTGCGCAACGAGTAGGTTGTTGAATGCTTCCAACCCATTACAAAGAGCTCTTCCATAATTCGTCATCGTCACCACGCACAGCATCAACAAAGTGCGCATAATGCCTTACATGCGTTTAGCAGGTACCACGGCTGTCTGTAGAATGACGAAAAATGGCACAGTGCTTACTGCCCTACTTCTCAAAAATTACAATGATTTATAGCGTAGTGGGTTCCTCGCAAGTGCACTTCTGTTGGTTGCCAAGGAAGCCCATAAGGCTCCCATGATCCATTTCCTCAGGGTCTCAATAAAGTCAATTCTCTCTCTCTCTCGCTCTACGTTTCTCTGGTTAAAATGTGTTAAAAGCGTGGTGGGACATTGAAATAACGACCGGGCGTCACACAATATGCATTACGTAACTAGTGGGTCGTTTAAAGCTTCCAACCCATTACAAAGGGCGCAACCATAATTATTCATCGTCATCAACCGCCACATCAACAAACTGCACATAATCGCTTACATATGGTACCTCGCTTCTCCGCAGAACAACGAATAATGTCGTGCTGGGTGCTTCCCAACGTCCCAAAAATTACGCTTTGTTGCGTAGTGGGTACGTTGCTAATGTACCTGTATTAGTAGCCACAGGAGAGTTTATAACGGGCTCTAGAAATGCCGCCTTTCCAGCTTTCGCCGTGACTGTGGTGCGCTTTCCGCGCAGGCCTGGCGTTTTTTCTTTCAAAAATCGCGGATGATTGAATTCCTTGCAAAAGAGTCGAACTAATCGAACGCTGCGACGGAGCCACACGCTGGCAGGAAAGTACATCAATGCGGCCATAACCGACCACATCAAACGCTCTGGGAATATCTCAATATTTTTCCCACTTCTTCAATAAGCTTTACAGAAGCTGAAACTGGTGAGGGAGCCAAACGGTGAAAATCTTCCATAAGTTGAATGTCTTAACCTATTAAATACAACCGAACATCATATTCCACCTTACGCTCAATATCTCCTGTAGTCCCCAACGTAAACTAACCTTTCAGCTTTCAGGGCATACTGCTAAACACTGACACTATACTCGCGGACAACTTTTCTTGGCAATGAAGTGAAGGCTACAGAACCACAGTGCACGTATCCTACTGCTAATGAATGTAGACCCACAACTGCGTCCGTATTTTGGGCGTGAGATATATAAAATGCTGCTTCATTTTCTACATGTGTATTTTTGAGGCGGAACGCAGCGCACACAAGCGAGATATTTGCATTTTCTTTTACTTTATACGTCGTCACTTTGCGTTTTTGCGGCGTGAAAAAGTCACGCCTTTTACCCGTACGTTAGACGCTATGCAGCGTTTGCGTCGAAATGCAACGCTAGCCATCACTTTTCACGGCGTTACGAAACACGCGCCAAACCGGACTACTTCGCGTAGCAGTACATGTGCAGACGCCCCGCCCCCGTGGCTTTCCCTTCATTGCCAAGAAACGTTGTCCGTGAGCGTAGCTCAAGTAAAGTTTTGTTGGGCCTAGTTGGTACACTGCGTTTAAGAAGACAAAAGTTCAGCACCAATCAAGACGAACCACAAAGAATAGAAGGGACAAGCACTGGCGCTTGTCTCTTCAAGTGTTTCGTCAATTAACTCAGTTGCTCGGCTAGAGCTACAGTACACGCAGCCTGAAAAAATAAATAAATACATAAAAAGAATAAACAATAGCTAAATAAATAAATAAATACATGAATAAAATGTGCAAACACGTATACAAATAAATAAAAATATATAGAGAAATACATGACAAACAGATAGACAGATATATATATATATATATATATATATATATATATATATATATATATATATATATATATATATATATATATATAGATAGATAGATAGATAGATAGATAGATAGATAGATAGATAGATAGATAGATAGATAGATAGATAGATAGATAGATAGATAGATAGATAGATAGATAGATAGATAGATAGATAGATAGATAGATAGATAGATAGATAGATATTTTTATTGATAACTAAGGAGTTAAACTGTTAAGAGGTGGTTAAATTGTTTGTTGTGTCAGGCATGCTGGAATACCCTGAAGGAAGGTTTGAGATTGGCCTAGCTGATAATCCCTCTTCAACAACCAGCGCAGAGCGGACAATGGTCAATGGAGGGAACAAAGACAGCGTTTCTCTTTGTTCCCTTCCTTTTCCGTTGTCCGCTCTGCGCTGGTTGTTGAAGATGAAGTTACAATAGAGATGAACCTGGATATAAGGAACACTGATATAGGGAATAGTCCACTATAGCGAACTAATACGAACATTGGTTGGTCACACTTCATTTCAGTGATATTTATTTAACCCTCTATTGCATGACTTACGAAAAATCATTTGAAAAACAATTTCCCAATTTTTATCATAAGATAGACGAAGAAGAATATATGCAATCATCTTCAGGTTTATTGTGACTGCATTAATGAAGATACAGGTTTGTGCCAAATATGGCCCACCATGCAGGTGGGCGAGCGATATTGCTGCTATGGTTGAAAAACAAAATAACACTGATTGAGGTATTTTTCGGTGATGTGTGGAATAAAGCAAAGCGTTTGCTTCCTGTGTTGAGGCATAATTGAACATTTCAGTTAGTGCATCTGACCTCCGATATCTATGTATAAGGTGGCCGCTTACACGTTTGTCTGTTCGCATGTTGCCGCCTTTGTTATACTTTCCCGCTCGAATTACCAACCACTGACTTGCGGTTGGGGGCGTCGGGTGCCGAGGAAATTGAAAAAGCTAAATAACGAGTTGAACTGGTCTGAGCTCAAATAATTTTTATCGTGTACCCACGCCCATATTGTAACAAAAAAAATGCCAGGTACTGTTGCTGGCACCTCATACTTTTGTGAAGGAGTTCAAACCTACCACCACAACCTAAATCCTGCGCAACAGAGCTGTGCTGCATGATCTCAGAGGCTGTGCTTTATTTACATTAATATTGTGGAGCACAACATAGATGGCAGCATAGTGCGCATTCCGTCACTCATATTCATACTGTGCCAAATATGGCACACATCGATTTCTGGCTGTATACCGTAGTGGCAAATGAAATTGAGAAAAGTAATAAAAAAACATGAATCCCAGAAGAATTTTTTCGTGCCTTTGCAGCTAAAAAAAAGTTGCCATAAAAAATCGCAAACGCTGTTTTCGCATGCCGAACTTGCACGTGCACTGCGAAATCCACTTCACGTCTGTATTTCTTACTGCTCCATGGATGGCAGCACTTTTTTTATGTTAAGTGCGCATAACTATGGGAATTACTCTGGCAGTGTCACATTCTCAACTGGGTCTCTTGCACTCTCAATAAAAAATGCTAATCGGTATGTGCCAAATATGGCACACTACGCAATAGAGCGTTAAAGGGGCCCTGCAACAATTTTTCAGCATCGTCATAAAACGCTGCCGATCGGTAGTCGAGGCTCTCGAGAACACGCGAGCCAAACATTACAGCGCAACAGGCGGCCTCGGATTTACAATAAATTCTCAGTAAGCTAAAAGCACTTCCTCTTCTCTCGACAAAAATGATGCCTACGGCGTCAGTGACAAGTGTTCCATGCCCTTGGCTGATTTGAACATAACGTGCTCGGTAGTTACTGCGGCCGCCGCGGGAGGCCGTCACTTGCCCGCGCGCGCGATCGCACTGAAAGTACGCCGCGCGTTCGAAGAAAAGAAAAGAGAAAGTGCTCAAGGTCACGAGGTGCGCGTGACGTGCTTTCGTTCCCCGTGCCACACCTCCCTTCTCATCTTCCAGCGCTTTCGTCAGGACGAGAGAAGAGAGAAACCGAGTAGAGCGTGCGACAAGTCTTTGAAACCTCGCTTGTACTGAACGCCGTCTAAAAACTTTTTGCGGTGGTCGATTCGTGAGGAAATAAGCACCCTTAATAAAGCCATTCCATGGCAACTTGGAAAAATGTTGCAGGGCTCCTTTAATAGTGAATCCGCAAACACAAGAGCTGCCGCGACAACTGCCGTAACAAAGAAATATGCGGTTCGCGCGAGGCTTGAAACCCGAAAGGTAGCATAAGGAGCAAAGGTTATATTGAAACACAATTCACAACTACATTTTATGAAGTTTCCTTGTGACAATAATAGATTTGTTAAATAGGTGTTTGAATTAAATAAATGCGGCATACGTTGAACAAAAATTGACTCCTATCTGTTTATCAAATGAACTTTGTTTATATGTAATTTGAAGTTCCGATATACCGGTCTGCACTCTAAGGAAAATGGTGTTAAAAGGCTGCGTGATTCGTCCTTCACGGGGCCTAGTGGAGCTGCCACAACTATTAATCACTTCAAGGACTAACGGCACCGGGTCTAACAGTTAGTCCCCACAGATCGCCTCAATGATCTAGCATTTAAGCCCCACATTTGCAACTTACTGGCAACAGTTATTCACCGCAGATCACCTCAATATCCTAACAATTAGTCCTCACATTTACACCTTATCAGGCAACTGCTAGCCCCCTCAATTGCACCTCGCCGGACGAACGGTCGGTCCACTCAGATACTTCATTCAGATAGACCTTTTATCACCTGTTGAAGCCGTATATAATGGGTTTTTAGTGGGTTTTTCAGTGAGCCAGATTGTCGATTTGTTAGAGCCTATATCTATATCTACTGTCACAACGAAATTCCATAGAAGCAACGAACGTATACGGCCACGATGCCACTTCATTGCAACGAAGTTCGGCTGTATATATGTCAGGTAAAGTAAATATTACAATGACATCTCGTTATTTAGATCGTGCGGTGACACACATAAGATTCGTGTCATTACGTTCATGACTTGTATTCACATTGTCAATGATATTCATGTCATCGCACGAACGATTACCGTATGTCTGTCATGCATGAATGAATATTTTGGTTTATGCCAGAATGATAGACTGTTGGGCGAGTTGGTAATTCATTGTGGAAAGAAATAGCGCGCAAAACGTGGGTCTAGTAGAAGAAAGCAGCAGGACACGCGCATACTAACAACTGAACCTTTACTCATCTGAGGTTTGGGTTCTGTGCGTGGTGTTCGTGTTGTTTGTTTGGTAAAAATATTTTGGTTCTTTAATAAAGGTTCATTTGTTAGTATGCCCTTGTCCTGTCGCTTTTTTCTACTAGTCCCACGTATTTTCGCGCTATTTGTTTCCAGGGTGTATACGATGCCAATGAAGCGACCACGGTGGCTTCACAACGTATCAGTCATGTCATCCGTTCCATTCATGTAACGACGTACATGAAATCATTCACTTCGTGACCTGCCATTCGTGTTCCTCATACACGCACGTATCTGGTGCGCACTTTGGTATGTAGGTAATGCCGACCATGACGGATTCATGATGGCAACTTGCGGCGAATGTCGCGACGTATCATGACATGACCCCTTATTCAAATGTGTCACCAGCACATGTTCTTTCATACCAGTTTGGCCAGATACCAATTTAAGGTATGGTGAGATTTACGCTGGTAAAAAATCGATCTTGGGATTTCGCAATCATCCGATCGAGATTTTCGCCATATTTCAGAAAACTTATCACAAAAGGGTACTCGCGATTTAAAAACTCACTTTTGGCCGTTTTTCTTCGGCACCTTGATAGGAATGCATGTACCACTAATTGATCTCTGCCTTTTTCTCAAAAGAACAATTTTGGAGACTTTTGTATCTTTTCTCGGGAACTATAGGCCATAAGCAAACAAAAGTACTTACATGTCTTAACTAGTGGCATGGACATAACTGAAACTAGAACCAGTAGTTCAGGTCCATTTGTGTATTTAGTATTAAAAGACATTTCTTAAGAGGCGATTTTCTTACCTCGACAAACTTAAAAAGATACGAAATATAATTTTTGTTATACGTTCAGAATTTTAATTCTACTTTTGTAGAGCGTTAGTAGCTATCTTTGTGCGAAATTGCAATTCTCTGCAAACAGTAGATGTTATCAAAAATGTACATACGTAGAAAAACAGAAAACTCAAAACTAAAAGAGCAGTTTCTAGAACGTTATACTGCTCTTGATCCCCAATGGAGCCTGCGTCTATCTTTTAAATCCCTTGCAAATTTTGTAGAAAGACTTTTTATCACTGCTGTACAGCCACACTTTGAAATTAACTTTCAAAGTCTCACCCCATCTTAACGAAACGACAAGAGCATGGAGAGGTAGGCAGCTAAACGTATAAATTGATTGATAGATATAGTGAAAGTGCTTCTGGCTATTAATACGTGACAGATGTAACAAGTGTCTACAGCAAAATGACCTGTTTGACCTTGTATACATTATATGCCGACTACACCGTGGGGCTTACGGTGCGTGACCACTATAAAAAAGTATTTGGAAGGTTTTGTTACTTCGTAATTGAGGAATTTGGCTGTAGCAGCTTTTCTAGGTCTATATTCACGACCTTTTGCTGTGTGGCTCCAGTAAAATTGTCATGAAATCAACGGTATAAAGGCGTTCTGAACTTGCCAGCGTATTGCGGTGTCAGGTCGAAGAGAAACTGCACGTGTCCGTCGTCCATCTGGGGCCACAAAGAATCACCCGTGCCGTCGATCGTGGCCTCGTTTCAAAAAAAGATGCCGTGCGGCTGCCGGGGCACCATGACAAGGTGGACATCCAGGAAAAAGAGGTGGCCATGGGCCGGGCCACGCAAGTGGAGCCATGATGAGCCATGGAAAGGTGGCGCCACAATCTCCACAGCTGTAACAAGAACAAACCAATTAGCATAATAATAATAATATACCTCTACCCTTCTCACTATTTCTGGCGTGCTTGTCAGATTCGTTGTACCCGCGTTTTATAGCTCTTGCATTGCGTCTGAAGCATTTACGAAGAGACACGTGCGGATATGTACCAGTACACGATTAGCAATGTAGCTTCTCAACTCTGAATGGTAAGTCAAGCCTTGTCTTGTGCGTCTCCTTTCTTCTTGTGCTCGCGTTTGAACCCTGCTGGACCCTTTACTTGTCATCATGTACCAACCGGCGCAGAAAACCTCACTGCTAAACTGCTTCTCAATGAAATCCGGCTATCCTAATTTCTCTAGTCTCAGTTCTGTTCTGTTTAATGATTATATCAATAGTACGGTTGATGTAATACTGTTCATTTTTTAACACGCTAATGCCACTGCGATTATTGCCCACGCTAAACAGTTTTCATGTCATTTTGCATGCCTCAGCCATGCAAACTATGATGTGCTTCTAAGAGAGAGATAATAAAACGAGAGAAAGGCAGAGAGGTGCTTCAAAGGCAATTGAAAAGCCGTTAATACAGCAAAGCTGTAGCTCATATCAATTCGCAACTCACAAGGTGTCTCAAGCTTGACTATTCTTCTCCTTCTTTTTACCCTCTCCCAACAGCTTTTCTTCTGAACGTGCGACACTGTATCCGTGTATCCCCTGTAAAATAGATTTAGGCGCAGTTTGGCAGTCGCGTTTCTTGTGTATTTAACCTGAATCATGTTTCAAAAGTTTTTGGGCAGCGTCTTGTTTAACGTGCAATGCCGATAATAATACATTTGTCGTTTTAAAACTGAAATAAATAAACAAAGAATTACACCATTTCCCGCTAAAGGGGACCATGGGGCGATGCGAAGCCGGAGCACTTGCACGATCGCGTTCCGTTGGCGTTCTTTGGGCATGCTACCGACCTGGCGTCGTGGAAACCGAAGAGGAACGCTACGTGCGTCTTGTCTTCCCTCTAGCCTGGCCGTTAATTCTCACAGGGCGAGCGGGGAACGCAGTCGGCAGGCATGCGAGAGGGGGGCAGCATAGGAGAGGAGAGAGAGGGGGAGGGGACGCGCATGCGCTGGTGCTCATCGCGGCGTTGCGCAGGAGAGAATTTCGGCATGTCTAGCCCGCGTTTCAGAGGAAGAGTGGAAAGGAGGATGGGAGAGGGGAAGTGGAGAGGGGGGAGGGTATTCGCATGCGCAGTAAGGGTGGTCACGCCGCACACCACCACCACCACCACCACCACCACCACCGGATTGAACTCCGCCATAAGATACTTCGCATCTGAAACCCAAGCAATGATTGGTAGGAGTAGCGAACTACTCTTCGTATTGTTCCCCAGTTTGCGCCATCTAGTTCAGATGTTGGAGCATTGACAATGCCGCCTGCACACCTAGCATGTCCGTGCTTGGTAACAAACACGTGGTTTGCTCGCATGGAGATGCTGCACAATGAAACCGTAAAACAAGGAACTGTAGTGTATCAGGTAACGCTCGCTCACTCATCGAAGCGCTACGCTTACGAATGGCCGATCAGCGGCTCGTAATAAAGGTGCTGGCGGGAAATTCAAACAGGTAGTTGTATAGGTACAGAGTAACTCAAAACAACTACAGCACCGTTTAACGTGGATGCACCCACTTTGACGATTGGTGGTACATCTCTATCCCGACGACTAACGTCCATGTTAAATGATTAAACAAACCCTTGTTGTAGCTGTAGTAGTTAAAGGTGAAAGCGTAATCAGAGAACGAGGTGAGAGCGTCGCATATTGGACGCAGAACTTGGTCGCCATCCCGCGGCATGTTAAAATGTGATTGAATACCACGGCCGGACTAGAGGGAAACGCAAAGCGCGTCATGCCGCCCCGGTAGCCCGGCCGCGATGTTTCTCGGGGCGAGCGCGTGAGCGCGGAACGCGGTGTTACAGCCAGGTGAGGCAGGCGCGCGTCGCAGAGCTATTTTTGGTTTGAATTAGCGTGATGCTATGAGCGAGGCCGACGCTTTTACGGCGCTTGGGCTGAGATCGCCACATCGCGGTGTGTTAAGGCATTGACAAAATTGAACTTCCATTGAAAACGCGCCGAATGGGACGGACGTGTAACGCGTTGCAGGTGCTAATCACGAAGGCCGCAGTAATGATGAATTACTTTACTTTTCCGCTCCCAGAGGGCAACATCAGCCCGCTGACCGGGAGAGTGGTAGATATAAAAGGCGCGTTTGTAAAGCCTCTAGAGTCTATGACCGTGGCGCAGTGGATAGCGTGTTGCGGACCGAGCGGTCGTGGGTTCGATGCCCGTTGGCGGAACATTTTTTCTTTGCCATCTGATCGTGTATGTTTTTTCGACGTCATTTCCGTGACGGAAATACGTCACTGAAGTCTTAGTGGACACCTGCATAAAACACTTTCGTGTTAAATGCAATTATTTGTTTGAGTAGGAATGTGCGAAATTCCCGACGAAATGGCAAGACATCCCTTACTCGCACACGGACCTAAAAATTACGGGAATCCGGGACATTTCAACCAGGTAGCCCTAGGGAGTCACGGATGCAGTGCTCCTTTTCTCCTACAGATGCTGCGCATTTAAGCATTCGGATCATTTACGTGAAAGCTCCGTGCAGCAGCCCGGCAAGGGGTTCTTTTTTTATTTTTTAAACAAATAGTTGACGACTCTGAGCACCACGTGCTTTACTAAACGCGGATCGGTGCATAATAGCCACGGCCATAGCGTTGCCACGGAGCCAATGCACGACAGGAAAGTGCTGCAATGCGACGTTAACCGACCACGTTAAACGCTCTCGGAATATCGGAAACACTCCCCCAATTTTTCAGCAAGCTCTACAGAAGCTGAAACTGGTGAGCGAGCAAAACGGGAAAAAATCTTTAATATCTTGAATCTTTTAACCTATTAAATACAACGGAATATGATATCTCACCTTACGCTGAACATTTGGCAGACGCACGAAATCCAAAGTCCCCAACGTAAACTAACCTTTCAGAACGCGTTGCTAAACACTGACACTAACGCAAGTGTTTCGTCAGTTAACTTAGGGGTTGGTTAGCGCTACAGCAGATACAGCCTGAAAATAAATAAATAAATAAATAAATAAATAAATAAATAAATAAATAAATAATAAATAATAAATAAATAAATAAATAAATAAAATGTTTATTCATATGCAGAAAACGATGGTTGATCCCTCTGTCATAGGAATCGGTATAACACGAAAATGAAACGTGTCGTCACAGAAGTAGTTGATTGCTTTAGTGCATTGGTATATCAGAGCTTGTATAATGTATATTGCTGTTTGGCAGATGTAGCACCGCCTGATGTGAACGTTCACACCTAGTGGCACATCTCCGTACCGACGACTAACGCCCATGATCATGATTTCACCCTTGCGGTAGCTGAAGTTCTTAACATATACGTGGACACCGCATATGGTGAATCCCGGGCAAATATGGCATCAACAAGCACATAAAAAAATCACAGCATATCCACGGAGTGAATGATGATGAGTGGGCGAAGCTGCAGAGGTTCATCGGTAAACCGTGAATCTTCCCTGAATTCTGCCCAGTACATCATCACCGACGTGAGATCGGGCGCGTTTATACTAAAGGTTCGATGAGAGTTATGACGACTTGCAGCTCACTTTAATTTTACATGTACGCTGTGAATTTTCATTGTTTAATCACGCACAGGAGAAATCGCACACACCCACTACCTTGGAGGTCAAAATCCAGTGCCTATATATACGGGGTGGTCAGTGAACGGTTGTGCAGCGCGAGCGGTCGGTTTTTTCAATCAAGACGCTGCCTCGCGACGCTGCCTGCGTCGGCGCCGCTGCGCCGCGAGGGAAGTAAGGGGAGGGGGGCGTAGGAGCGGAGAAAGAGGGGGAAGCGTAGGAGAGGAGAGGGCGATACATATCACGTACTGTCGCAGCGCATTGTCTTTAGGGAACCTTCATGTGTGCACGCCCCCTCCGTTTTTAAGACTGGTTACACACTACTACGACGGGGACGAACGGGTGCCGCTATAGGGAGCTTCGCCTCTAATAAACTCTGATACTCGGTATGCACTCCTCGAAAGCGAGTGAAACGCGAAGAGAAACGCTACGCGCGTTGCGTCTTCCCTCTAGCACGGCCGCTGCATAAAAAAATTACACCATTTTCCCGAGGGGAACCATGGGGTGATGCGGAGCATCGCGGATTGTTATTAACGGGTTCGAAGCTCAGGATCCGCTGCTCGACGTTGACGCTTCGAAGCTGCTTCGCGCTGACGAAGTTCGGGGTCCGCCGCTCGCTTTAAGCGTTTGCGTTCAGCGTCGCGTGCCCTTCGCTTCGCAGCTTTGTCTTGAGTGGACGTAATTGGGCTGATGCTGACGCGTGCTTGCGTCAGCCCACTCACTGACGGGACTGTTGCTTCCATCACTTCATCGGAAGCATCAACGGAGTCAAGCAGAGTGAACCGCTTAGAGGAGGAGAGTAGCGCATGCGCAACGAGAGCAGAAGCGAAAACTGAGGAGAAGAGCAAGCAGGTGGTACTAGAGAAGTGGAGAGAGTAACGCGCAGCTGTCGGAGAGAGGGAAGGAGGAGAGTTTCGCATGCGTAATGTGAGTGCGGACGCCAAGGCCAATGCCGCGGGACACACCCCCGCGCAAGAGATGCGCCGCGTCTAGAACAAGGTATGTAGCGGCCGTGCCTCTTGCCTGGTAGTTAATTGGTGTGGCATGCGCTACGAATCTGAGGTAGGCGTTGAAGTGTTCATCGCAGAGGAGGTGCGACTCTCAAACCTCTAAGATAACCTTGCACTGCAATGCATCTCCATCGTATTTCGGACGGCGATTATTACACGCGTCATAAACACTCGTCAGATATCGACACCACGTTGTTTCTGTGCGACTTGTGCAAGGCTGTGCTGCTTTCATCGGCTCATTTCTTTAGCCACAAGTATTTCTGCACCCTCGAAAGTAGCTTGTGTCGCAGTTCTTTCGAAATAAACAAGGCATGGACAAATGCCCCAGGGGTGCGCCGCAAACCAAACAAAAATACTAATGGCGCGTTTCAGCTGTATACAAAGAGAGTGACTCGAGTATTGCTCTTTTATTGCACACTGATCGTTTATAATGTTTTGTGGTCGCAGTCCATCGCGCCAACTTTGTATTGTCATTCTGGTTTTCTTGAACGCTATACGTGTGAATTCATTGACATATCTTTTTTTTTTTAATATTCCCTCTATGCCTTCGCATGCCACGGATGCGTGCATAACCACGTGCTATTGGAAACAGCAAGCGAGGTCCCGCGATCAGCGGAAAGATGAGTGCGATGATCTATCTAGAGTTGCTGTATATGCTAGCGTTAGGTAGCAGACTTGCGTATCTGTCTTCCAAACACCGCAAGCAACCATGTATTGCGGGAAAGCTGACGCTCGGGCAGTTTTTGTATTCCTCGGTGCTGCTGCTGCGGAGAACGGGATTGACACTAGTCGTTGACAGTAAAGCTTATTGCCGGTCTTCGTCGATCTGCAGCACCGACAAGCTAATGTTGATGAATCATGCTCGCTCGCACGTGTGCGACGCCGGCCGTCTCTTTGAAATGCATATATTTCGATATATTGTTATACAAGAGTAGCTTATATTTCAGGCGAGCAACTAAATTGCACGGAGACATAAGAACAGAGGTTGAAGAGCGCTTGTGTGCACGGCGATTCTTTCCTAACCGAAGCCCACTGCCGATCTTGTTGACGATACAAGCTTGCGTCGGTACTTTCTGTTTCTTCGTTCCGGTAACTGATCAATTCTATTAAAAATAGTGTTACCTTGTTATCGGCATTGTCAGGGCCCCCTCGTTGCGTGAACAGCGCATGAAGCATTGGGAAGTCATCGCAAACGAAGATAAAATGTTGTGGCTAGAACCTGAAAGGTTCCGATATGCGGCTCGTTTTGTCCTGGCGCCCAAAAGAACATGGCGGATTTAGCTTATGGGATTGTCGACAGATGGCGCCGTGCATTTTGAATATATTAACATCGACCTAATCGAAGTAGACAAGGCTTTACGCCAACTTAAAAAAAAGTTTTTTTTTTTTGTCGAGCGTGGTGGCACACATGTGACCACCCCGTTATAAAGGGGACGCTCATAGCGTCCATCCATCATTGCATGGCCTATTAGCTATAGCAATCAAACAATCTGCAAATAAAATGAGCTCATTCATTTCA
Organism: Rhipicephalus sanguineus; assembly: GCF_013339695.2. NCBI lineage: Eukaryota > Metazoa > Arthropoda > Arachnida > Ixodida > Ixodidae > Rhipicephalus > Rhipicephalus sanguineus. Next base: position 65,358,550 of record NC_051184.2, on the reverse strand, counting down.
TTGAAGCACACTCGACGAGTTGAGCAGCGCTTCGCTCTGCGTGGCCTCCGCAACCAAGTCCGGCAGCGCGCCGTCGTAGAGGATCACAGAGGCCACGTAGAAGGCAGCGCGTGGTTGAGATCTGCTCCGTCAGAAGCCGCTGCAATCCCAGTTGTTCAGCAGAGAACAGCCTGTTCTTTCAATGAGGTCATTGAAATAAATTTCAATAATTATTGTGACAGCTATTCGGCCTTTTAACTAAGCTAATGCTGTGATATCGTAAGGAACCTACGCAATTCTTAACTTGAACAATTACATCATTTTCAACAGAGTTTTTATTTTTCTTAATAGGGTTTCATGAAATTCGAGCCAACGCTCAACTGCCAGTCAACACGGGCCCAAATCCTCCTTGAAAAGCATTATGCCGCTAGAGGCTAGGGCCATAAACAAAAGCTAATAAAGTCCGCGACCATATCGTTCAGCCGGTGCCACGTATCGGAATCGGAGTATTTTGAACACCTGGAGTTTTTGAACGCGCACATAAATCTACGTACACCAGTGCTTTTGCATTACGGCACTGTTGCCATTTAATCTCCGTCGTCTGTGAGCCGCGGTGGTACAGTGGTTACGGTCCTCGGCTGTTTACCCGCAGGTCACGGTTTCGAACCCGGCTGCGGCTGTCGCATTTCGATGAAGGCAAAATGCTAGAGGCCCGTGCACTGTGCCTTGACAGTTAATAATAAAGAACATCAGATGGTAGACATTTTCCGATCCCTCCACTACGGCGCGCTCGATGATCATATCGTCGTTTTGGCGCGTAGAACAGAAATTCCGCCGTCTACCTTCTTGAAACAGCCACAAGACAGTGCACCGCTTATCTGATAACGTTACATTACTAGCAACGTAGAGAAATTGAGGATATTTCTTGATCTAAAGCAGCTCGACGAAGCATGCTGCGCGAGACGCGCACGCTGCTACGATGGCGAGCTTGTCATCGCTCAAAGAAAGACGACGAAAAATAGTGAGAGAGAGACGAACGTATGCACATTGCTCGACTTGCCTACCCTCCTCTCCACTATTTATCGAAAGCGTATCGCCGGCATGCTTTTCAATCGGCGTGGAAAAATACAAAAGGATACAGGATGAGCGCTGGTCCAGTTTAGCGCGTGGCAGCATGTATTATTTAAACACGACAGCGAGCGTAATGCTGAACGAGAATACAGTGCAAACCAAACATCAATTACGTCTTGTGAGTTAACGAAGAAAATCAACTTTTTGCTGAGGTGGTCTTTACAGTGTCAACAATCGTTCACCGTAGTATAATCATAAAGCCGAACGAGAACTGAAAAAATGATGTTTACCACAGCAGATCATTGCATGGCCAAGCTGTGCTGGATTACCTTAAAAATGGTGTATAACCGAATACTAAGGTTTAAAGCAGACTGACTCACCACAAAACGTTATTAAACCTGATGATATCACCTCAGATACAATGCTCGAAGGGGATTGATTTACACTTTTCCATAACAACATTCGCGACTAAATGCTGCTGTAATAAAAGTTGCCTTTCTTCATTCTCACCCTCCAACATGAGATCAGAAGTGCTGGTGGCAGATGTGAAAGGAGCTCAATTTTCGGTGCCGGTCATGGAAGAAAAGAAATTGTTTGTTTCAACCGCTTACTACAAATATCCTGATCGTCATGATGCAGTGCCAGGGCAAAGACACTGTGTTGTTGTCTGCGTGTCTTTGACATAAACACAGGCATAAAACACAGTGTCTTTGTGCTTGCGTATTCACGCTACACAATAAATATTACAGTTGTTAGCGTTTTACGTCGCAAAAGAACGATATGATCAGGAGGGACGCCGTAGTGGAGGGCTTTGAAAATTATCACCATCTGGTGTTCTTTAACGTGCACAGAAATCTAAGCACACGGACCTGTAGCATTTCTACTCCATGGAAATGCGGCCGCCGCGGCTGGGATTCGATCCCGTGACCTGCGCGTCAGTAATAGAGCACCAGGGCTGTCACTATTACACTGTCGTATGACACTATGCACCATGACGATCAGAAAAAGACAAACCCTCCTACAGAAGTTTGCCACTGCCGTAGCAACAGATTGTCTACCCCCAAACACGTAGACTGCGCTGCTTCAAACAAAACATCGCACGATTAGCTAGCTGTTCGAGAGACAAATTTCGCTACTCCCATTCGTAACACCGCAAATGCTATATTAAATTAGTGCAATGATGAGTTCTTGCCTTAGCTAGAAAAACATACTCATCAGACTTGCGTGGCGAAACAAGCAATACCGTGCACCGCAATTTTGTAGCAAACGCGATAAACAAAGTGCGCATCGGAATTATTGTTTAGCGAACGTACACGCGTTTCTTATTCTGTATTCCGCGTGTATGCCTTGCAGAAGCTTACGTTTCACGGTGCAATCACAGAAAACCACTAACTATCAAGCTATATTTGTAGCAAAATTATTCATTTTCTGCTCACCCCAGTTGCAGCCGTGGCGTCCCCTTGCACGTCTCGGCTAGTTCTGACTTTTCGCGACGTCAGCGCGCATGCGCCGCGTTTTGCGTGGGAGCCCGATCCGGTCAGCCGAACGCATCTCGTCGCTCGCCTCTGTTATTGACAACGTTATCACTATCGCATTTGCCTCGTTATCACTCTCGGTGAAGACCGCGAAGCCTCGCGTACTACCTATTGAAATATTGAGTCGAGACTGGTGGCACGCCTCGCGTTGACGAAGTTTCGCTCAGTGCGCGAATTCGTAGGGACCATACTGTAGCCAAGGAAAGTGATTACTTCGTAGTTTTGACTTAGTACTGTCAAACCATGTGTCCGTCTGTATACCAGGGATCTCAAACACACGGTCCGCGGTCCTTTCGCTAGCGGCCCTACCTGCACATGACTGTCTTCGTCCCGCATTTTTTTTCTTAATAAGTATGTCCATGAACGTTCATCTTTGCCAAAAGGTATCCGCATTATTTTTTCGCCTATTGCGATGAATAATGCATTGTTGAGGTACGCTACACAGACGCAACTGCTCTCAAGCATATTTTTTTCGTGATGCACCCCTTACGGTCACAATAGGCTGAAGCATAACCGTGGAACAAAAGCTCTATATTTCAGTATAGGCGTGCGTCCAGAATTTAATCATTCCTGAGATCGGTATCGGTATGTTTCGCAAAACCTGACGTCAAATCCCATTCAGAAATGACCCATATGTCAGATATGCGAAATGACATGCGGGACCTGAGTGTGCTAATTAAAATGTGTAGCTTTTTGCTACGCGTAGCATATTGAATCAAGGTGTGTAGCCCATTGCTACTGCATAGCAAAACCTTATCTGAAATTCCACGGGGGGTAGGAGGGCATTCCCCCCCGGACGCGAATGGTGGCAGGAATTGTGTGACGCGAATAGGGAAACTCAGACATTCCAAACAATCTGCGTTATTTTACACTAATATACAAATAAGCTGTTAACTGGAAAATAAAAAGAAAATGCCGGCGTTCTCAAAATTCCTTGCCACAGCACCGTGTAAGAAGACAACAAATGCGAAATTACGGTTATGCGAGATGTAGAAGGAAGTTGGGCAATTTGATAAAGGAAGAGACTCGTGTTGTTTACTTGCAGTGCGCAAATCACGCAACTAAGCACGTGCGCATTGTCGCGTCTCAGTACCGTGCTTTAGTTTAAGCACAGGTCGCTTCACTGTACTTAAGCGGTTCGTTTCTAGATTCCGGTTGGTCTGTGCGCGCCTTGAGCAGTTGCTTGCTAAGTGCTTGCAAACTGTCCACGGAGACCAACGAACATGGCAGCCAAAGAAATGCTTCGAAGAATTTCACGCTACCCGGCGGCAAAGAAGATCAGGAGAGAATTGGAGGAGGCAGGTCTCGGGACAAAGCCAAGTGAGCTTCTGTAGAACATTCCTATTGAATATCGCCAAAGAAAAAAAGGACACCACGGAATGCGAATGCCTGAACTTCCAGGTTTTATGTTTCACCTCTGTCTGAGAAAGCGATAGCACAGATTTTCGGACTTTCCAGGCTAAAGGTGCGTTACGCCAGCTGGTAGGTGTCCTTGCTGGATTTAATGTCATTGCATCTGCAACAAAAGGCCATGGCAGTACGAAGATGCTGGCCTATGTACGCAAGAACCTTGTAGGAAGGCTACTGGCCACGGTGGTCGAATGGTTGTGGTGCTCGACTGCTGACCTGAAGGCCGCGGGTTCGAACCCGGTCGCGGAGGCCGCATTTCCGATGGAGGCAATGATGCTTGAGGCTCATGTACTTAATTTAGGGGCACGTTAAGGAATCCCTGGCGGTAGAAATTTCCTGAGTCCTCCACGACGGCGTCCCTCATATTCTTATCGCGATTTTATGATGCAAATCCCCAACAAATTTTATATTAATATCCTCGTAGGAAACTACTGAGGCATGCTGCTGTGTTTAAAGAGACAGTGACCGAGTTAGACTGAACAGGGAAGATGCTTTTACTAGCATTAAAATTTTGAACGCTCTTTTGAATCTGCTGCAGATTCGAATGAGCGCAGTAACGGTGTACAGGTGCCCCAAAAGTAAAACGGAGCACGCGAGATGTGGCCAAACCGGGGAAATCTGCATGCCAGTGCGCTCTATGAGCAGATGCGTGGCAGATAGCGCGAGTGCTTCGGCAAATTTGGCTGACCCGTCCCGATATTCTGATGCTCGCTTTAGCGCTGGCTCGAGCGAAGCCACGCTGCTACCATCACTGCTCGTCAGGGGCGAAAGTGGTGGCACTCTTGGCGGTACAGAAAGCGGACGCCTCCAAAGATTTTTTCGCAGCGCGGGCAAAGAAATGCATAAGGCGTTCAAGGCGCCCCTTACGAGCAGTGATGACAACAGTGCGGCTTCGCTCGAACCGGTGATAAGGCGAGTATCAGAATATTGGTATGGATCAGCGGGATATGCCGACGCACCCTCGCCATCTGCAGCGCATCCGCTGACAGAGCGCGCTGGCATGCAGTCTTGCCTGGGTTGGCCACAGCTCGCGCGCTCCGTTTTACTTATTGGGCACCTGTACATTGATTGTTATTGTTAATGTTTTTTTAGACCTGAACACACTTGACGTCTCCTTTGCCTCTATAAGCTGACAACGCACGCGCGGGCCGCGCATGCATAAATGCTGTGTAAACGGGACGCACAAATCTGCCTCGGTCGCCTACATATTTTTGCTTTCGTAACAAAACGGCACTAGCTTCAAGGCATTTACTAATCAACACTGTCAACTCAGGTAACCGTGAACGTGCTCTACCTACAATCTTCGGTGGAATTTCTGCGCCACAGCATTTGCTCCTTTTTTTATTTAGTTAATTTGTGTTCCGACCGCTTGTACTTTTAATCGCAGTTGTTATACTTCATCGAGGCGCGCGTAAAGATTACAGTGAACACTCGTAGGTAACGCACTGTTCTCTTTCGGGAGATCAGGAATTGCTTGTATTTCGCCTATGTTATCAACGCGCGAGTTTAGTGTTTAGAACAAAATGTGAACGATGCCGAGTACCATTTGTATTCTACTATAGGAGAGCAGGCGTGAATTATTTTAATTTTTCTATTATTCACGACGTGAGCCCCCCGTGCAGACGGTTAACAAGCGAACCTGAAACGTGCGGCCCCGGGGTTTATCGCTAAGTTAATGCCAATGGCTTATTAGTCTTTTTCAATTATTGGTTACGGCTGTCCAGAAATCGTAATCGGTGTTTGCCACCCGTGTATGCCCAATCTTACTGTGCGTGCTAAATATTGCGCGTGCTTGCAAGTCACATTGCATGTCACAGCAACTTGTACTTGCACATTCGCAGACATTTAGAAATGTTTCGGCGAAGACGCTCACACAGGAACGTCTGATCCGCCTTAACTTTGTTAAAGCGGATCAGACTAATTTTGTGATGGCATGGAAACCTAATGCGGGGTGGTACATCTACCCGATAAGAACACAAGGCGGAATATGCATTACCTAACCGTCTCTGACTAGAGTGCCACCTTGTTGTACGAGACGTCATTAGGTACCCATCAATTGTTGGTGCATGAGGGAAAATTCGAGTGCCAGCGCACTAGCACGGTGTAAGAAATATACGGGATCGTGTTTACCGAAAATACTGGCGAAATATTTATTGAAGGAAATGAGTTCCAGAAGGTACATATATGCACATAATGCGGCATATGCGAATATATTTCAAGCATACCGACAGTTACGTCTACGAAAGTGAACCTTTAGGGACCTCTGGTGTCTGTAGAATGCATTATGCGGCGATGTCAGAATTCAGTCTAAGATATCTCTTTATTTCCCGTTTGAACGTTGTTGTACTTTCTAGTGGGGACCCGCAACTACGACCGAGAGTAACACCGGAGGAAGAAAGACACTTTCTTAGGACGTCACGTGGAAGCAGTGACCGGTTATAAAGTGTGCAGCCATTCTGCTGCGGAATGCGAGGTGAGCGCCACTAATGCTTCAGTTGAATAAAGTAGCACGGCGAAATGTTAGCGACAAGCAGGGCGCCTATACCGTACGACAGAATACGGAATACTATTCCGTGCTGAGGACTGCTGTTTCCTTGGGTAGTTGGAATACCACACTGTATTATTGGACGCACATGAACAACAAGGACCACAATGAGGTACATATAAACCACAAACGAAAGCGCTCTAGCAAATGGATTTTATTCCAGCATCCTGCGTAGATTTATGCGTGCTATCTCGAACCATGTGACGTATGGCATCGCACAATGGAGTTAAGGAGAAACGTTTTCTGTAATGACAACGCAACCGACGGACAGCTGACACATGTGGCCCCTATAATGATTATAAGTTGTGCTGTATCATTTCTCTCGTGTTTCTACCTTTCTGGTGGCTGATTATGCAGAAATTTGAAAATACGGGTGAGCAACCACAGTCATTGAAGTTTATCGACAGGTGCACGTCCCTGAACCGTGCAACATTCTGTCTGCGGAATTTTGGCGAAATTTTGTGAATATATGGAATGACCATCAGTTTTTCTTTCTGCTGTTTACGTTATCTCCGGTACTATCCGGACTTAGCACTTTCTTTAGCACTGTTCCTGCTACCGAAACGAGCACATCGGTTTGGTAACTCGCTTAGGTTAGACGTGCCACTTGTTCAGGCAGCTGGTCTGTGCCGCATGACCAGAAGACTTCCGAACTGCGTTTGTGAAATAAAGGCTCACTCTACCACGCTTCACCAACATAGTAGGATGAACTGAATGGCAGAAGAGGTTTCTTAGCTCGAGGATGATAAGCCCAACAGGTATGTTTGTCATGAAAGGTCAGTTGAAGGTGAAGGAACTGCGAAGTCTTGTTAGCCGGTGACTCGTCGGAAACTGCAAGTGGAGCGAAACAATTCCAAAAAAAATCTAAAATAGCACTTATATAAGAGCTGCTACCATGGCTATTGTCTTGTACGACTATAAAATCATCGACTTATCTAGATATTTACGATGCTAATACCGTGTAGCCTGGTCAGTAGGCGTCTGCCTAGTTTAGCTGAAAAATGTCACTGAGGATCGGGGCCAGGCAGCACCCTATAAAAACACAAGGTGTTTGGATGTACACTTTACCGTTCCATTCAATGTACGTAGATCGCAGATAGGACGAGAGCAGTTCGATGCAGCTGGCTACTGTCAAGCCGGTTTCGTTTTGAAAAGTCACTGACCCGAAGCATTCGATACACTCCTAGACAACTGTGCAGCTGAGCGTAGGGTAACGATTAATAAAGAACTTTAACATCTACTGACCAAACTCTAAAGTCCTGACTCATGTTCTGCTTGGGAAACTCAACTACCTCATCAGAGTGTATCACCATGTATTAGTCGTCAAACGAGAAGAGCCCTAGTTGCGCCTGAAGAAATCTTTTCATGCAGTTTCACCGTGTCCAATCCTCAGAAATGACTCTGAGAGGGCATTGTACTTTATGCATTTTAACGTGATAGCGTTAAAGAGCTTGGTCTGAAGAAATTCCGGCGTGGGTGTCACACCATGTGAATTACATTATGACCCGCCCCATAATGACCCCTCCCCCAAGTACCCGCCCAGTTTTGTGTAAATGATCCCTGTGTTTTGCCAAACATAAACGGCTCCGCGATTAGAAATAATTACCACGGAAACGTCGAGGACTAACCAATTTGTTTTGTGATTGGTCTCGTTGCAATAGCCAAAGCGCATTTCAGATTTTTTAAAGATATTTGCAATGACCATTACCCGTCTTTCGGACGGACCACAGTGATTCGCGAGACGTTTGATCATTATCAAAAATAAGAATACATCTAAGAAAGTCATATAAACAAAGAGATCTCGGACACCTATGAAAACGACATTAAAACATCCTTTTAATGCTATTTGGGTCAATGTCTAGATCTTTTCTTCCATAATCTTTCATCCAGACCAGACGAGCGTCCGTCACTCTATCGACTTTAGAAAAGCCTTTTTTGGTGATTTGTTTTTTAGGACAACGACTACAATATACTGACCACCAGCTGTTCATAATGTGGCTATGGAATTGTACAGCTGAGATGGAGGTCGCGCGTTCGGTGCGAGTCGTTGTGCCCACATGCCAAGGCGGTCGAAATCGCAGCTCGAGCATGTACTTACATTTACTTGTATGATAAGTGCATGGATTGTGTTTGTTTCTGCACCCAAACCTCGAAAATTAAATGAAGTTCGGAAATACTGTTTGCGATTGTTTCCCATGACGGCACTTCCTGTTTCTCTTGCGACTGAAATCTCTGAGAATCGATAAGTTTACGTAAATGAATAATAGGTCGAAATAGTTTCACGTATGAAATGCCCATGAATAAGAGAAAACAAGATAATAAAACGTACTTGAGGGCGTTAAGATGAGACACAAGGTGAGTTACGCCGGGGCTGCCACCACATTAAGTCAGAATATTCCTCCCGGATGCCTGAAATGTATCTAAAAAGCTATATGATGGAAACTATTAATTGTACTCCGTGTCACTGGTCCTTTTGTTGTTTTAGCATTAGTTCTACACACAACAATTCGTTTACCGTAATAATAAATGTGAATTAGTTGAACAAAACAAAGTGATGACTGATAGCAGTAGTGAACTACTCTTCGTATTGGTCGCCAGCTTGCGCCTTCTAGTTAAGAAATTGGAACATTTACACTTTCGCTTGCATGCTCAGCATTTTCGTTCTTGGTAAAAACGCGGAGTTTGCAAGCATGGAGAGGCTGCACAATAAAACCATAGAACTAGAAACTTTCGTGTATCAGGTAGTGCTGGCTCACTCACTCATCTGCGTCACTGCGGCGCTACGCTTGACGAAAGGCCGATCAGCGGTTCGCAACATAGGTTCTTGCGGAAAGTTCAAACAGGTAATTGTATAGTTCCAGAATTATTAAACAATTACACCATCTCTCGCTAAAGGGAACTATGTGTCGATGCGAAGCAGCGGGGAGATGGTTCGCTTGAGCGGGGGCGTAGGTGCACGAGGCGCTTTGAAGACGATGGCCTTGTGGTCGGTGAAGTGTAGTGTCAAGGGTGCGCGAGAGAGGAGAGCGTAGCAGAGGAGAGCGAGGGGGAGGGGACACGCATACGCAATGGGGGTGTGGACGCTTCCCGTTGCGTGTTTGTGCTGGCGCTCATCACGGCGTTGCGCAGGAGAGAATGAGGCGCGCGAGATGGGGGAGCGTAGGAGAGAGAGGCGGAGAGACGCGTATGCGCAGTGGGGGTGTGGACGCCGCCGGAGGGATGGACAAAGCCCCTGCCTTAAGCTGGTTCGCATCTAAAGCAATGTTTTTCTTGAGTAGGAATATACAAAATTTCCCATAAAATGCCAAGATTCCTTATTCCCACATGGACCTAAAAATTACGTCAGTCTCTGAAATTTCAACCACGCAGCGCTGAGTTACGGGTGAAGTGCTCCTACCTCTCCTAGCAATGTTACTTAAAAGTAACATGCAACGGTCCGGGAAGTGTTATATATTTCAAAAGTCGCCCGCATCTTCCCACGGGGGGAACTCGAGTAAATGCGTCGGAGAGTGGTGGAGGTTTCGCGTGAATGTTGCGTAAAATTGTTACACGATGCGCACACCAAGTACGACTTGAGCGGCTCCAGCGTACACGAAGTTCCGGGTCCGCAGGTCGCTTCAAACGCTTGCGTTCACCGTCGTATGCTCGTCTCTTCGCAGCCTTGTCTTCTGCGTTGCTTGCTGTTGTTGACGCCAACGACGGTGAGGGTGGGGTAACGTTGCCTTCAACGAGTGGTGGGACGCTGATTGAAGGTACTGTTGCTTCCATCGCATCTACTCGGGTTAAGCAAAGCGTCAAGTCCAGCGAAAGCCAAGTAAAGACGGCACTTGACTGAATTCCGAACGCGCGCTCCGCGTTCGATCGAGAGGAGCGAGGGACGGAGAGGAGGAAGGGAGGGAGGGAGAGGCCTGCTGCCGGCACGAGACGAGCCGAGCATGCGAGGGAGGGAGAGGAGAGGCTTGCTGCCGGCACGAGACGAGCCGAGCATGCGCAGTGGGGGTGTGGACGGCGGCCGACGCCGCAGGTGCGACTAAGAAATGCTCCACATTTTAAAAAATTGGCCGCGTATCTGCGTGCTTCGCTGCAAATCTCGTCTAAAGACGATAGAAGAGGCGCTGCGTGAGATATGAACGCCATCTGGCAATACGTCGGGAAACGTGGATGCTGAGTTGCGGGCTGGTAGTCCCGGCGCAGCAGCAGGCGAAGACCGGCGGTGACCAACGCGACCGGCGGGGACGCCAGCCAGCCCGAACACGCGGTTTGGCGCGAAGCGCCGAAGCAGAAGAAACGTCCGCACTCAACGAGTACTCTCCACACACTCTTTTATATTCACGTCGTCTGGGTAAAGCAGGAATGCCAGAGCGGCGCCCCATGGCATTCGTACAGTGCAATACTGAACCGAAACCGAAACACAACAATGAGCTCGTGCAGAGGACACGGAGAAAGCCAAGTTTCGGCGCAGTCGCATTTTCAACGCAGCTTAAGAAACTAGGGTGTCTAGAATTACGTATTTATGTATTTTCTATTAAAGGAACACACCACCTAATACATACCTAGTGATGTTGCGCCTCAGATATGCGTAATGTTTGCTTTTTGATCAACAATGTACACAAGTATGAACCTAGTCAGCCGTTCACGATGGCTGGCCCTTGGACAAGTGGTTTAACTTTGGCCGAGTGGCTGAATCGAGGGACGTGCCGACAAATAGAAAGACAGACCAAAATTTCTGCGTTTAAGTTCCCCAAGAAAGAATATCGTCTTTAAAATCGTTGACGATTTAATGCACCACGTGCTCTGCTAATGGTGGGGAGTAACTATCTCGGAGAGGCAGATATACGCCACAGGCGTACTGCAACGGAACCACTCGCTGACAGGAAAGCACACCAATACCACGCTAACCGACCACATCAAATGCTCTGGGAGTATCTCAAACTTTTCGTCACTTTTTCAGCAAGCTTTACAGCACCTGAAACTAGTGAGTGAGCAGAACGGTGAAAAATCTTCAATAACTTGAATCTTTTAACCAGTTAAGAACAACGGAATATCATATCCCACCTTACGCTCAATACCTGCCAGATGCACGAAATCTGAAGTCCCCAACGTCAATGAACCTTTCAGGGCGTGCTGCTAAATGATTTTTGTCAATTAATTTAGTGGGCCAGTTAGTGCTATAGTAGATACAGCCTGAAAATAAATAAATTGATAAATAAATAAATAAACGAATGTCATATGGTTAACCATATATAGAAATAAATAAATGAAATAAATATAAAGAAATAAATGAAAAACAGATAGATAGATAGATAGATAGATAGATAGATAGATAGATAGATAGATAGATAGATAGATAGATAGATAGATAGATAGATAGATAGATAGATAGATAGATAGATAAGATCATTCAATTAATTTTCATTACTTACTGTGACAGCTATTTGGACCTTAACTAAACGTATGCTATGATATCGTAAGGACCCTATACAATTCTTAACTTAACCATTAAGTCCTTTTTACCTGAGGTTTTATTTTTTTAAATAGGGTTTCATAAAATGGGAGCCAACGTTCAACTACCAGTTGACTCGGGTCCAATTCCAGTGTGCTCCTAGACAAATATGATGTCGCTAGGGGCTAGCGCCATAAGTAATAATAATAATATCTGATGTTTAACGTCCCAAAACCACGATTTGATTATAAAAAGACGCCGTATTGGAGAGCTCCGGAAGTTTCGACCGGCTGGGGTTCTTTAACGTGCACCTAAATCTCCCTCCTTCTCGGATTTCTACTGTACAGCCTTCCTGCCCTGTCCAACACGTGCAAGCAAGCTCAAGCACGTCGGGCATGCCTTGGCCTTCCAAGATGCTCATCGACAGTTGCAACTATCGCTATCGCACAAGAACAGCCGGTCACAACTCATATCATTGTTGAGACGCTGAGAGCGTACATTCGGCTTTTATCACGGCTACCGTCACAACATTTAGCCTGTTGGCCAGCGCGCAGGCCAATGCTTCGTTCTGCGGTATTGCGACGAAACACTACGACTTGGCTTCAAACCTTCGATGCGCCCGGCATCTGCGTTGTGGAGTCTCCATCAACCTGACGTGTGCTTATCGGTTCCTGGAATCGTTAAGAAGGCACGCATGTCACCGCTAGCCCTGAAGCAGTTGTCTTTGCGTCTGTTGGAAGAAACCTACTTCGACCGCGAGCATGTTCACACCGAAGGCTCCACTAATTCCAACAGCTCTACCTGAGCGGTGGTTGTTCCATCTGATAACGTACTGCTACAGTTCAAGTTTTCTCACATCACGACGTCGACAGCCGCAGAACTCGCATCGCTTCAAGGTGCGGCCAAGTACATCCTTCAGCAGTCACCTAATAGATGGGCCATCTTTTGCGACTCCAGGTCACCCTTACAAACACTACGGTTTGCTTTACGGCGCGGATTACACGAACAATCCGTGTACGAGATAAGGCGCGACTACCACCAAGCACTCGAGGAAGGACATGAAATTATATTTCAGTGGTTGCCGAGTCATTGCGGAATTGTCGGCAATGAACGCGCGGATGAAGCTGCACGATCGGCTCATGACCAAGATCTGGGGACACCTATACCACTCTTGAGAACGGACGCCGCGCGGCGACTACAATCATTTGCACGCCGTATCACTCTTTTACAATGGAATACAAAGGGTTTTTCAAATGGCGCGCCAGTATTCGATTGACCCAAATTTGCAACTTCGTTTGCCATCCGGGCTCTCAGGACGCGATGCAGCGTTACTGTGTCGCATGTGGTTGGGCGTAGCATTTCCGAATGCGTATTCGTGTCTCTTTGGGATGACCAGCAGTGCGGCATGCAGCATTCGCGCCTGCGAGGAGACGCTTGAACGCATTCTATGCCACTGGCCACCATACCAGGCTCAACAACGTAATATGGAAGTCAAGCTCCGTCACCTGGATTCAAGACCACTGACAGAAAATAAGATCTTGGGCCCTTGGCCTACGGTCTCGCATATGCGCAAGGCCACGAAAGCCCTCTTGTGCTTTTTGAGGACCACCGGACTTCACGAGCGCCTGTGAACTAACACTCTTAAAAAAAATGGAGCGACCCTCTCTTCTTTAAGGGAGAAACGGCGATGTCCCCAATGTTCGTCTTCAAATGGAGAAACCGTTCCTCCCTTTTCAATGGAGAAACCGTCAAAATCAAGATGGCTGACGCCAAGCCAACGAAGCGAGCAATAGATTTAGGCCTAGCGAGTGCATCGATTCTCGACTGATAAAGAGTATGCGGCACTGGCAATCACAAAAAACGGTCCCGCTGAGCTTAATATCGAACGATATGACAATAAAATCAAGGAGACAAACGTGTAGTGATGAAAACGTCGCGAAACGGAACGACGGAACTCGTACGTTTCGCTTGGCCAGCGAGACGGCGTTCACTTTAAAAGAGACGGATACTGCAAAAGGGTTCTCACCCGGAGACTGTACGTTAGGCTTGCTGTCTTTATTTGTCGAAGCGTCACACGGTGTAGCGACGTTATCCACGCGTTTGTGCCTCCAAAATGTACATTCTGTAGCATCAAAACAATCCCGGCGTAGCAGAGCATAGTTTTGATAGATAGATGTTCAACTTCATATAAGTAGGTGGAGCTGTGAGAGCGCCGCGGCCGTGAAGTAGGTGGTAGCTGGCGCCATCTGGAGGGATTAAACAATACTAAAAAAAAGTTCTTTCTGTCAGAGGCGGCGCACGTTGATATTGCACACTGCATTTCGGGAAGGTAGGCCCATTCATAGATTACTCAAGGACACCGGAATGTTGATACAGCTTTTATTAATACGCACTCGTTCACTTGGCAGATACATAGTACACACAATGAATTCAATACATACACAATTCATTCGCATGTACAAAACCATTCACTACAGACGCTTACACATACCCCTCTATGAAGCGCTGGCCCTTATATAGTCACTGAATTACAGTGGACCATGGTGGCACAAAGGTGCGTCATTTTTATTCAACTATTTACGATTCCATGGCTGCGTCACCATATACGCCGACATTATTAAATAGTAGCTATGACTTAGCCAAGCGCACCAGTTAATCTAAAGCCGCATAATAATGAACGATATGATTACAGAGTTGAATAAGTTAGTGCGAAAACGACCGCATTGAGAGCCGTTCATACCATTCCGATGACATTTTGAAGTAGCGCTATCTTCCGACAGCGGCCACAGATAAAATTTCACTCTCTCATTTCTTTATTTTCAATAGTTACTGTGGGAGGGCGCAAGATCAGCAAGATGCCGTTCAGACTCCGTTGCCTTTGTCGCGTCGATTTCGTTGAGTGGTTTGGCGTTGACATCGGTTCACATTCTATTTATGCGTTGACCACAAGTATGACGATGGGCCATGGATTCGTTCAACTGCTAGCCCTTCAGTGACAATGCTTCTGATGCGGTACGGCCGTCTCATTTGTGTATGCGAACATTACAACGCGGGTCGTGCGAAGAAACAAGACAAGATGGCCTCGCACCACACGGTGGTCTTTCGAGAGCGATGTCAGTGGCTCTTGGCGCCGCGGCAGCTCGATTACTTGAGTAGAGAAACTGGCGCTACACCGCGCGAATTATGGAAAAGAACGCTACCCACACTACGTGTTCTGTAATATTTCAGTACGCTGTACCTACATGCTGCTCTGCTACTGTCACGTCACGGTATTCGCCTGGCGTGTGAAATTGCGGTCATTGTGCGACAACTGTGTAGTTGTCGTTGTGGCGGTGGTTAGTCTTGCGTTGGATTTGGAATACTCTTTTCACAAAGGTGAGTGAGAGTGTTAGTGATTACCTACTGTGCACAGCTGTCATTAGAATTAGATTTAGAATTAAATTAGATTAGAAGCGCATTTTGTGTTGAGTTTCGCACGCCAAAGCAAAATCCTGAGAACGAGAGATACATACTGCACGCGTGCATAAGTCCGTCCTAATTCTCAGTGATGGCATGCGTATTCCAAAACGCATGTGATTGAGAATTTTGGCTTAATTGACAGAAGTCATTGACTTATTTTTCAGATATGTGCAATTATGATGCAGGTTAACGTTAAAATGCGGCCACATTTCAATGGGGGCGAAAGGCAAAGAACACCCATGTGCTTATGTTCGGGTGCACGTTAAAGAACCCCAGTTGACTGAAATTAATCCGTAGTCCCACACTACGGCGTGCCTCATAATCATACGGTGGTTTCGACACGTCAAACTCCAGCAATTATACGTTACCGTACTTTCACGCATGCGCTGTCCAGTGGTATCACGTTTGCTAAAATGTTGTAAAAATTAACTTTCATGCTTCTTTATATTGCTTGTTGTATTGATAAGTGCTGTGTAAAACGCGTGCTGTTGCCAAGCATGTTAACGCCGAAAAAAATTGAATTATTGGTGTACAGTCTAAGGTGTTCATTAAAACAAGACTGTTTTGCGAAGCGGGACTTACTCTATTTATGACAAGCAGATCGTGCGCAAACGTATACAAACAACACGAGACACACGAAAGTATGCGGCGCATCGCGCACACGCCGAGCCTATAAAAAAAGGAAAAAAAAAACGCCACACACGTTACTCAACACATAGAACAAAAACAATGAACGTCACTCGTGTGTTGCTCGCATCAATCCTAGGTACAAGTAATTGCACGCGACTGGCCGAGATCGGTAGCACTGGATGATCTGGTCTGAGACTGCCGAGCGAGCGCGAAAAAGCGTCCGCTCTCCGCAGCACGGAATCACAATGTAACTCGGCGTGCGCATGCGCGCGCGCGCAAGTCACGTGGTTGAGGAGAAACGTTTCTCCCTTGGCGCTTGCCGCAAGAGGGCGCGACGAGTAAATCGTCCGCAAAGGAGAAAGTCGCGGCTCCGAAGGAGGAACGAAGCCCGTTGCTCCATTCTCGCTCCCTTTTTTTTTAGAGTGAACCGCGCGAATTCGGGTTGTAGTTTCAGGCTGTTCATCCATCTCTTTCTTACTCTTCTTCTTTCTTCTCTACCCTTTCCTTTCTATTACCCCCCCCTTCCCCCACCCCAAGTGTAGGGTAGCCAACCGAGCCAAACCTTGATTAACCTCACTCCCTTTCCTCTTCGTATCTCCTCTTTCAAAATCTAGGTACACGGGCCTCAAACATTTTCACCTTTATCTAAAATGTAGCCGCCGCGGCCGAGATTCGATCCCGCGACCTTCGGGTGAGCAATCGAGCGCCATAACCACTAGAACACCATGGCGGAGCGTAGCACCCAAAAAACAAGCTAATAAAAGTCGGCGAACCTATCGTACAGCCGGTGCGACGTATGGGAATCAGTATTTTGAACACCAGGAGTTTTTGAACGCGCACCAAAATCTACGTACACCGGTGCTTTTGCATTTCATCCCTGTCGCCATTTAATTTCCGTCGTCTGTCTGCCGCGATGGTACAGTGGTTACTGTCCTCGGCTGTTTTCCGCAGGTCGCGGTTTCGAACCCTGCGGCGGCGGTCGCCTTTCAATGAAGGCAAAATGCTAGAGGCCCGTGTACTGTGCTATGACAGTTAATATAAAGAACATCAGATGGTAGAAATTTTGCGATCCCTCCACTACGCCGCGCGTCTTGGCCATATCGTCGTTTTGGCGCGTAGAACGAAAATTCCGTCGTCTGCCTTCTTGAAACAGCCACAAGACAGTGCACCGCTTATCTGATAACGTTACATTACTAGCAACGTAGAGATATTGAGGATACTTCTTGATCTAAAGCAGCTCGGCGAAGCATGCTGCGCGAGGGGTTAAAGACGCGCACGCTGCTACGATGGCTAGCTTGTCATCGCACAACGAAAGACGACAAAAAGAAGAGAGAGAGGAGGGAAAGCACGGAGAAGAGGCGAACGTATGCACATTGCTTGACTGGCCCAGTCCCCTCTCCACTATTTATCGAAATCGTTTCACCGCCATATTTTTCAATCGGCGTGGAAAACTACAAAAGGATATAGGACGAGCGCAGGTCACGCTTAGCGCGTGGCAGGTCATATTAATTAAACACAACAGGGCTGAACGAGAATACAGTGCAAACCAAACATCAATTACGTCTTGTGAGTTTTAAGAAGGGTGTATAATCGAATACTAGGATTTCAAGCAGACTGCCTCAACACAAAACATTATTAAAACTGATAACATCACCTCAGATATAATGCTTCAAGGGCATTGATTTACACTTTTCTGCAACGACATTCGCGACTAAATGCTGCTGTAATAAAAGTTGCCTTTTTTTCTTTCTCACCCTCGCATATGAGAGCAGAACTGCTGGTGTGACATGCGATAGAAGCTCATTTTCCGGAGCCAATTATCTGTCTCAGTAACTCCCTACAAATATGCTGATCGTCATGGTGCAGTGCGAAGACGCAAATACAAAGACGCCGCGTTGTTGCTTCCATGCTTTGGACAACAGAAACTACGACACACTGTCTTTGTCTTTGTATATTCGCGCTACACAATAAATAATAGAGTTCTTACGGTGTTACCTCCCGTAACCACGATATGATCAGGGGGAACGCCGCAGTGGTGGGCTCCGCAAATTTTCACCATCTGGTGTTCTTTAACGTGCACATAAATCTACGCGCACGGACCTGTAGCATTTATGCTGCATCGAAATGCGGCCGCCGCGGCGGGGATTTGATTCCGTCAACTGCGGATCAGTAGTAGAGCACCATGACGGTCACTATGACACTATGATATGACACTATGCACCATGACGATCAGCAAACACCAACTCGAACAACGACAAACCCTCCAACAGAATGTCGCTTTAAATTTGCCACGCCCTTAGCAACAGATTGGCTATACCCCCAAACAAGTAGACTGCGCTCCAGCAAACAAAACATGACACGATTAGCTAGCTATTCAGACACAAATTTCGCTACTCCCGCTTCGTAACACCGCAAATGTTACGTGCAATGGTGACTTCTCGCCTTAGCTAGAAAAAGATACGCATCAGACTTACATGGCGGGACAAACAATACTGTGCACCGCAATTTTGCAGCAAATGCGATAAACAAAGTGCGCATCGGAATTATTATTTAGAGAACGTACACGCGTTTCTTATTCTGTACTCCGCGTGTATGCCTTGCAGAAGCTTACGTTTTACGGTGCAATCACAGAAAACCACTAATTATCAAGCTATATTTGTAGCAAAATTATTAATTTTCGGCTCACCCCAGTTGCAGCCGTGGCGTCCTCTTGCACGTCTCGGCTAGTTCTGACTTTTCGCGACGTCAGCGCGCATGCGCAGCGTTTTGCGTGGGAGGCCAATCCGGTCAGCCGTACGCATCTCATCGCTCGTCTCTGTTGCTGCCAACGTCGTCACTGCCCGGTTCGCCTAATCGCCCGTCACCATTGCGGGCGATTAGGCGAACGGGACACTGCATTCTTCAGTGTTCAAGCTCGGCGGTGTGATCAAATCGCGCGGCGGCACACAAAGCAGATGAAGACCGCGAAGCCTCGCGTAATACCACTTGGAATATTGAGTCGAGACTCCCGGCACGCCTCGCGTTGACCAAGTTTCGCCCCGTGTGCGAATTCGTAGGGGCCATATAATAGCTAAGGAAAGTGATTACTTCATGTTTTTATTTAGTGCTATCAGAACATGTGTCCGTATATATACCAGTGATCTCAAACACACGGCCCGCAAACCTTTTGCTTGCGGCCCTACCCGCACTTGACTGTCTTCGTCCAAGATTTTTTTCCTAATAAGCACGTCCATCAGTGTTCACCTATGCCAAATGGCATTCACTTTATTTTCTCGCCTATTGAGATTAATAACGCTGTGTTCAGGTAAGCTACACAGAAGCAACTGCTCTCAAGCATTTTTTTTCGTGATGCACCCCTTGCGGTCTCCCTGGGACCTGACGTCAAATACCTTTCAGATATGACCCACATATCAGATATGGGAAATGATATGCGGGACCTGAGTGTGCTAATCAAGATGTGTAGCTTTGTGCTACTGCAGAGCAAAATATCTGAAATTCCAAGGGAGGGGGGGGGGCAGGGCATGCCCGCCTTGCCCCCCCCCCCTTTTTCAGGACGCCTATGGTGGCAGGCATTGTGCGAAGCGAAAAGAGAAATTCATACACGCCACACAATCTCCGTTATTTTACACTCACACACAAATCAGCAGTTCTATGGAAAATAGAAAGAAAATGTCGGCGATCTCAAAATTCCTTCCACACCACTGTGTAAGAAGACAGCAAATGCGAAATTATGGTTATGTGAGATATAGCAGGACGTGGTTCGTCTAGAACATTAGGCGTTTTGATAAAGGAAGAGCCTCGGGTTGTGAACTTGCGGTGTGCAGATCACGCAATTAAGCACATACGCAGTGTCGCGTCTCAGTACCGTGCTTTAGTTTAAGCACAGGATGCGTCACTGTACTTATGCGCTGCATTCGTATATTACGCTAGGTCTGTGCACGCCTTTAGCAATTGCTGGCTAAGTGTCAGCAAAGTGTCCACGTAGACCAAGGACCATGGCAGCCGAAGAAATGCTTCGAAGAAATTTTACGCTTTCGGATGGCAAAGGAGATCAGGAAAGAATAGGAGGAGGTACGTCTCAGGACAAAGCCAGGTGAGCTTCTGTAGAACATTTCAATTGAATATTGCCAAAAAAAAATGACGCCATGGAATGCGAATGCCTGAACTTGTAGGCTTTATGTTTCACCTCTGTCTGAGAAAGCGATAGCACAGATTTTCGGACTTCCCAGGGTAAAGGTGCATTAGACCGGTGGTAGGTGTTCTCGCTGCATATAGCGTCATTGAGTCTGCAAAAAAAGCCATCGCAGTACGAGGATCCCGGCCTATGTACGCAAGACCCTTGTAGGAAGCCTACTCGCCACGGCGGTCGAGTGGTTATGGTTCTCGACTGCTGACCTGAAAGCCGCGGGTTTTAATCCCGGTCACGGCGGCCGCATTCCTGATGGAGGCAGTATTGCTTGAGGGTCGTGTACTTAATTTAGGTGCACGTTAAAAAATCCCAGACGGTCGAAATTTCCACAGCCCTCCACTACGGCGTCCCTCAGAATCGTATCATGGATTTAGAATGCATGACCCAAACAAGTTTCACTTATTAACATTGTAGGAAGCCTACTCAGGCATGCTGCAGTGTTTAACGAGGCACTGGCAGAGTTAGGCTGGACAGGGAAGACGCTTTTAGCAGCACTGGAATTTTGAACGCTCTCCTGTATCTGCTGCAGATTCGAATGGGCGGAGCATCAGCGTACATTCACTATTATTGTTAATTTTTTTTTTGCACCTGAACCCACTTGACGTCTCCTTCGCCTCTATAAGCTGACACCGCACGCGCATGCATAAATGCTGTGTAAACGGGACGCACAAATGTGCCTCGGTCGCCTATATATTTATACGGTCGTAACGAAACGGCACACGCTTCAAGGCGTTTACTAATCAACACTGTCAACTCAGGTAACCGTGATCCTACTCTGCCTACTATCTCCGGTGGAATTTCTGCGCCACAGCATTTAGCCTGATTTATTTTATTTAAGTTACATGTTCCGGCCGCTTGCACTCTTGCTCGCCGCTGTGTTACTTCATTGAAATACATGTAAAGATTACAGTGAACACTCGTAGGTAACGCATTGTGCTCTTTCGGGAGATCCGGAATTGCTTGTCTCTATGCTATGTCATCAACTCACGAGTTTTGTGTTTCGCACAAAATCTAAACGATGCAGAGTACCATTTGTGCTCCACTGAAGAAGAGCAAGCTCCGTCCCTGTCCAGAGTTGAAAAGTCCTGTAGGTGGGAAGACATTTTTTTTCTAAAATTCACCACCCTAGCGCTCTGTACAGACGGTTAACAAGGAAACCTTAAACGTGCGGCCTTGCTGTTTATCGCTGGATTAATGCCGACGGTTCATTAGCCTTCTCCAATTGTTGGTTACGGCTGTGCAGAAATCTTGACTGATGTTTGTTACCCGCGTATTCCCTTCTTAACGTGCGTACTAAACGTTGCGCATGCTTCGATGTGCCGTTTACAACGCATCGCACTTACGCCGAACAGCAACCTGCACTTGCAATTGCCAATAATTTAGCAATGCCTCGGTGTGGACGCTCACAGAGGAGTGTCTGATCCGTTTTAATTTTGTTTGCGACTTTAGTATCTTGTATTATTGCTACGACTCTCGCAGCCAGTCACATTGAGATGTCATGAAAACCCGATGGGGGGGTAGCACATCTATCGCGAAAACAAATCAAGCGGTGTCTGACGACAAAATTGCCACCTTGTTCTAAGACACATCATAAGGTATCCACCAAGTGATTGTGCATGAGGGAAATTCGAGTGTTAGTACTCTAGCACTCTGTAAGAAAAATAAGGCATCGTGTTTTAACGAAAATGCTGAAGAAATATTTATTCAAGGAAATGAGGTGCAGAAGTACATATACGCCGGAATGCGGCTGATGCGTATATCTCTCAAGGATGTTGAGTACCGATAGTTACGTCTACAAAAGTGAACCCTTAAAGACCTCTGCTGCCTGTACAATGCCTTATGCGGCGATTGCAGGAATCAGTCTGCGTTATCTCTTTAATTTCCCCTTTGAACGTTATTGTACTTTTAAGTGGGGACACGCCACTACGACCGACAGTAACACCGGAAGCAGGAAGACACTTGCTTAGGACGTCAGGTGGAAACAGTGACGCAGCACAACCGGTTACAAAGTGTGCAGCCATTCTGCTGCGGAATGCGACGTGAGCGCTTCTCTAATACGTCGGTTGAACAAAGCAGCACTTGAGATGTTAGCGACATGCAGGGGGCCCATACCGTACGACGGAATACGGAATGCTATTCCCTGTTGAGGACTGCTGTTTCTTGGGTTAGTTGGTATAACACATTATATTATTGGACGCGCTTGAAAAACAAGGACATAATGAGGCACATATAAACCACAAACGAAAGCGCTTTAGCAAATGGATTTCATTGGAGCATCCTGCGTACTTTTATGCATGCCGATTCGAACCATGTGACGAATGGTATCGCACCGTCGAGGTAAGGAGCAACATTTCCTTTGGTGACAACGCAACCGCCTAGCCAGCTGGCACATATGGCCCCTATTACGATTATACGTTATGCCTCTATTATTTCTCTCGGGTGTCTGTCTTTCTGGTGGCTGATTATGCAGAAATTTCAAAATACCGGTGAGCAACCACAGTCACTGAAGTGTGTTGACAGGCGCCCGTCCATGTACCGTGCACAATTTTGTCTGCGATATTCTGATGAAATTTTGTGAATAGATGCAATGACCGCCAGTTTTTCTTTCTGCTGTTTAGGTTATCCCTGGTACTATCCGGATTTGGTACTTTCTTTAGTTCTGTTCCTGCTTGCTGGATGTGCGAACCAACCGAAACGTCGACAGCCCTGTTACGACAAGCGAAGCCAGCTGCAGTGCACGTGCCAGCCCTGCATGTGCACGAGCTCTGACTGAGCGGGCAGCCCGCGTGACGGAGCACGAAAACGAGCTAAGAGGCCAGTCGCTCGCTATATCGACAGACACGGCGATCGCTCTTTTGTGGCATTAGGTACACTGGCCTAGCCGAGCCAGTTTCGCGTGGATCCTCAAGAGCCATGCTGTGCATGCGCGAGGATCAGTGGTGCTATGCACCGGAGCCGGCAGCTCCCGCGCACTCGCCGCCGCCGGTCTGCGCTTTCCAGAGGAGTGACGTCGTAGCCTTCGCAGACGTACTGGCGCTGGCGTGCGCGCAGCTGTTCGCCTTCGCTGTGCAGTCGCCGTCTGACACTGCGCTGAAGCCGCTTGATAGCGCCTCTGCCTGGCGTTTGCCAGTGTGGTATAGCCATGGAGGAATGCGCAAATGCTGCTGAACGGCGCAGAATAGCGAAGAAGCTTAACTCATCGAATCCCGAACTAGTTGCCTGGCAAAATAAATATACGTGTGCCACATAATACGTATACCGTGTGTGTGTCATTGGAGCAGCAGTGAGCAAGATAATCAAGCTAATCCTAGACAATCAGGAAAGCTAAAAATAATTAGCTGAACCTTTGCTAACTCTACGTTATCCTGGCATAGCCGAGCGAAGCTACTGCACCATTTTTTCGTCCGCGTTTCCTCCCTTTCGTCCTCGTTGTTTCCATCATTATTCCGACGACAGCCAACAAAGGCTGCGCTGCTCTACCTAGGAACGGGCGCCTAAGAGCTGCGCTCTAAAAGAAAGAAAGCTGAAACTAACGAGAAACAAAGGCGGCCCATCTCCGCATTTCCTTCAGGCTTGGAACCACAAGTTCGAAGGTGCACTAATTTTTTTATAGGTTCGAAGCCGATACAACTTAAAGGAAGAGGGATCGGGTGTTTTAGTTATTTTTCTAGTAGACGCAAGTGGCGTCCCATAGCTGAGACACCATTCGGATGCTTTCTAAAAAAATTCGGTAAACTGAGGCTCAAACCTAATTAGAGGTGTACGGATGAAAGGAAACCACGACATGTCTGCAACCTGAGATATAGAGACCACGCGTACTGAAATTTACCCAATAACAGCATCTATATTAAGGACTTCGAGAATTGGGGACCCAAGACGCTGGGCTCACAAGCCGCGTTGGGCAGCCTGCTCTTGCGTTCGGATGATCAGCATAGTTTGAGAATTGGGCCAACACAGGCTGCGTTGGGTTAAGCGCACGGAGTACCACGCCTGACGAAATTAAAATCATGCGAGACGCAGGCCATACTGCACCGTGGCCCGCGCTGCGTCTGTGTGTTCTCGCTGGCGACCCAACACGCATTGGGGACCCACGCTAGTTTTCGGTTTTTGCGTCCTGGGTCAACGGGAGCGCAAGAGCCCAATAGTGGCTTGGGTTTTGCGTATGCGCCCTTGGGGCTCGCAAGCTTCTTGGGTCCCCAAGAAGTTTGTAGACCCAAGAAGCTTGCGAGCCGCCAGGGCGCATTCGCAAAATCCAAGCCACTCTTGGGCTCTTGCGTTCGCGTTGTCCCAAGGCCCAAAAAACCAAAAACTAGCGAAAACCAAACGCAAGAGGAGCTTACCCAACGTAGCTTGGGGACCCAGTGTCTTGGGTTCCCGATTCTCAAACTATCTAATAACTTCATCAATGGCATGCGCGAAGGACTATAGTGTCGCGCTGTACTTGTGGTTGAAGAACATTCTATACATACAGTAGGAGAAATGTGCGCTGTATTGCGCCTTGCGTTGGCCATAGAATCTGCCAGCGGAAACCCTGCAGTTTAAAAAAACGCATTGCTATGAACCAATGCGCTCCCAGCGACGGCAATATGGCAATCACACAGGTTTTTTCTAGATAAGGACAGCAGTTTAGGGCGAAGCGCCATACGCCATACAACGATGGCGTCCTACAACGCGCCATACGACGATGGTGGAAAGGCACGCCAGCGTCGGTTGGTTGTTTACATCTCCTAGTGACATGGTACCAGAGTAACGCGGCTCTGCAGAGTGGTTCATTTGGCGTGACGTCATGCCAGCCACACTTGCGCTCTGGCAGCGCAGTGTCATTGCGAAGAAATAAATGACCCTAAGAGACATAGCGTTGCAGAGCTTTCCATCTATTAACAAATTTTTTGCCATTTCGAATATATTTGGAAACGTTTCCAGAAACATGGGTCACCGGACCTACAGTGTGCATTGCTCGAGCTCGGAGACGGCGCTTTTGGTGGAAGCATATTAAAGCCAAAGCACAACATGGCCGAGGAAGCCAAACTTAGGCATCCGTCCGGCCTGCGTCGTTTATTGTTATCATATGGTATATTCAAAGTGTACAGCGCCATCTGTCCACAATCCCATAAGCTCAATCTGTCATGTTATGTTGGGCGCGAAAAGGAAACTAGCTAGTCGCATATCGCACCATTTCAGTTGCTAGATACTGTTTTTTTACCTTCGTTCTGCGATGAATTCCCAATGCTTCGTGTGCTGTTCACGTCCAGCGCTTGCCGATTGGCTCCTCTGAAATGCGGGCTCGACATACCGAAATTCTCGCCTGCGCAGCGCCGCAATTAGGGCCAGCGCATGCGCGTCCCCTCCCCCTCTCTCTCCTCACCTACGCTGCCTCTCTCTCGCGCGCCTGTCGACGTTCCCCGCACGTCATGTGAGAATTAACGGCCAGGATAGAGGGAAGACAGGACGCGCGTAGTGTTCCTCTTCGCGTTCCACGACGCGAGGTCGGTAGCATGCCCAGCGAACGCCAACGGAACGCGATCGTGCAAGTGCTCCGGCTTCGCATCGCCTCATGGTCCCCTTTAGCGGGAGGTGGTGTAACTTTTTAAATGCGGAGCACTTCTTAGTCGCACCTGCGGCGTCGGCGCCGCCGTCCACACCCCCACTGCGCATGCTCGGCTCGTCTCGTGCCGGCAGCAAGCCTCTCCTCTCTCTCCCATCTCCTCCCTCCGTCTCTCCCTCTCCTTCCTCCTCTCCGTCCCTCCCGCCTCTCCCCCGAACGCGGGCGCTGTGTAAATAAGCGGCGGAGCGCTCGTTCGGAATTCAGTCAAGGGCGTCTTTACTTGGCTTTCGCTTGGCCTGACGCTTTGCTTGACTCGAGTAGATGCGATGGAAGCAACAGTACCTTCAATCAGCGTCCCACCACTCGTTAAAGGCAACTTTACCCCACCGTCGTCGGCGTCAACAACAGCAAGTAACGCAGAAGACAAGGCTGCGAAGAGACGAGCATAGGACGCTAAACGCAAGCGTTTGAAGCGAGCTGCGGACGCGGAACTTCGTGCACGCTGGAGCCGTTCAAGTTGTACTTGGTGTACGCATCGTGTAACAATTAAGCATTCTCAAACCATACCCACTTACGCAACATTCACGCGATAACCCCACCACTCTGCGACGCATTTACTCAAGTTCCCCCCGTGGGAAGATGCGGGCGACTTTTTTTGCCAAAGTTGTGTCTGATCTCTAATGCAGTGACCCTTGTGTAGTGCTGCAGGCTTCTGAAGAAAATTTTGTTACGGAGATGGCGTAACTCCGATCTTAAAGATCCGACAAGAGCAAGCGTCAGTATGGGAAGTCTTCTGAATGTGTGTCATCCGTTCTTTTGCAGATACCGTCAAGGAAGCAGAGGAGCGTCGAACCAGAACCAAAAAAGTAACGCTGCTCAAGTGCTCTGGTCGTGTTGTTTTGCAATGAGGCTTTCATCTGTGCGGCAGGCTACAAGAAACATGCCGAGAACAACATTGTGGATGGAAGACACGTATGCGGCATATGCGGTGCATGGGTCAAGTTTCCTTCCAAGTACAAAATACATTACAGCATTCACACAGGTGAAAAGCCTTATTTGTGCAACGTGTGCGATCGTAACTTTTCTCTGCCGCACCACCTCAAAGAGCACATGATAACGCATACGTTCGAAGTGCCGTTTAACTGCGACCTTTGCGACACTGAATTCAAGCGAAAGAAAGACCTGAAAGTGCACGTCAAGAAATGACACTTGAGAGAGCGTGACTGTCAAACCAGGGTCATGAAAACTACTCTCAAGAAAACGTGAAGATATCTCGATGGAGGTGTGACACGCGTCTGCTGCCGCTGCAGCACCTGAGTTTGGCTCAACACTTCAAAATAATTGTTCACATCCCGAGAAACACAAGCAGCTAATCTTACTCCCGGTGACAACAGCTGAAATATAGCTGGGACAAATGCTTGCCTTCGTAAGTTCGATGAATTTTCGGTGGGTATTAACCAACGAATAACCTCGAGAAAAAAAAAAACGGGTGTCTTATGACCGTCGGAAGGAGGAGACGCCATACAACAAATCTTACGTGCTACGCCTCGCATTAATTTGAAGAGAGGATCGCTGGCAAGTACTCTAGCTGTCATTGACCGATGTCAGTACAAACCACTGTGGCACGAAATGTACTAACAACTACATCTATGCCGCCAATGGGGTGCATGGGTCCATTCTCTAAGTTTTAAGGTCACTAACGCATTCGCCCCGTGTGAAACGCCTTATACGTGCGACGTGTGCGGCCCTAAACTTTCTGATGAACACAACCACGAAAGGCTTAAGATCAAGCTTGAAGTGGAAAAGACGTTAGTTGCAAACACTGCTGGGCTACGTAGAGCCGAAGGAAACACCACATCGTGCAACGACACTCTGAAATCCATGAATGTTACAACAGTGCTGCGATAAAAATCTCCTGGGCACCAAATCTGAAATTTTCTAGACGACGCAGTCTGGTTAACGTTTCTTGCTCCTAAATCGTAAGTTGCGATCTTGGCTGAACAGTTCAGACTAACAATAGATTTCTTCACAAACTCAAACGGGCTAAACTTATGTAGACAGCTAGACATATATATTGATTGATAGATATAGTCAAACTGCTTCTGGGTATTAATAGATGACATATATGTCACGTCTCTAAAGCAAAATGACCTGTTTTACCGACTATACATTACAACTCGACTACACCGCGGGGATTACGTGCGTGCGTGACCACTATGACAAAGTATTTAGAAATTTGGAAGGTCCTGTGCACTTCGTAATTAAAGAATTTTCTAGCAGCAGTTTTTCTCGGTCTATATTCATTAGCTTTTCCTGTGTGTTTCCTGTAAAAGTGCCATGAAATCAAGGGCATCAAGGCCTTCTCAACTTGCCTGCGTGTTTCGGTGTCGATGGACAGGTCGAAGAGAAACTGGACGTGTTTGTTGTCCATCTGGAGCGACAAGTAATCACCCTTGCCGTCGATCTTAGCTTCGTTTCAAAAGAAGATGCCGTGCGGCGACAGGGGCTTCATGACCAGGAGGACATCAAGGAGCAAAAGGTGGTCGTAGCCCTGGCCAAGGAAGCGGAGCCACGATCAGCCATCGAAAGGTGGTGCGACAATCTCCACAGCTGCAACAACAACAAACCAATAAACATAATAATACACCTCTACCCTGTCCACCTTTTCTTGCGTGCTTGTCACATGCAATGTACCCGCGCTTAATGCCTCCTGCATTGTGTCTGAAGCACTTAGTGAAAGACACGTGTGGATATATACTAGTACACGATTACCAATGTAGCTTCTCAATGAAATCTAATTTCCATCACTGCTCTATCCTCAGTTATTTTCTGGTTAATGATTATATCAATAGCACGGCTGATGTAATACTGTTCGTTTTTCTTAGTACGCTAAAGCCCTTGCTATTATTGCCCGTGCTAAACAGTTTTAATAGGCAATGCCATCTATGCATACAGCAAAGGCGCAACTCATATGAATCCCCAACTCCCAAGGCGTGTGGAACTTAACTCTTCTTCTGCTTCTTTTTTACGCCATCCGAACAGAATTTCTTCTAAACGTGCGACACTGTATGCCTGTATCATCTGTAAAATAGATTGAGCTGCAGTTTGGCAGTCTCTTTTTCCTGTAATTCTCACCTGAATCGGGTTTCTAATGTTTCCGGGAGCATCTTGTTTAATATGCAATGTCGATAATATTGCCTTTATCGTTCCAAAAGTGAGTAAAATGAACAAAAGCCAAGCAATGATTGATAGCAGTAGCGAATTAATCTTCGTAATGGGCCCCAGCTTGCGCCACCTGGGTAAGAAATTGGAACATTTCCACTGTCGCCTGCATACACAGCATGTCTGCCCTTCGTAACAAACGCGGAGTTTGCTCGCATGGAGGGGCTGCACAATTAAACCATAAAACTAGGAACAGTAGTTTATCAGGTAATGCTTGCTCACGCATCCGCGCGAGCGAGGCGCTACACTTGACGAATGGCCGATCAGTGGTTCAAAACATAGGTGCTGGCGGAAAATTCATACAGGTCATTCTACAGGTGGAAGATTATTCAAAAAACAATTATTTGTGTGAGTAGGAATATGCGAAATTGCCCACGAAAGGGCAAGATTTTCCTTATTCGCACAAGGACATAAGAATTACGGGAATCCGAGAAATTTCAACAGGGCACCCATGAGTTACGGGCGAAGTGACCCTTATTTGTAGAAAAGTACGCCCCTAAACATTCGCATCATTTACGTCAAACTGCATGCAGCCATCTGGCAAGTGTTCTTTATTTTGTCCAAAAGCGATGGGCGATTAAGAGCCTGCGATGACTGCGGCGGAGCTGCGAGGACTGCAATGGAACCAATCCCTCATAGGAAAGTACATCAATGCCACTTAAACCGACCACGTCAAACGCTCTGGGACTATCACAAACTTTTCCCCAGTTTTTCAGCAAGCTTTGCAGAAGCTGAAACTGGTGAGTGAGCAAAACGGTGAAAAATCTTTAGCAGCTTGAATCTTTTTTCATACAATAAATACAGCCGAATATCATATATCAAGTTACGTTCAATATCTTCCAGACGCACGAAATATGAAGTCGCTAACTTAAAGTAACATTGCAGGGCGCGCTGTTAAACAGTGACACTAGCTCAAGTGTTTCCTCAATTAACTTGGTGGGTCAGTTAGTGCTAGAGTAGATACAGCCTGAAAATAAATAAATAGATAAATAGATAAATAAATGAGTTGTTTAACCTTATGTAGAAATAAATAACTGAAATATATAGAGAGAATTAAATGAAAAACAAACAAATAGATAGATAGATAGATAGATAGATAGATAGATAGATAGATAGATAGATAGATAGATAGATAGATAGATAGATAGATAGATAGATAGATAGATAGATAGATAGATAGATAGATAGATAGATAGATAGATAGATAGATAGATAGATAGATAGATAGATGGATAGATAGATATTTTTAGAGATAACTATGAATTTAATTTTTTAAGCCTTTATATTTTCGCAGTAAAACGGTGCCAGTGAAAACAAGGGACCACACGATGAGGAGCAACAGGTACACAGGGCACTGTGTACGTGTGCTGTGTAAGCGCCCCATCTACGTGTCGTTCCTCCTCGTCTCGTCCCTTGTTTTGGCTCGCACTGTTATTCTGCAAGTATGAACCAACAAGATCAACTATACGCCTAGTCAAGTTATACAGCGGTGTTCCAACTATCACGCACTATGATTTGAAAAAGGGGCAACGGCCTTACGCGAAGCATAATAATAATAATAATAATAATAATAATAATAATAATAATAATAATAATAATAATAATAATAATAATAATAATAATAATAATAACATCTGGGGTCTAACGTCCCAAAACCACCATTTGATTATGAGGGACGCCGTAGTGGAGGGCTCCGAAAATTTTGACCACCTGGAGTTCTTTAACGTGTACCTAAATCTAAGTACATGGGCCTCAAGCATTTTCGCTTCCATCGAAAAGGCAGCCGCCGCTGTCGGGATCCGATCCCGCGAACTCAGCGTCTGCAGTCGAGCGCCATAACGCCTAGACCACCGTGGCGGGGCGTTACGAGAAGCAAACCTAGTGCATATGTTCCCAGTAGACTGGAGTAGCCACCACTAACTTTTTTCTTTAGTGTGGTATATTCAATTAGCAATAATTATATTGATAACTCGACAAGTACGCAAGCAATTATCACTATGTGAATGGGACATATGTAGGCATGTTCCAATGACATATAACTGCGTTATTTTCAACAACGCACTAAATGCATGCTCGTTTTTTTTTCGGCTGATAAAGAAAGCCCGCGCAATATGAAAAATAACGCGGGACAACGCTCCTGGCCGCAAAAGATAGCAGCGCCCTCAAATAAGCTTTATGCAAGCAAGCAACCGCTTTGCTGGTTGTCCGTTGCCAGAGACCGCGTTTCGCACTTTGGCAAGGGTACAGGTAGGGTGCCAATATGCGTCGCAATCTTGCAGGGATTCATTCCACTCGATTGTGACGGTGCTATCATTATCCACATCTCACGGCAGACTGTTCTCATTGATAACGCGGTAAGGGCGCTTTTCTGATTACAGCCTGGCTGTGTAAGATCAAAGCGGCGCGTTTCTTGGAAGGCAGGGCGATTCATGTTTTTTTTCGTTCTGCATTTTTTATTTATACTGGCTACATCGCAGTGAGCCTGTATGAGGGTGCAGTTTCCTGATGCGGGCAACAGTCAAGTGACGTGCCATTATTCAGATTTTGCGCGCTTTCTTTATCAACCGGAACAAATGAGCGCAATTAGTACGTTGTCGAAAATAGTGCAGTTAGATGTCGCTCGAACATGCCTACATATGCCTCACTGACATTTTGATAATAAGGAGAGTACTTGTCGAGTTACAATTATAATTATGACTAATTAATTGAACATCCACCTTAGGGCTGAAGTACAAAGAGCCTCGTCAAAAATAAAGTTCATTTCTCGGTCTCTCTCTCGTTAACAAAAAAATGGTGGTGACCGCTCCAGTATACTAGGAGCAATAAGAACTAGGTTTACTTTGTGTTACATCATTCCTCTTTTTTTAGATTGTGCTGCGTGACAGTTGGGACACCCTGCATACTCATTCAGTAATACGTAATGACTCAGCATATCAGTATATGTGGTCTTACGATTCAGGACTATATTGAATGTCGTCTCAGGGTCAACAAACTAGGATAGAAAGCAAAAAAAAAAAGAAACACCACTTCGCATACCCAGCTGTAATGTTACTTGTACAAGTGTGCAACAGGGTGCCTTCGTCTCTCTTACGGAAAATTGAACTCGAGCAGTCGGACCAATGACAGGCCAGTCAACCCTCGACTGATAAGAAATGTTGCACAAAACTAGCGCTAACAACATAAGGAATATGAAGGCACTTGTGGGGTGTCATGTTTTTTATCAGCTGCATATCTGCGCTATGTTCTCGCGATCGCGTACTTAATAAATGAAAATCTAGAAGACAACATGCCAGCAGGTCTCACACGCCGTCATACACAGGAAGAAAATACTGCTCTTGCCTCACATGCGGACATCGATATTTTGGTACTGCTTGGCCGCGCTCGCAGTGCTAGAAGGCACCGTTCCCGGCGTTCATGCTAAACAAATGTCAAGATTCTGCCAGGCTTTTGAACGACCGTGATGTTGTTGCCCATGCACAATCCTGACGTGGGCGCACGAATATTGCCGATGTAGAAAGTGATAAAAGAATTCTAGAACTTCTCGCGGATACGGTGGACAGCTGCAACGCAGTGCCGGGAACAATCCATGCAAACACGGCTCAAGGGTTCAGAAGGTGAGATTCTAGTCAACATATCCTTTGAAAAATGTTGCGCGAAGCGCCCAGAGGCGTGCCGTAGCATGCACAGTACTGATCCTCCAGCGCAAATCTCCTAAAACGCCTTGGCAGGCTTGCGCAAGACGGCTGTTCTACCTGAAAGGAATGAGTTCGTGCAAATGTTCAAAAAACTAAGTTTTCACGGCTTCCCAAAGGAGTGATCCAGGGATGTTTTCACGCTACAAAGACTAGAAGTAGAGCGGATATTGGTCGACTCGTCTTAAATTTCTTGATCTGCGCAAAAGTACCCTACTGTAAGAGGGCTTGTTGAAACTTTACGAAAGGGTACTTTGACAGGATGAAGAGAATACTACAGCGCCGTGTTTGTCTTCCTTCTAAACCCTTTGTCACTATTGCACTGTAACAGCCGCTGTGTGATCATGGCATTTCTTAGAAGGAAAGAAGTGTTAATTTCAAGGGCTCGTTTTCTTTGTTATACACAATATTATTGAGAACTAACAGACAATAATGCCAAGGAAAGTATAGGGGATGTTTTTTAGTAATAATTGTAAGATAATTGTGAAGAAAGAAAAGTGGACGAAAAGATAGCTTGCCGCGGGCAGGGACCGAACCTGCGACCTTCGAATAACGCGTCCGATGCTCTACCAACTGAGCTACCGCGGCGGCCATCCCCCCGTCCACTTTATAGGGTATATGAGTGCATTTAAACGTGGGAGCGTCAGTCAGCGCCGCCAGTAGCCATGACGGCGAGTGTGGAACACTCTTTTTCTGCCTTGTTGGCGTCACGTAGCACGTGAACTTTATTACGAGCTGGCAGCTGACCAATAATCCCTCGCATTCTAAACATGGCTCTACACTGTAGCGCGGTCAACCCCCTCGCAGGGTAACGTCGAATGCGGACATTTATTTGGGTGCAGTATATTTGCAGAGAATTCCTAAAGAAACCAGCTCCGGTCACCCAGTACCCACAAGCAGCTGTAGGCGCAGCGAGTTGGAACGCGCCAAAATACAGAAAATTTATTTTCATTCGCGGTGGTGAAAGCGTGTGCAGAACATACTCGCCATTGTTCCGCAGCGATAAATGCTGCTAAGCGTGAAAGTTTTTTTGGCTCAACGCACTTGTCTACTCAGACAGCACAATGCGTTGTGCGTTTAAGCGTTACGTTCAAAAAGCCGCCACACTTACACGGAACAGTAATATGTACACGCATATTTCTGTAATCATCCAAGAATGTTTATTTGAAATGATTCCGACAGTTGCGTCTGACCATAGATAGAAAGGCGAAAAAATCCGGCATGTCCCACGCACTGTGGGAATGGATGTAATGCGAAGCAGCCAGCAGAGAGCTGCATACATCGCCTTGTTTTTTTTAGCAATATGAAGTCATCCATGTTATGACATCTAGTTCACCGTAGTATGTATCCCATGTTTGTCATGCATACATGCATTTACAATCGTTTAAATAATGAAACGTATATTCTAGTAAATGCAATGCATTACTGTCATTTATGTTAGCCACGCACTCATGTCATGCCGTACCAATTTTGGTGTACATCCTATTTAACAAAACGGCCGGAAGCGCACCAAGACAGTGTCACGTAAATAATGCCGTACATGACATGCATTTTATGATTTGCGCGTTAGGACCTGTCATTTGTGTTGGTCTTACAGTCACATCATGCAATAGCATTTTTGTTGTATATCAAGCTAGGGAAACGGCCGTAAGTGCACCATGAGCGTATCATGTAAGTCATGCTGTACATGAAATGCATGTCATGGTTGTCATGTCACCACCTGCCATTAGTGTTCATCATACAGTCGCGTCGCGCACTACAAATATTGGTGTGATTCAAGCTAACGAAACAGCCGCGACTAGACCACGAGTGTCGCATGTATATCATGCCCTGCACGACATGCATGTCATGATTGTCATGTTATCACCTATCCATGTCGTGTTATCACAAGTTCGTCATATAGTCAAGTCACGAAATACAAGTTTTGGGGTATACCAAGCTAGCGAACTGGCCGCGAGTGCACCATGAGGATGGCAAGTAAATCATGCTGTACATAAAAGGCATATCATGATTGTCTTGTTACCACCTGTCATATATGTTCGTCGTACAGTAACATCACGCAATACCGATTTTGGTGTATATTACGCTAGCGCAACGGCCGCGAGCGCAGCATGAGCATGGCATGTAAACGGCATGCATGTCATGATTTGCATGTTGCCCCCTGTCATTTATGTTCGTCGTACAGTCATGTTACCCAATACCAATTTTACAGCGAAAGCTGTTATGAGATCATTTCACCGGCCGTTTTTGCCGCCGTAGTTGTCCGCCGCCGCCGCCGCCGCCGCCGGTGTCCGTAACCAGTATCGCTAGAAATAAGAAAAAAAAACGAAATAAGAAAAACATTCCAGGATGGAACGAGGTTCGAACCTGGGCCCTCTGCGTGGAGCCCAGTATTCAACCTCTGAGCCATGCCGGTGCTTGAAACTGCTTTGCAAAAAGGTCCTATACAGGCTTCATGTCGGGAAGGAACCACAATAGCATATGAAATATAGCGTGGTAGAAGAGTGAAATAAGCACCAATCGTCGCACCACGCGAATTCTGTAACCAGGCGTCACACAATGCGAATTGCGCAACTAGTAGGTTGTTAAATGCTTCCAACCCATTACAAAGGGTTCTGCCATAATTCTTCATCGCTATCACGCACAGCATCAACAAAGTACACATAA
This sequence comes from Rhipicephalus sanguineus, assembly GCF_013339695.2. Taxonomy (NCBI): domain Eukaryota; kingdom Metazoa; phylum Arthropoda; class Arachnida; order Ixodida; family Ixodidae; genus Rhipicephalus; species Rhipicephalus sanguineus. The sequence goes on along the minus strand of NC_051184.2, from coordinate 65,323,163 downwards.
TGCCTTACATGCGTTTAGCAGGTACCAACCCTCTCCGTAGAATGACGAAAAATGGCAGAGTGCCTGCTGCCCTACTTCTAAAAAATTACAGTGATTTATAGCGTAGTTGGTTCCTCGCAAGTGCACTTGTATTGGTTGCCAATGAAGCCCATAAGCGCATGATACACTTCCTCGGGGTCTCAGTAGGAGGAGGAATAAACTTTATTAAGGGAAACCAGCAGGTTTAAGTGGCCGGGCCTAGGCCTCCCATGAGGGGACGTCAAGGGCTTGCCTCAACGCCGCCTCAGAGGCGTGCTGGGTCGCCCAGGTTTGTTTTATAGCGTAGTGGGTTCCTTGCAAATGCACTTGTATTGGTTGCCAAGGAAGCCCATAAGCGCGTGATCCATTTCCTCGGGGACGCAGTAAAGTTCTTCGCCCCCCCCCCCCCCGTCTCTCTCCCACGTGAACGTATGTTATACAGCATGACGGGAGAGGGAAATAGCGACCGGGCGTCACCCAATGCAAATTACATAACTGGTGGGCCGTTTAAAGATTCCAACCCATTACAAAGGGAAAATTCTTCATCGTCATCAGTTGTCGCGTCAACAAAGTGCACATAATGCCTTACAGACGTGTAGCTGGTGCCTCGCTTCTCCGCAGATTGACGAATAATGGCTTAGTAGATGCTTCCCAACTTCACAAAAATTCTGATTTATGGCGTAGTGGGTACCTTTCTAGTGTACTTGTATTGTAGCCCCACGAGAGCTTAACGGGCTCTAGAAACGCCGCTCTTCCAGCTTTCGCTGTGACTGTGCTGAGGTTACAGCGCAGGCCTGGCGTTTTTTGTATAGATCGCATCAATGAAGCATCCAGGAGAGCATAATGTCGTAGGCGGCTACATAGATAGATAGATAGATAGATAGATAGATAGATAGATAGATAGATAGATAGATAGATAGATAGATAGATAGATAGATAGATAGATAGATAGATAGATAGATAGATAGATAGATAGATAGATAGATAGATAGATAGATAGATAGATAGATAGATAGATAGATAGATAGATAGATAGATAGATAGATAGATAGATAGATAGATAGATAGATAGATAGATAGATAGATAGATAGATAGATAGATAGATAGATAGATAGATAGATAGATAGATAGATAGATAGATAGATAGATAGATAGATAGATAGATAGATAGATAGATAGATAGATAGATAGATAGATAGATAGATAGATAGATAGATAGATAGATAGATAGATAGATATGTTCAAAGTCGCAGAAGTTGGCTAAGAAATGCTTCGCATTTAAAAAAGAAAACACCGCTAAACCACCCATTAAAGGGACCGACAACCGCCCAGAACATGAAATGAGATGACTGCACTGATGGAAAGATTGTCCGTCGCATTGACTCAAACCAACCCTGTTTATCTCGTGAGAGGTGGATTTATATTTTTATTTCTTCATTGAAAGCCGCGAAAAATGACCTTTGGCGCCTCTGGCGGCAAAATCATAAACGGTGCGATGAAGCCGGTCACGTGACCGTTGATTGGTGTACGCGGTCGATGACTTTTCTGTTAGTACTAAAATATTGTTCATTTCTTTTTATTGAAATATATTACTCCATAAAAATGTACATATAGGCCTGCGTTAGTTGTATGCAACAAAGTGGCGCTGCCTTCGCTTGGCGTAGGCAGCCTTGACACAGGCGCAGGCAACCTTGGGTGCATACGCACACAACGCTGTACAAATATTGAGAAGGTGTATAAAGCCACATAATCTCTTTGTAACAGCTTGCTATTTTCAAAAATGGTTGGAAAGCTCAAAATAAAGGTGATTAAGCATAGTTACAGTAACTCCTGCGAAAGTAGAACAACGACAGCTTTCACAAGGGCTAGCGGCATCGCTATCAATTCTCAACGTTGCTGGAGCAAGCCTTCATGCGTGTTTGGTGCCTTTCAGATCGAAAAATACTGCTTATAAAACAACTACGTGCTTTTCGGATAAACCACTGCAGCTACAAACGCTACGAAGGGTAAGCTTCCTGTCGCGCCGTGAAAAACTGGGTCGAGAAAAATCAGTTGTCGGTCCCTTTAATATTTTTGTGCGGAGTGTACAACAGATTTCTATTGCTAAAAAATTCTGCACGACAATGAGGCTAGCAAAAGGAATATGAATCCAGTTGTGCTGCGTCGAGGCTTTTATCTATCGCATGCGCATAAATGTACTATGTTCTCGCAATTACGCAATGAAGTAATGAAAATCTAGAAGACAACGACCAAGCTCTCGGACGGCTTCGCGCACACGAAGAAAGGCTCAAGCAACCACGCATGCTCACAGCGATTCTTTGTTGCCGTTAGGCTGCGCTCGTAGTGCTGGAAGGCACATTTCCTCGTGTTCATACTGAAGATGGATCACGCTAGTACTACCCTGTTGTTGAACTAGGCCCCTTCACAGTGCGTACGTGGACGCACAAATATGGACGACGAAGAAAAGAAGAAGAGAATTGAAGAAATTAAAGCCTATTTGAAGGAAGGCAGCAACAAAGTGCCGGGAACAAACCAGGCAGGCACAGCTCAAGGATTCAACAGGTGGGTTCTCAGGAACATTTCTTTGTGCTTATGTCACGGAAAGGTGCATCGTATAGTGCATATCACCATTCTGGGTTTCATATTACGATAGCGTTAAAGCGCTTGTCTCGCTGAAATTCGTGTCGGCGGCGGTGTCGTTGGTTGAGCAAAAAATCAGCGTTGTCCGTGCGCGAAAATTCAAGCTAGAGCCGAATACATATATATATATATATATTTTTTTTGAAAATCGGTTCGACTCAAACCCAGGCCTTCAGCGTGGCAAGTAGGTGCTCTATCGCGGAGTCAGGGCAGTGCTCGAAGCTCCTTCGTAAAAAAACGCAATAAGGATGTCATGGAGTGGGAGGGGTCTCCTTAACGCGTGTAGTATAGCGTGGCAGAATCGTAGTATCGCACCAGGCCTCAAAATATGTTGATTGCGCAACAAGTGGGCGGATTACAGCTAGCCACCCATTAGAAGGTGTGCAGATGCGCAGGTGCACGTGACACCTTACGGACGCGTAGTGGGTACATCGCCGATTTGCAAAAGGACGATATGAGGCGTGGTGGCCACTTTACTACTGTACTTGTGGTAGGCATTTTATAGGTGAGTGTGAAGCGGCCAATGTGACGCGTACAAACGTTCCTTTGCTTGCGGCTCGGTTGAAGGCGATGTGCACGGGGCCCGATAAAACGGCGTGAAAGAAAGTGATGACATCAATTGCATGAAACAAGGGCACACTAACGCCTACGTGCGAGTAAAATTATAAGACACCGAAAGGAAGGAACGCGGTCGCCTTCATTATTTTTTTACAGCAAAAGCGGTCACGCGATCACAACAACAGCCAGTTTTGGCGGCCTAGTTGTCCACCGCCGCCGGTGTCCGTAACCACTGTCGCGCGAAATGAGAAACAAAAATATCTAGGTTCGGAATGGCAATTGAACCTGAGCTCTCTGCGTGACAGTCGCGTATTCCACCGCAAAGGCACACCGGTGCTTCAGAGATATTGCATCCTTCAGTCGATAATGCATCCTTCAGAGATATTGCATCCCGCGGCGGAGGAATCAGCGCTTGTGCATTGTGAGCGAAGACGATGACGACGACGCTGAAGAAGAGGACGAAGAAAGCGCGTGTCAGTTCATGATGATATTCTTCTGGCGAGACCGCACTTACTATTGCGAGCTACAACAGCTTTGCGGTTGAAAAGAAAACAAAATTATCTGGGTACAATTCTGATTATGAGTGTGTCATCGCCTGTGTAAGTCTCTTGTCTTGAAAAATGTTAATAGTGCCTTCATCGGCGATGCCTTTCAGGACGACATTCTAGGAGTGGCTGTTTACGTCGGACTGGGGGAGAGGAGAACTAAAGCGACTACAAACTATCATTTTTGCACGTTGTAGGGGGTGGGGGGCAGTCGTGCAAGATATGTAATGTCTCCTCGCTACCGCAGGTATTGCGAAGAGTGTTGACAGCCATTATAATACGACAAGCAATCTTCCGTATGGAACGTTCCCTTAGATATAAACACGATCACTCCCTTGACGGTGCTTGATCAGGATCTCACTCCGAGTGCTTGTCGTCATCGGCTAACGTCGCAAATGTTTTCTTGGTTAAGTGACGCATGGCGCGTCTGTCAAAAGCGAATGTTTGCAGCTTCCTTTGGCGTCCATGATACGGGGAGGTCATTTACTTCGTGTCATCGTTCTGTAACCTTGCTGACAATACCTTCTGGCATCGTACTTTTTATATATGTGTCACCGCTGGTAAGACATCTAACGAGATCTTAACACTTCTGTGCCTGCAGGACTCCGCAGGACACCTCGCTTTTCCAAGGGAACACTCAGTACCACCAAGCCGACTACTTGGTTTCGTCCTACGGTATGTGCCCTTCTCTTTTTTTTTCTTTTAACACCGCAACTCTCACGGAGCGGGCAGGGGAAGCCGCTAGGACCGATGGTCTCCTGGCCGCCTGATCCAATCGTGGACGTTCGCACGCTAAACTTCAGCTGCATGTATATGGTACTTAATAAATGTTTTTCGGCCTCGTCCTCACCACAAGCAGTGTAGTCTATGCATCACCAAATAGCCCAAACTTCTACTCTTCTAAAGCAGGCTCTTGTCGACCTCTCTGCCTATTGTTGGCTTCTCTTTGTCTGAAAAACTGTTTTCCCCTTCGGTAATATGTAGCCAACTGTGTTCACTGTTGGCTTAACTCTGTGCCTTTTATATCTCTTGTCATGTGTTGAGTGCTCACACTAACCAGTACCATGTGGGGTTTCACATGCCAAACCCACAATATAATTACGAGACACTGATTTTTTTTATATCTTGGTATGATGTGAAAGAGACCGAAGTATACTGCGCGGTGTACAACTGCGCGGTGTGAAAGAGATGTTGGCGCCCAAATAAGGCGCCGCCCACTCCTTAGCTCCTGAATGGATTGAACGTACTGCACAACAAATAAACATACGAATAGTAGCTGAGGGTTTGGAAATATCGACCCTATGGTGTTCCATAAGCGCACTGCCGTCGCACAGGACAGGTGCCTGTGGCATTTCAGCTCTATCGAAATGCCACCGCCACAGCCAGGATCGAACCCGCGATTTTCAGGCCAGCAACACAGCACCATAACCAGACAGCTTGCGGTAGGGCAGAGGTAATGCTTAGTTTGGGAGAACGGAATACACCGTGTTGAAAAACAGGTAATGACTGAACAACACCTGTTCAGTGAGTTATCCCTGAACAAGAACGGCTGAAAAGGCTGCGTTTGGTCCAACAATTTGTCACAATAACGGTCTGCACAGGAATTTAGGCAATAAAGTTGAAATCATAAGATTACCCCATTTGGGGAATCGATGGTAAGGTGGCGAAGTACACCTTGTGAGTGAGATGGCTTCAATGATAAAATTGAAAACATGCGAATGATGTGAATTCTGCACTGTATTTTTACAATAACAAAGAATCGGCATTTAGCGACCTGTACATGTACGTTTATGCATGGTACAATTATCTACTACGCGCCACTGACCGTTTGCCCAGCCTCCTTCTTATGCAGCGTTGCACTGATACACCTGGACACATTCAAAAGAGTAGACACATATCTGCGCAAATATGCAACTGTGAGCAATAAGCAGCGGCATGTTTGCGCACATGTGTGTCTATCCTTTTCTTCTGGCCCTGGTTTAGTGAAGCAAAACCGAACAAAGACATCCTGGTTTTTCGCGCAGCAAAAGGTTCTAGCGCAGCAAAATAACGGTGCCATACCAACTGCCGCCACCGATATTATTGAACCTTTACCCAGACTAAGCAATCATGGCCTGAACATTTCAAAATGGGAAAGAAAGCACTTGGACATTGCAATGTCATTTCTACTTTGGTCTAGAAAGAAATTGGGCAGCTTCCTTTAGTGCCGCAAAACTGCAACCATCAGCGGAGCTAGCATTCGACCTAGCTAAGTTTTGCTAGTAATGCCAAGCTTTTGCTAGTAGTATTGCGTATGGCTTAGGTTGGCTACACTTCAAGTCATGTCAAGGGACCACCTGTTACGTGGTGTGATTTCAGTCACGCGACTAGTTGTTACACGCTTTTTGGCGGGAACATATCACGTGACCCGCAATTACGTGATGTTACGTGATTTTATTCACGTGATTAGGAATTATGTGACGTTGCGTAAGTTTTAGTCGCGTGAGTAGTTCTTACGTGATGCTACGCGTTTTCAGCAGCGTGACTAGTTTTTCGTGACGTTACGTTATTTTTAGTCACGTAACAGACATCAGTTTTTGTATTCCGCGCAGAGGAAATAGGCGCACGTGTTGTTGAAAAGGACGAAGGAGAAGTTGAACAGGACGAAGCGAGTCCGTACTCGTTCAAGATGACGAGAATTCCTGTTCGCGCTACCGGGTGCCACCAAAAGCTTAAAGAGCTCCGCTCTTAAAAGGCCAAAATATATATTACTTCACAAATTCCTGCAACTAGCGATCACCTTCTTGGCCGAAGCGTCCGCTGCTACGGTGCAGGGGTTATGGTGCTTGGCTGCTGAACCGAAGGTCGCGGGTGTGATACTAACCACTGTGATCGAATTTCGATAGAGGCGTAATGCTAGAGGCCTGTGCACTGTGCGATGTCAGTGCACGTTGAGGAGCACCACATGGTCAAAATTTCCGGGGCCCTCTACTACGCAAAGCCTCATAATCATATCGGGGTTATGGCATCTAAAACCAACGATATTAATAATATTGTAGCGAAGCGTTGGAAGCCTGTCATGGGTCGCCCTCTCGAGCGCTTACTAGTGGGTCGTCCTCTTCCGCTCTTCTCGGACAGCACGCTCCTCGCGCTCAGAGTCGGCACCCGCCTTGACTGTCGCAGTCGTTTATCGTCGCCGAGTGCCCGCAAATAAACGTCTTTATAATTTGGTGGAGGGTGCTGGGCTTTCACAACAACTTCGGCCCTCATTCGATGCCCCTGGCTCTTCGATCCCGTACCCTGCCGCCTACGATGCCTCAAGACGCCTCCCAGCAAACGGCCCCGCCTACACCGACCTCATGCCCAGGTGTGCCTCGTATCCGCGACCCTCCGGTCTTCACTGGCGCAGATGGCACCGACGTCGAGGACTGGCTCGCGATTTACGAGAGCGTGAGTGTCCCCAATAAATGGGACGAGGCAGGAAAACTGACTAACCTGGTTTTCTACGTCGCGGGTGTGGCGGGCTTGTGGTACAACAACCACGCATCAGATTTTACAACGTGGTCCGACTTCAAGACCGCCATTATCAATGTGTTTGGTCGCCCTGCCGTTCGTAAGTTGCAGGCCGAACAGCGCTTACGTGAACGCGCTCAGCAGGCCGGTGAATCATTCACCAGTTACATTGAAGACGTCTTCGATTTCTGTAAGAAAGCCGACGCCACCATGTCCGAAGCTGACAAGATCCGGCACATCATGAAAGGCATCGACGACGACGACTTCACCATGCTGCTCGCCAAGAACCCCAGCACAGTGGCTGAGGTCATAACGCTCTGCCAAAGCTATGAGGAGCTGCGCCGGCAGCGATCGATGACCCGTCGCTCTCCATCACGCGACGCCGAGCTCGCTGGCTTGTCGACCATATCCGACCACTCCGCGTTGCTCGCAGAGATGAAGACATTCGTGCGCGAGGAAATCGCGCGCCAATTCTCTCCGCTGGACTTTGCTCGCCCGCAGTACGTTCAACAGCCGTCGACCACACTTCTGCCTCCGCTCTGTCGAGCAATTGAGCAAGAAATCGCAGAGGTCATGCCCGAGTACCACCAGCACCATACGGCTCCTGCACCCTTGAGTTACGCCCAAGTGGTCGCAAGAACGCCCCCAGCAATCCCTACGGCTGCCCCACACATTTACGCCGAAGCCTCCGCTCGACCTCATTCTTTCGAAGCGAATGTACCGGTAACCTGTGCCGATGTCACGCACAGGCCACGACTGCAGCCCACCGTCCAGTCCTATCAGTTGCCGCCCCGTCAATCCCGTCCTGCACCATGGGCGGGCCCTGCCCCAGCGAACCGATGGCGCACACCTGACAATCGCTCCATATGCTTCGCATGCGGTTACGCCGGCCACGTGGCGCGCTATTGCAATCGCGTGCACCCGCCTAGAGTCGCGTCGCCTGCCACCAGCCCGGCGAACCGCCCATATTACGACCCAGCTACGCCTCTGTCGCCGACGTCTCGCCCCGCTCCATCTACCCGCCGTTCACCGTCACCACGACGACGCTCGCTGTCACCGATGCGGCCACGTCTGGTCCCACGAGACCAGGAAAACTAGTCGTCGCAGTCCACGAGGCAAGGGCTGCGATGCTGTCGAACTGCGAAAGCCCTCGGCGAAGCCCATCGAACGTGATAGACGTGTTTGTAGACGGTGTTCGTGCATCTGCCCTTATCGACACTGGAGCCGCCGTATCCGTTATGGACGCAAAGCTTAGCCGAATACTGCGAAAAGTGACGACGCCACTTTCCGGGCTCTCCCTCCGTACAGCCAGCGCCCAAAGCATTCACCCTACAGCGGTATGCACAGCCCGCGTCATAATTAAGGACGCTATGTACGCCGTCGAATTGATCATAATTCCTGCATGCTCTCACGACGTCATCCTCGGATGGAATTTTCTCTCCCGCCACGACGCCGTAATTCATTGCGCACCCGCCGAAATAGAGCTCTCACCATTCTCTAACTTGACGCCGGCAGACAGTCCATCGGCTGTGAGCAAGGTACTCGTCAAAGACGACATAAAAGTGCCTGCAAACTCGTCAACGGCGGTGTCAGTCTACTGTGCCAGCCTATTCGACACCGTTGCACTCATCTCGCCATAAGACCGTGTTGGCACGAGGAAAGGCTTGCTGGTGCCTTTCGCGACCGTTCAAGTCACCCAGGGCAGCACCTCTATTTTTGTAATCAACCCCTCCCCGTACAGTGTTACGTTGGTGCGAGGGGAATGTCTGGGCAGCGTAGAACCCCTCGAAGACGCACAAGTTATGGACGAGCCCGATGCTTCGCACGGCCGAAGTTCGAGTACGCTCAGTGCTGTTTCGACGTCTGGTTCATCGCACGCTGACGTATTTGGTTCCTCCATAGCTGACAACCTTACGCAGGTCCAGCGTTCCCAGCTTTTGGACCTGTTGGAAGAATTTCGCCCTTCTTTCGATGTCGCTCAAACTTCTCTCGGCCGCACGTCGGCCGTTACGCATGGCATCGACACTGGCGACCACCTGCCACTGCGGCAACGTCCATATCGCGTATCTCCCGCCGAACGCCGTGTAATCACTGAGCAAGTCGACGACATGCTTTGACGTGATGTCATTCGACCCTCTAACAGCCCCTGGGCGTCTCCTGTCGTTCTTGTTGCGAAGGACGGTTCTGTGCGGTTCTGTGTGGACTACAGGCGACTCAACAAGATCACTCGTAAGGACGTGTATCCACTGCCGCGAATAGACGACGCGATTGACAGCCTGGAAGGCGCCGAGTTCTTTTCATCTCTCGATTTGCGCTCAGGTTACTGGCAAGTACCTATGGCTGATGATGCTCGACCGAAGACCGCCTTTGTCACGCCCGACGGCCTGTACGAATTTAACGTCATGCCGTTTGGGCTGTGTAATGCGCCTGCCACCTTTGAGCGCATGATGGATACCGTTCTGCGCAACCTGAAATGGCACACGTGCTTGTGCTACCTCGACGACGTCGTCGTGTTTGCTCCGGACTTCTCCACGCATCTTCAACGCCTACGGCATGTTTTGACGCGTTTGAGCGACGCCGGTCTGCAACTGAATCTAAAGAAGTGCCGATTTGCAGCACGGCAGCTGACAATCCTCGGCTACGTCGTGTCCAAGGACGGAATTCTTCCTGATCCCGCCAAGCTTCGGGCCGTGACCGAGTTCCCCAAACCTACGTCCGTCAAAGAACTGCGCAGTTTCGTAGGACTGTGTTCCTACTTTCGGCGCTTCATTCGAAATTTCGCGACTACCATATCGCCACTGACGAAGCTTCTCGGAAGTAACGGGCCCCTCCATTCGTGGTCGTCGGAGTGCGACGACGCTTTCGCAAAGCTCCGTCGTTTGTTGACGTCGCCTCCCATACTACGCCACTACGACCCTGCGGCCCCTACAGAGGTACACACAGACGCTAGCGGTGTTGGCCTTGGCGCTGTCCTTGCGCAGCGCAAACCAGGCTTCCCTGAATATGTCGTGGCATATGCAAGTCGTACGCTTACTAAAGCCGAGAACAATTACACCGTCACCGAAAAGGAATGCCTGGCGATCATCTGGGCCCTTACGAAATTCCGACCTTATTTGTATGGTCGCCCATTTGATGTCATCACCGACCATCATGCGCTATGCTGGTTGTCGTCATTGAAGGAACCCTCAGGCCGCCTCACCCGCTGGGCACTTCGCCTACAGGACTACGATATCCGCGTGCTGTACCGCAACGGACGCCAGCATGCTGACGCCGACGCACTCTCGCGCTCCCCCTTGCCTGACGACAATACTTCCACCTCAGTGTCTCACAATGCCGTTTCGTCTATCGACATTCACACGATCGCCACTGAACAGCGCAAGGATCACTGGATTGCCTCACTGATAGCCTTGCTGAGTGATCCATCGACGACACCATCCACTCGCGCATTGCGTCGTCAAGCGCACCATTTCGCCGTTCGCGACGACCTCCTCCACCGACGCAATTACGGAGACGGCCGCCAGTGGCTACTCGTAATACCCCGCAGTCTGCGTTCTGACATATGCTAGTCGTTCCACTCTGACCCGCAGTGTGCACACTCTGGGGTATCGAAAACCTACCACCGCATTCGCCAACGGTACTTTTGGCGAGGGATGTACCGCTACGTGGAGAAGTTCGTTCGCTCCTGCATCGATTGTCAGCGCCGCAAAACTTCAACGCACCTGTCGCCGGCAGGTCTGCAACCTCTACCTTGCCCTGACCGGCCGTTTGGGCGCGTTGGCATCGATTTGTATGGACCACGTCCTCTAACGTCGGCTGGTAACCGCTGGGCCATCGTCGCTGTTGACCACCTTACGCGATACGCCGAAACTGCCGCCCTCCCAGCGGCTACAGCGCGCGATGTTGCCTCCTTCCTGCTGCACCGATTCATGCTGCGCCACGGTCCACCCCAGGAGCTGCTCAGCGATCGAGGTCGTGTCTTCTTGTCCGAAGTCGTCGATGCCATTCTCAAAGAGTGCAACGTTGTTCACCGGAAAACTACTGCTTACCACCCGCAGACGAATGGCCTCACCGAACGCTTTAACCGCACGCTCGGCGACATGCTCTCGATGTACGTCGCCGCCGATCACACAAATTGGAATGCCATTTTGCCTTTTTCACCTACGCCTATAATACCGCCCCGCAGAGCACTACTGGTTTCTCGCCCTTTTTCTTGTTGTACGGCAGGCACCCGTCGCAACAATCGACACAATCCTTCCATACAAGCCGGACCCGTCTGAGTGTGCGCCTATTTCTGCCACAGCAAGACTTGCTGAGGAGTGTCGGGAGCTTGCCAAGACATTTACTACGAATGATCAAGAGCGGCAGAAGAACATTCGCGGTGACACCACCACTTCTGCGCCCACGTTCCTCCCTGGAGCACTCGTATGGCTCTCGGTCCCTACCACTGCACCTGGCCTCTCTTCAAAACTGCTGCCGAAATACGACGGCCCCTACCGTGTCGTCGAACGCACGTCCCCGGTCAACTACGTGATCGAACCCCTCGAACCATCTTCGGACATGCGCCGTCGAGGGCGCGACATTGTCAACGTGGAGCGCCTGAAACCCTACTATGACCCGCTCATAGTGACAAGCAGTTAGGTCGCCAGGCGGCTCCCTTTTCGTACCCGGGGTAATTGTAGCGAAGCGTTGGAAGCCTGTAATGGGTCGCCTTCTCGAGCGCTTACTAGTGGGTCGTCCTCTTGCGCTCTTCTCGGACAGCACGCTCCTCGCGCTCAGAGTCGGCACCCGCCTTGACTGGCGATTATATCAGTCAGTGCGTTGCCATAGACAAAGTTCGTCAGGTGGCGCTACTGTCGGGTTACTGTTTAGAAATCACGTAGATAAAACTTTCTTGTTGGACATATATATTAGAATGTAGTGTTGCCGTACAGTGCGGTATTGTTAAACATTGGCGAATCAACGCCTGTGTTCTACCGCACACAGACGTGACCCCCAATGAAACAACTGGGATCCAGTGTTCGAGCCCCATCAGAAGCCGCTGGGACGCAGTGCCAAGTACAAGCCACATGGGCAAACTACTGCCGCCAGCCACATTAGAAAACTGCTCTAGGTGAGTGGAGTATTTATACTTTTAATAAATGGAGCAACTAAGAGGCGGGACGGAACGCCTGTCCACGGTTGATTTATTCAAGGCATTCGTGCTGGGCTATGCCAAAAAAAAAAAACAGATGCACCTAAATCTTCAAAAGTGCGTTTAAAGTGAAACCATGACGTGTCCTGGATTGTAAACTGAACAGACATCAATATCTTTCGACATCCGTGTCATGTGTGATTGTCGCAAAAGATCCGAGTTGGGCGTGCGACCTTGCATGTTAAGTTTATTAAGATAATTCTTTGCTGTGCTAGTTGGTTCATAATAGTGAACAGCAAAGCGGAAATTTGATACGGGGCATCAAAGGACACACCCAGCACAGTACACGCTACCTCGCAACTACCTTTATTGTGAAAAAGAATGTGAAAAATGCTTTGCACAGTGGTGCCAAGCCCGAAGCAAATGCGGAGCTGGGTGGCTATCTTTGTTTCTCTTCATTTTGCTCTTTGCTTCTTCATCTGTTTATTTATCTCTCTTCTATCTAGTTTCTCCAGGTGTCCCGGAGCCCTCTGCGTGGCAGTTGCGTATTCTACCACAGAACCGCAACGGGGCTATAGACTCTTTCCCAAAAAGGCTCTAAACAGGTGTCATGTCGAGCAAGAAGTGACGTTAACATATGTAAGATAGCGTGGTAGAAGAGTAAAATAGCAACCAGGCTTAACACAATGCGAATTGCGTAACGAGTGGATCGTTTAATGCTTCCGATCTACTACAAAGTGCTTAGCCATAATTCTTCGTTGTCATCAACCACAGCATCAACAAAGTGCACATAATGCTTTAAGGTTGTGAAACGTCTACCTCGCTTCTCAGCAGAATGAAGAATAAAGGCATAGTGGCTGCTTCCCGACTTCGCCGAAATTATGATTTAGTACGTAGTCGGGGCCTTACGAGTGTACTTCGAATAGTGTGTCCAAGAGATTTTATATCGGCTCAACAAAGGCCGCTCTTATTTACGCCGTGGCTGTGCTGCGTGTCCTGCGCAGGCCTGAAGTTCTTTTTTTTATTTTTTCAGCTTAGCTATATCTCTCTCTTGTCTTCACGCCCCTTCACGTCTCAAAATGTAATGATGAGTGTTGGGTCCGCGCATGCAGCGTAAGTGGTGTGACAGCAAGACAAAGTCTACACCAAGAATGCGCCTCGAGCATTAGAATTAATTTATTACAGTAAAGAAAGGAGCCAAGCAAAGATGTGTTTAAAAATCGAGGTCAAAATGAGCATGGTCGGCGGGTAAATTGCAAAGCGGCATGTTTCTCTATTGCTTTCACGGAATGGCTTTTCCTGTTCCACCGCTCCTCATGCTCATTTTATAACTATCACCATTGCATGAAGCCACCAGTTCTACATTAGAGTGTGTAAAACGTACGAGCCAGTTTTCAGTGCTTCAGCCCTTGTGCGAGACATTAGACTGGCATTCCCGAGAATATTGCTTTTTTTGCATCCACGCATCATCCCAATCCGCAAATAATTTCATGCAGTGATACCATGGTGTCAAAAAAAATATTGTGGGTATTTATCAGGCGTGTTCGGTTCGCTAAGTGTCGAAGGCTTATTAAAGACGTGTCAACTACGACGTCACAAGTGGTGGAGGGTGCTCATCGGTTCCCCGTCCTCTCCTCGCCCGCTTTACCTGCTAAGGCTTCGTTCAGGTCGCCGTTTGTGCCAGTTGTCCGCCAGCATGCCGCAGGACAAACCCTCAGGCACTTCATCTACCTCTTCCGCTACGGCTACCGCGGCTTCTCCACCTTGAATCGTCAGCGGGCCCCATCGCGAGCCCCATTTATACGCTGGACTTCGCAATGAAGATGTGGAGTCTTGGCTCGACCAATACGACATCGTGAGTGCTGCGAACCATTGGGACGGTCCGCACAAGCTCCGCCACGACTCCTTCTACCGCACAGGCGTGGCGAAGACCTGGTTTTTCAACCATCAGATCGACTTTCCCGACTGGAGCACTTTCAAAGAGCGTCTCCGACAAGTGTTTTGCACTCCAGCGGTTCGATCCGCCCTTGCGAAGAGAACACTGGACACTCGCAAACAAGAACTGGGCGAGTCTTATACCTCCTATATAGAGGATGTGCTTTCCCTTTGCCGTCGCGTCAACGCCTCCATGGGAGAGTCAGACAAAGTGCGTCATCTCCTGAAAGGCATCGCGACTGTCGCCTTCAATGCTTTGGCGATAAAGGACCCGGCTACCGTCGCTGATATTGTAGCTACGTGCCAGCGTCTGGACGAGCTCGAATCCGCACGGTTGCAGCCGGACACCCCTCATAACAACCCTACTGCCGATCCCTCGTTGCGCGCGATGGTCAGCGCCATCATACGAGAAGAACTGCAGTCGCTCGGCTTTTCAATGGGTGCGGTCCCTTCTCCCGCCTCCAGTACCCGTTTGCGTGACGTTGTTAAGGAGGAGTTGGCGGTTATGACTGCTGCTGCGTATACAGACCCTCTCGTCCCTAGGCCACAACCAACATACGCGCAAGTCACCGCAGTTACCCCGACCACCATTCCATCGATGCCACCGAAGGCGACTCCAGCCCACCTGGCTTCAATATCCCCCAGCGCACATAACCAGCCCTACTATCCACCATGGCGCTCGACGCGACCTACCTGCTACTACTGCGGCTATCGTGGACACATTGCCCGCTTCTGTCGCAAGCGTCAGCAAGACGAGCGTCGTGGGTTTGACACTTACGAACGGGACGACTTTTCCACTGGGTCCACTTTTCAGCGCCGTCCTTCTGCAACGCTTCCCGGCCGCTCTCCCTCTCCACCTGCAACGTTCGAGACGGCTCCGAGCTACCGTCCTGCCAGGCGCCGCTTGCCGTCACCCCTTCGTCGCTCGACGTCACCACTTCGACCAGCCTCTCAGTTCGCCGACCGTCGCCCGGAAAACTAAATTATGCAGCTTTTGGAGGAAAAGCTGCATCTAGCGAAATGAGAGAAATGAGAGAAGGCATAGAAGTGGAAGCATTATTAGATACTGGTGCTAGTTTGTCAGTTATTCACGGTGGTTTGTGTTCGCGTCTCCGGAAAGTTACTACTCCCTACGATGGACCTACGCTGCTCGCTGCTCAAGGGCACGTCATTCGACCTTCCGCCATGTGCACTCTTCGTGTCTACATTGATGGAGTTCTGCATTATATACAATTCGCAGTGCTTAGCTCGTGTGCCCACCAGCTCATATTATGATGGGATTTTCTGTCAACGGCGTCCGCTACCATCTGCTGCCGGCAACGTGTTCTCCACATAACTGATACCGCCTATTCGCTTCACGCAGATGACACACCATTTCGCTTTCTTGCTGCAGAAGACACCGAGCTACCTCCACGCAGTCAGCGAATTGTTGCCATCACGTCTGATGCCATTGACCATGGTGACCTGCTCTTACAACCATCTGCACGCTGTCTCACAAGAGGGATAGCCTTTCCATCAGGGCTGGTGCGTTTCGACGATGGCTCCGCATTCGTTTGTGCAACAAACCCGACATCTGAAGAAATTGATTCCTAAGGGTATAACGTTGACTTGCGTCGCTATATCAGAGCCTTTTTCTGTTGTTCCTCTTCAAGCGGCTTCCCCTGAAGATCACTCTGTTGGACGATCCATATCCATCTCCACCATTGAAGCTACCATCAGCTCCGACCTGACCCTTTCGCAGTCACAAGAGTTGATCGCCTTGCTAACCAAGCAACAAGCTTCGTTCGACGCGCATTCCCCTGTATTAAGACAGACATGCGTCACCACCCATCGGATCGAGACTAATGGTAGGTCCATCGTTCGTCGCCGACCATACCGCGTATCTCTCACCGAGCGGAAGGTCATCGAAGAAAACGTTGGCGACATGTTGCGACGGAAGATAATACGCCCCTCGGCTAGTCCTTGGTCATCTCCCGTCGTACTGGTTCGAACAAAAGATGGTTCTGTACGATTCTGCGTGGATTACCGGGCGCTAAATAAGATCACGCGCAAGGACGTATACCCTATGCCACGTATAGACGACGCATTGGATTCGCTACAGGGGGCCGAGTACTTCTTGACTCTCGATCTACGTTCGGGATACTGGCAGATACCGATGCATGAGGATTATAAAGAAAAAACGCAGTTTTCGACCCCAGATGGCCTTTTCGAGTTCAATGCCCTTCGGCCTCTGCAATGCTCCCGCAACATTCGAGCGCATGATCGACACCGTTCTGCGTGGCCTCAAGTGGAAGACTTGCCTGTGCTATTTGGACGCTATTGTTGTTTTCTCGTCAACGTTCTCTCAAAACCTAGAACGTTTGGAAGTGCTGACGTGCCTTGCTAACGCTGGCATTCAGCTGAACACGAAAAAGTGTCATTTTGCCAGCAAGACAATTATGGTCTTAGGCCACATTGTGCGTAAGGACGGCATTCGTCGTGATCCCGATAAGGTTTCGGCGGTTCTTCACTTCCCTCGTCCCGAAAGCAGCAAAGATTTACGCAGTTTCCTTGGCCTCGCTT
The DNA here is from genome assembly GCF_013339695.2 of Rhipicephalus sanguineus. Taxonomy (NCBI): domain Eukaryota; kingdom Metazoa; phylum Arthropoda; class Arachnida; order Ixodida; family Ixodidae; genus Rhipicephalus; species Rhipicephalus sanguineus. Next base: position 65,306,281 of record NC_051184.2, on the reverse strand, counting down.
CCTACTTCCGCCGATTCATACGAGACTTTGCTTCAATAGCGGCACCTTTGCACAAATTACTCGGTTCTGGTGTTCCCTTTGACTGGTCTCCCGAATGTGAATCCGATTTCAGCCATCTGAAAAACGCCTTCACGTCCGAACTTGTACTTCGCCATTTTGATGAAACAGCACCTACACTCCTGCATACTGACGCTAGTGGTCACGGCATCGGTGGTATTTTCCTGCAGCGAGATCAGTCATCACGTGAGAGGGTCGTCGCGTATGCAAGCCGCGTACTGACCAACGCTGAGGAGAATTACACCATCACTGAGCAGGAGTGCCTAGCTGTCGTTTCGTCGGTGCAGAAGTTTTGACATTATCTACATGGCCGTCATTTTACCATCGTTATAGACCACCATGCTCTATGCTGGCTTTCAACACTCAAGAACTTATCAGGTCGCCTTGGTCGCTGGATTATACATTTGCAAGAATACCATTTCACTATTATCTACAAGTGTGGTAAAAAGCACCAGGACGCAGATGCGCTTTCTCGCTGCCCACTTCCTACGGCACCGTGCACTGGTTCTGCTACTAACTTCAGCGATGAATGCTCGGACGGTCCTTCCCCGCATGTCTCTTCCTTAGCCGCTCTTGACCAGATCTTTCCTGACGACCATGGCTCGATGATGTCTCATCAACTCGCTGACTCTTACTCTCGACGCATCATAGACCGCCTTCAGGTAAATTCGCGGCCGCCTAATGCCCGCCTTCGTCGACAGCTCACGCAGTTCAAGCTTGATAACCACATCCTTTACCGTCACATCTATCACCCAGATGGTCAACGCTGGGTGCCCGTTCTGCCTCGCTCTCTTAGAGCTGATATCCTTAAGGCCTGTCACGACGACATGACTGCTGGTCACCTTGGTTTCCAGAAAACGTACGACCGCATTAAAGGTCGCTTCTATTGGCCTGGCCTATCCACAAGTGCAGCGAAGTACGTCACTTCCTGCAACCTTTGTCAGCGCCGAAAGCTCCCGACATCACCTAAAGCGGCGAGCTGCAACCACTTCCGTGTCCGTCGGCACCATTCGAAGTCGTTGGCATTGACCTGTATGGTCCTCTTCCCACGACTCCCACTGGTCATCGCTGGATAGTGACAGCTGTCGACCACTTGACACGTTACGCCGAAACAACCTGCGTGACTGCGGCGTCGGCTACTTAAGTGGCTGCATTTATGCTTAAAGCCCTAATCCTGCGTCACGGTGCTGCTCGTGTCATTATGAGCGACCGTGGAAAAGCTTTCCTTTCACAAATTGTTGAGGAATTGCTCCAAGCCTCCGGTACCACGCACAAGACAACCTCCAGCTATCACCCCCAAACCAACGGGCTGACTGACCGATTTCATCGCACACTCTCCGACATGATAGCCATGTACATTGAGCCATACCACACAAACTGGGACGCAATTTTGCCATTTGTAACTTTTGCATATAATACCGCCGTACAACGCACAACTGGCTACTCGCCCTTCTACCTTGTCTATGGCCGATCGCCAACTTCCCTTCTTGACGTCTCTTACTTGTGCGTCCCTGTCACTCCATCTGCATCTTCCTGTGAACAATATGTGTCGCGCATCCTCCACTGTCGCCAGCTCGCCCGAGTGAACACTGAGGCAAGACAACAGCACCGCAAGAGTCTCCATGACGCATATTGCAGTGCTGTGCTCTTCCACCCCGGCGACGTGGTGCTACTCCGGACACCAGTTCGCCCTCCTGGCTTGTGCGACAAATTTCAATTTCGGTTTCTTGGCCCATACACAGTCTTGGAGCAGACCTCTCCCGTTAATTATCGCGTCGAACCTGTTATTGCTCTAACTGACCGACGCCGTCGCGGTACCGAGATTGTGCATGTATCTCGTATGAAGCCTTTTAACAGGCGCAGATCAAAGAAGAAAAGATTCGCCATGAATGCGGAAACGAAAGTATTGGTGCGCAGCCTTCCAGCAAAAAGGGTAGGAAATAAGCAGTTCTTGTAATACGACATCGGTGGTCCTAGGCCACCAGTACCGTCAAAAAACCTGCGTGACCAAGCCCTGCACCATAATTAAACAATGATGGGGGGACCAGCTGAGCCTGGCTGTGCAGAGATAGATAAGTATTCCGGATTACAGATATCGGAACACATGCGTTGAGAGCCTAAAATAAAGATACTGAGATGCATTTATCTTAGAAGTAACGGGATACTTCTCAGATAACTTTGCATAAAGATGATAAAGGTATCCCGGAATACAGACAGGGGAATACAGCTACCGAAATGTTTGTTTCGGGGATGCTGACAGTTCGTAGGAACAATAATGCGCGCAGCATACTTGTGTTAATAAGGCTGCATCCACCTTCAACTTACAAGTCTAGCCGATTGCTCGTATAACTAACGAACACCAGTTAAGAAAATTGTACTGGCTTAGCTCGGCTATGCCAGGATATCCGTAACATGAGCTAAGGTGCAGCTGATTATTCTTAGCTCTCCTGGTTGTCTAGGATTAGCTTGATTGTCATGCTTACTGCTGCTTCAATGATACGTACATGGTGTACGCAATATGTGACACGTGTACATTTATTTTTTGCTCAACGCGATTTCTCTATTGCCACAAAGACGGCTCGACGGTCAGTATAGTAACAGTTAGTATAGTATAGCGTCTCGTGCCCGGTCCCAACGCCGGCGCCAGTATGTCAGCCATGGCTATGACGTCACTCCTCTGGAATGCGCAGATCGGCGAGGCGCACACGGTGGCGGTGGCTCCAGAGCACCAACTGTGCGCCGTGTGACGTCACTTCACCTCGCGCATGCGCAGCACGGCTCTCGGACTGCCACGCCAAACTGCTCCAGCTCGATCAGTGTGGCTAACGCTACAAAAAATTATACATTTATTTAAGACGCAAGATATCTTTGCTGAGAATGTTGCTGCGTTGGTGGCACTTAAGCAATAACCTTCACACGTGAGCTCGATAGGATATCATCTTGATAAAGTCGGTTCGGCCTCAACACACGACGCACAAATTCGCGAATTGGATGGCCGGCCGAAAAAAGATTTCGGTTGCTGCAACGGCCTTGAGGGCCAGCGATTTTCGTTGCAAGAGGCCGACAATACTGTCTACGGTATCCTAATATCAGCTGCATCAACCGCTCTGCCACATGGGTCATTCTGTGCGTGTAGAAAACCCTTCGCCGCCCACCCTGTGCCGCCGACGAGCTACACCTCTTTGCTTGCCTCAGCACAGAAAATCGTTCCTTACCCCTGAAACACGTCGGCCTATTTCCGAGAATTTTTTAGGGATACCCGCGTGATATGCATTGTCGCGATATAATTTATACATCGTATAAGTATTTCACTACTGAGATACAAATATATTTTTAAATGTATCTTTATGCATAAATAGAGATACTCACGAGCATCTCTGCGATACTATCGCGATGCCGCCCAGCCTTGATGATGAGTGAAGGTATGCGGCGGACTCGGGGCCCCCTTTGAAACATTGAAGGGGGGCGCCCCCTGCCCGCCGCATGTCTATGTCTACCACCATCTCAGCTGCGCTAAAAATAGGTAATGCGGTGCGGCTTCAAAAGAATGTGGCCTAAGTTCTTAGTTTATATGCATGTATTATTCTTTCCTGTGCTGTCCAGTGTGGATGTGCAACTACCACCGCGAGAGATGCCTCAAGTAGCAAGCCTATTGGTTAAGACAACAGGTGGCAGCAGTTACGCATCAGTGGCGTCTACAAGCACTGCACCCATTCCGCAGCAGAATGCTAGGTGAGTGCCACTTCAGTAGTTGCATCCAAAGAAATTGTTCGAACTTGGCTACCTTTAGAGAACTTGGCTACCTTCATTTAGGCGCAGTGTCGTACCTTAGTGCACTTGAACAGCAAGAAGCAGCGTTCTTTAAAGGCCAACTCCGGCGATCTTTTGGCCATGTCAAAGTAATGGTGCTTTTATGTTCCTGAGACGCTCCTGTTACGGGCCCGATAGCAGAAATACTCGGCAAATTGGAGAATAATTTTAAATAAGCAAAAAAGCGCAACACCGAAACCGAAACCCAACCGAGTGTACTGTCTACGTATGACGTAGACGTTGTTACGAACAAACCGGAAGTCGTGCAAAGCATGCCGGTGACGCCGGCGCGGAGTATGAAAACTGTGAAAGCCGGGACGACCAGCGAAGCACCGGCCAAACCAACGCTGTCTGTCGCCTTGTGCACAGCAGACGCTCGCTGTAGCGGCCGAAGCGCCGAAGTTAGCGGTGCCCTCGGCTGCGTCACTTCCGGCGCCTTACCAATACTGACGTCACAGACGCAATGTTGCCAATAATTGTGGGTAGCCAGGAGGGCGTTTGCAGACAATCTTTAAAATTCATTTGCAAACAATCTGCGCATGTCTCAAGCCTGTAATTTGACATAAATGACGGAAACGTGCAAAGGAACGTACCCAGCGAATTTCATTGAGATCCATCGACCTCGAAAAATCGCCGGAGTTGACCTTTAAGCCCTCAGCGGCCAAGTGGAGCGGCTGGGATCTTGTAAGGGCACGTAGCAGCTCGCGAGCTGAGTGTAGTTGAACGCTTTTTAGGCGAAGCTTTCCATGAATGGCAGATTTCTGTGGCGGACTAGGCCACCGCCACCACATTGTTCGCGGGTGTACCCAAATAGGCCCTCGAGACGATCCGGTCACATGCCTATTTATATGCGCAGGTTTCAGAAAACTGATGTTATCTTGATCGCGGGCTTGTGGCGATCAGGCTTTTCTAATATGACAATCTGATCTGTTATCAAAGCGACTTTTATATTCACGTTACCACATTCTATTGTTGCTTGGATTTGAACGCACGGTCTCCGTTGTTCCCACTAGCAACAGAAGTGTCGCAGTGCTAGGCACGTGGGTGGAAGCACAATTCCCGGCACGGAAAAAAAAAGAAAAGAAAGAAAGAAAGAAAGAAAGAAAGAAAGAAAGAAAGAAAGAAAGAAAGAAAGAAAGAAAGAAAGAAAGAAAGAAAGAAAGAAAGAAAGAAAGAAAGAAAGAAAGAAAGAAAGAAAGAAAGAAAGAAAGAATTACGTCAGGCCCGCAGACGCCAAGCTATACAGGCGTCATGTCGGGCAAGAAATCGCGTTAACATATATAATATTTTACTCTTCTACTGCGCTATATAGCGCAGTAGAAGAGTAAAATAACAATCAGGCGCCACACAATGCGCATTGCGCAACGCGTGGGTCGTTGTGTGCTTTCAACCCATTACAAAGGGCTCAGTTTTAATGCTTTACTTTAATCAGCCACATCACAAGGCGCACATAATACCGTACAAATTTGTAGCGGGAACCACACTTCTGGGCAGAATTAATAATGGCATGAAGTCGGCTTTTCGCTACCGCTGCGAATTTTTTATTGTTCAACAACGCGCAGGAAAAATCTCCCACCGGCACCACCTTGGAGGTCAAAGCGTAAGACTGGTTACGCACTACGACTACGACTACGAGGGACGAACGGGTGCCGCCTTAAGGAGCTTCGCCCCTAATACGGCATATCCACGGGTGAATGATGAAGAGCTTGGGCGAAGCTCTTGAAGCAGTCATGTGTACACCGTTAAATGTTCAGTGGTTTCGCCCAGCAATAATCAAAGCGATACGCTGCTTTGATTATTTTTCCTTATTTCCTTCTTTTTTTTCATTTTTTTTTTCATTTTTATTTATTTTATTTTTATCGTTATTTTTTATTTTTCATTTATTTATTTTTTTCTATCGCTATGGCACAGCGCCATCTAGTATGTCGTCACCCAACTGCAGTTTGCATGCGTCTCTGTGGGACAGCGCCATCTATTATACTGTTCAGGAGATACTGCCGCGGTTACGCATGACATGGGACAAGGTTAGACTAAGAGGAGCTACGCCCCTAAAATTATGATTTATGGCGTAGTGGGTACCTTCGAAGTGTGCTGGTATTAGTTACCCCAACGGAGTTTACAACAAACTCTAGAAAGGCCGCTCTTCCAGCCTTCGCTGTGACTGTGCTGCGTGTTCGGCGCAGGCCTGGCGATGTTTTAGAAAGGTAGTGGACCTGTCCGGAAGTTTCCGCATGGTTATCCTGGAAGTATAAATATGCTCTAGCCAGTGCGAACATGTTGGTCAGTGTGTGCTGCGCTTATATTTCGATGCACCAAACATTCACTCGTGATTGTGAAAGAAATATGCCTCAGGTTTCTGAAGAACGTTCTTCAAGGCAACTTGTTAAAACTCCCGAATATTCGCCATGTCGTCAGTTTGCAACGAAGGAACATGAGCGTGGAAGTTTTGTTATGTCGGGGCAGTTTGGATAAGATACGACAAATCCAGTTGCTGAGGTTCAGAGAGACAAACAGTCGTTGATTCGGCAAAGTAGCATTTGCAAGATAGCATGTTCGGTAAGTTACCGCGTACTTCGGTAAGTTAACATGTTCTAGCGCGTTCGAGATGCCATTCATGTGTATCCTGTAGAGCTTATAGGACAAGAATATGCCATGGCAAGAGCCCAAACACCGGGTTTTATTTCAGTGCCACCCACCAAGTTTACCCGTTCATGAGTATTTGCTGTACGGAATTTGTACGAAAAAACGCCAGGCCTGCGCTGAAACCGCCGCACAGCCCCAGCGAAAGCGAAAGAGCGGCGTTTATAGAGCCCACTGTAAGCTCTCTTGGGGCTACAATACAAGTACACCAGAAAGGTACCAACTACGCCATAAATCACAATTTTTCTGAAGTCGGGAAGCACCTACTAAGCCATTATTCGTCATTCTGCGGAGAAGCGAGGCACCAGCTACACGTCTGTAAGGCATTATGTGCACTTTGTTGAAGCGACGACTGATGACAATGAAGAATTATGGCTTAGCCCTTTGTAATGGGTTGGAAGCTTTAAACGGCCCACCAGTTATGTAATTTGCATTGGGTGACGCCCGGTCGCTATTTCCCTCTCCCGTCATGCTGTATAACATACGTTGACGTGGGAGGGAGACGGGGAGGGGGCGAAGAACTTTACTGAGACCCCGAGGAAATGGATCATGCGCTTATGGGCTTCCTTGGCAACCAATACAAGTGCACCTGCGAGGACCCCACTACGCTATAAGTTATTGTAATTTTTGAGTCATAGGGATCAAGTTGAGTCATAGAATCAAGTTTTCAAGTTAACCCGCCTACACCTACCGTCCACGCTCCAAACGAAATATAAATTAGCTACCTATTGGCGGCAACACGACAGTCGATGAGTCACTTGCTCGCATCGATGCGAATCCACCCTCAGGCGTCGCTCTCATAAAAAGAAAATGCGTCAGTGCAATTGGCAACAAAACGTGGGCACCGCAACGTACAGTGTGCGGCGATTCATGTTGAGCACGGCTGCTTTGGTGTCCCGAGTGTTGCTTCGAACAGTATACATCACCAGCTGATGAGGCTCCAGCTACAAGGCGCTCCTTTTCGGTGTTAGCCAGCTTTCACGTCTTGCTATCCACTTCAGGCATCAGGGCAGCTATCTGTCATGGGTGGAAGACGACGGCGTCCGACGTGTTCCTTTTAACTGGGCACCTTAGATTAACGTCTGAGTATGCGTTGAACTTTATTTACCTTCGATGAAGTGGGCAGAAGAAATTCGCGCGCTCCTTTGTGGGAATCCAGTTATTGTCACCTGATCGCTGCAATCCAGGCGCTCTTTCTGCCTTCATCTGTAGGGACACAGAACGCTTTGACTTGCGATAGCAAATTAATTGCGGATCGCAGACTGCATCCTGGCACTACACATCAGTGCCCGAGTTGCGAGCGCTTCATCGGAAAAATTCTATCCCCAGAAAATATCGAAATACAAGCAGCCGCGGCCAGCAACACAGGCTAAAACTACGCTAAAACAGCGCTAAAACAAGGTAAACAGGAAGTGTTCTAGGGAGAGTTTCCGGTGCTGCGCACATACAAGGACCAGACAGCACGTGAAGTCTACGAGGCTTTCGCAATGAAATGTAAAGATGAAGCATGTGTAAGCGAGCCGTCTATTAATCTAACAGACAAGGAGTGTTGGCAATACGTTTTGTTGGGCTAGTTGGTTCATGACTTCTGAAGGAAAAAATTGTAGCGCAAAGCAACACACGGACAGACAGAGAGGACGGGACTGGCGCCAGTCCCGTCCTCTCTGTCTGTCCGTGTGTTGCTTTGCGCTACAATTTTTTCCTTCAGAAGGAGTGTTGCTATCTCCGTAACTAATTACCTATGACTAAACGACAATGTGCCGCTGGACGCATGCGCCGCTAGAAGCTCTCTTATGTTTCCCTTCCCCATTTTTTCTGTATCTGTGTATATTCTGCGCGTTTTAACAATAAACCATCAGTTGGCAGTCAGCGCTAGTCCTGTGTTCTTTCTTGTCCGCGTCTTCTTCGCGCTGTTTTTAACCATAGATTCAACCATTTTTAGGAAGCAGCTTTATTGCACGCTTTTGATTTATTTTTCGATCAATCTGGCCATCGAAGTGGTATTGCTCGAACACAGAAACGAATTTACCGCTTATGGATTCTCAGGACAAGCAGTTACCATCGACCTGTTACAACAGTGAGTCAATGTGTAACTACCGTATATCTGCTTCCAGGATGACAGGCCATGCCGAAGGACCTGTTGTAAGGAACGAAGGAGAACCGGGTGGAATCACCGTTCATGGCGGCGGAGATTCCCGCGTGTGCAACCACTGTGACAGGAAATGCGCCTCAAAAAGAGATCTCACGAGGCATCTGCGGCAGTGCGGACCATACAAGTGTGATTCCTGCGCAAGTTATTTCAAGACGCCGTTGTTGCTCAGCTCACACGCTTGTTCCGGCGCAAAGAAAAAGCAGTACAAGTGTGAGGAGTGCGGCAGACAGTTTAGCCGCGAAACGAGCCTCATAAATCACCGGCGAATCCACGCGGGAGATTTACCGTTCCAGTGTTCAGTATGCCCAGGTCGGTTTGCGTCAAAGAAAGCTTTACGACAACATGTGGTAAGGCATTCAAATAAGAAGCAAGAGTGTACGTTATGCCGCAGAAATTTTGCGAGCAAGACAAACCTCAAAAGGCACTGGCGAGAAGTGCACGGTCATGAGACCGATTAGGAGGGCTCCTGTATTTTCCTTTGTCTTTATGTGGGGGCGGGGGGAGAGGAAGATCCTACTTTTGCACCACACGCTGTCGGCATTATACTGGTGCAAGATCGCGCCTGTCAGGTCTTTTCTTTTTTACAAATGTAGCCAACAGACACTTTTTTTTCGAGACCAACTTTCCGCGAGGGACCATTCAGATCGAGCGGGCTCACTTTCCTGCGCCCGAAATTCGCATTAATTCCATAAGACGTAGAGTGCCTTTCACCACTCGATAACCCGTTTAACGCCGATATGTACATTCGCTGATTTTAGCATTATTTTAGCAGAACAATGCGTTGACAAAAAGGCACGCAGTAGCCTTCGCATTTCAGTGTTTGTGTGTTCCCTTTTCACAGACGGGAATTTTTAGTTGAAATCTTGAGTTCACGTCTTGGTGATAACTAAGCCGTCATTTCCCCTCAAGTAAAACTGGACAAATAGTTTTACCATGTTCGTGAGGTCACACACACAATTTCGTGTCTTTTTTTGTTGCTTAGGCCAGAGCCCAACTAACCGTAAGCTTATGTGGCTACTGCAAGCGGCTGTGTGAGCGCTATCAATGGATATTCGACTGGAACAGTGTACCTTTGTTTAGAGAAACATTATCATTTTAGCTTTTTTAGCTTCAGATTCGCTGTGCTATTAGTGACATATTTTAGTACCTATAGGTATTTGTGTATAGTAATAATAATAATAATAATACCTGGGGTTTAACGCCCCAAAACCTCGATCTGATTATGAGAGACATCGTCGTGGAGGGCTCTGGAAATTTTGATCACACGGACTTCTTTAACGTGCACCCAAATCTAAATACACGCGCCTCAAATATTTTCGCCTCCATCAAAACTACACCCGCCGCCGCAGGTATTCGATCCCGCGATATTCGGGTCAGTAGTCGAGCGCCATAACCACGAGACCATGATGCTGAGACTAGAAGCGTGATGCTTAACCCTAAAATGGTAATAAATTTCGAAAGCAACGTGTAGTCCCAAGTTGTATCTGTGCGGAAAACTGTTCAAGAAACTCCGCAATATGGGTACGAAAGATGTATTCGAGACATGCGCCAATGTGTTTCTAATAACTTTTATGTGATAGCCATTTCAGTCACTTGAATAAAGTTTTGATGCGTGATGCTCACAGTGTCTCGCTCTCCACGGTTTAAATATCAGTTTTCCTGGTTTCACGGTTTCGCGGTGGAATAGTTTTTCTTGCTTGCGATCACGCGCTGATCTCTGGACCATCCATTAGCGAAGGAAAGGGAAGCCACGTGTAAAGATACACATGTTTCAATAATTTGAGCTTTCTGTTCTTTCCAGGTGGAACTAAATGTGCATAGTTTTAAAGAAATAGCTCTTAATACTCAGTGTGTCTAATTTAATCTCCTCGCATTGCAAGTTCTTTCTGTAACAGCTATCATTTACGAATATATTAATTCTCCATAAGCGTGATGATTTTGCGTTGCAAGCAAGGTGTACAAGTCATCATGCAGAGCGAGAAAAATGCTCTCCAGCTATACCAATTGCCAGACCTGCCTAGATGGTTTATGTGGCGTTCGATGCAAAAAGAAAAAAAAGAAAACGACAGCAGAAGCTCACAGTTTAATGAACGTGCGCAATAACAGTACAATTAATCTTTTCCACAAAAAAAAATCAAGACTCAGGCAAACTTTGTCGTCCCCTACAAGTCCGGGACGAAACAGCACAATATCGATCCTCTTTGTGGCTATCGATTATACCATCGTATTCTAGCACTGAGTGTTTACCTCTGCATAGTAAGCCCGAAGCACCGTTCTCTGGAGTTCTGTGGACATCAACCCCCTATGTATGCATTTTGCCGAGGCAACAATTCCTACTCCTATTACATTATGGAACGAACACACAGATTGGCTTTACCATTAACTCAATCAATTGATGTCACAAACGAGCGCGTTAACAAGGCGCGCGCGCGGACGGCAGTGGAAATTCGCGGCGCCGAACAAGCGAACGCAACGAAAAACAAGTATTCTAAAACACGCCGGCGTGGCGCTCTTCCTCACCCACTCGAAGCAGCCGCAGAGAACGAGATCAAACGCCTGGCGAAGCCTGGAACCATCTGGAAGGAAAGGATGACGCAACACCGAGTGACACCACCGCGAGCGGAATAGACGAGAAAATTCCCGCCCTTTCCACAGCTTTGGTTGTGTTGCACGCCGGAGAACACTCCTGACGTTTCTAGCACCTGGACGAGATTAAAGAGACACTAAAGAGAAACAATGAATTGGTTTATATTGATAAAGTGTGCTCGGAGAACTCTTACGTAGTTTATTTCACCACCATAGGTTTATTATTAGAGAAGAAAAGCAAGTTCAAAGTTTCATTTTTAAATTTCGCGCCAAATTTTGTAATTCATGACGTAAAAGATTTCAAAGAGCATTTAATGTATTTTAGCGCCACTGGCTCGACGAAATTTCCACAAACTCGTTATGTCAAGTCTCTGGCCCCCTCAGAGGACAATGTACTTCGATTTAACCGATTAGGAACTACGTAGGCCAAAGCAGGCGCCGTCAAAAATGTGACTTCACGGCAAATGGTGCGGGAACTCTAAGGTGGCGTCGCTACCTGTATTTTCTTTTTGCGCGTTTTCTCGCTTATTAAGAGTCTTCTTGCAGCAAGCGTGGTGTTTTCGGTATCGTGGAAGACTACTTTACTAATGCGAGAAGAATCGTTTTGCTCTTTAGTGTCCCTTTAAATAAAAGCGTGCACCAGAGTCGGTGAGTGAGTGGTGCCGGAGATGGTGAAGTTATGACGAGTGTGGCTCCGTCAGCCAACCAAGACGTGTTTATGATGTGGTGCGGTCAGTCGATCCACAAGAATCCGTTGATGACGCCGTGTAAGCAGTAACAAGTTACGTGAGCATTTCCTGGAAGGGAGACATTCGGGACCGACGGAGGGAACTACGACGATCAGCGCTGGAGTGTGCGTGAGTGTTTCCAGTAAGAGAAGCATTCAAGGTCTGTCCAAACATTGTGAACTGGATACGCTGTTGGATACGCAAACTAGAGCCTCTTCTCTGTCTTCGTCTTTTGCTCTTTCAACCTGTGTCACTCGTGAAACATATCTTGCCCGTATACTCCACATATCTGTTTGTGTGTTAGGCGAAACCAAAATGTGGAACACAGCACACTAACAGGTAAGTGAGCTGCTGTGTGCCCGTTCTACACCGGATTCCGTTAAGTTGTGGAAAGAGTTTCAAAGGGCCGACGGGCAGGTGTATAAACGACAGGCCGCGCGAACACAGCAAAAAAGTGAACTTGACACTGCCAACTGGGTTGCTGTCTCTGCATTGCAAGAAATGCAAATGCAGTTCGCGCTTCGCGCTTTCAGAATACCACAATCTGAGGTAAGATTGGGTGCGAATTAACACGATTGATTTTAGAAGCTGAATGGATAGATAGAGCTGGTAGTGCATGTGGCAGCAATCCGTCTATTACGCTCTCGAGAAAGAAGCTGCAGTACCTGCGCATGAGCTGAAGTGTGAAAGGAATGAATTTGCTTGTTTTTCGTCGGAAATATTTATGACGCGTTATTAGCGGCTTAAAAATTGCGGATGATCTCCTGTTTGTGCTCCTCCACGCGTTAGTTACGTTGGTGTGCAAAAGGCGTATAAGAACGCCGTGGTGCCCGATAATAAAACATTTGTTTGAAGTGTAGCGTGAGTCTCTTTGTTTCTTGCGTCCTGTCTCTTTGAGCTACCAATGTTATTAGCAATACGGCTTGGGGACTTGCTGGAACATCTGCGCTACCTTGGGGCTCTGCCGCTGAAGTTGTGGCTTCTTCTTGGAGGCCATCCAAGGTGTGCTACGTTACGACACACCACGAGTCGTATTCACCGACCCCGGAAGACTTTAATTTCGAATCGAAACTTGGCTCATGAGGAGGAGAAGAAAAAATCACATTTCCGCCGCAAGGGCGAAGCAATGAATGCGATAGCCAGAAACTAACGCTATACGAAGTGAGGCTCGCCAATGGATACTCTCAATTTGAACAGCGCTCCTGTTGCAAAGGCAGCCGAAGCAGCGAAGGAAACTAGCGTGCTTCAAGTGTCGAGCTGTGACACTTGATAGTTCGCGCTCATCTTCTGTTTGTTCGTTTAGCGGCGACCCTTGAGCTCGAATGACTTTCGTACGCTCCGTAACATGAGCGCGGACATCACGGTGAAAGCTCGAAACATCCCTCTTCCCTCACCACGAGAAAACCGCGTGAGCAGACAGCGGGAGCGCAAGGTTCTCCCTGCGCAAATATAAGAAGCGAATGAGCTCGCCGACGACTTTGAAATGTCCCCGTCGCGCTCCTCGCGCCATGTCGCTGTTAATGAAGAAACGCTTATAGCGCCTGCCATCCCTGAGTCCTGCCAGCGGTAAAGGGTGTGTATATAACGCTCGCCGTTAGCTACCTGAAGGATCTGCGCTTTCTGGCGTAGTGGTTAGCGCCACGCGCTGCGGAACGAGAGGTCGCTGGTTCGAATCCACGCTTCGGAAGCATTTTAGGGGCGAAGCTCCTTAAAGCGGCACCCGTTCGTCCCTCGTAGTCGTAGTGCGTAACCAGTGGTAACGCTACTACCAGATCTTGACCTCCAAGGTGGTGCCGGTGGGAGATTTTTCCTGTGCGTTGTTGAACAATAAAAAATTCGCAGCGTGCGCGTTAACTAAAAGCCGAATTCTTCTGTCTCTCATTCCCCATTAGCAGCCATTGGCATGTTCCAGTAGGAAACGTCAGTAGAAGTGTAAGTGTTAGCTAACAGCCGAGTACTTCTGTCTCTCGTTCCCATTAGTAGCCTTTGTATACCTCCAAGGTATTGCCTGGTGAGATTTCTCCTGTGCGTGATTAAACAACAAAAATTTTGTTCAAAACGCCGTTGATTGATGAAATAAACCAACGAAAGACGCCAAATGTTTAATAAAAGCAAAACGAAAGAACGCCAGATGTTTCTAAAGCAAAACGAAAAGACGCCAGCTGCTTAACGAAAGACGCCAGATGTTTTCTAAAGCAATGGTTTTCTAAACAATGAAAATTCACAGCGTACATGTAAAATTAAAGTGAGCGGCAAGTCGTCATAACTCTCAACGAACCTTTAGTATAAGCGCGCCCGATTTCGCGTCGGTGATGATGTACTGGGCAGAAATGTCTAAACATGTTTAGAATTAACTAAATATAGATAGATAGATAGATAGATAGATAGATAGATAGATAGATAGATAGATAGATAGATAGATAGATAGATAGATAGATAGATAGATAGATAGATAGATAGATAGATAGATAGATAGATAGATAGATAGATAGATAGATAGATAGATAGATAGATAGATAGATAGATAGATAGATAGATAGATAGATAGATAGATAGATAGATAGATAGATAGATAGATAGATAGATAGATAGATAGATAGATAGATAGATAGATAGATAGATAGATAGATAGATAGATAGATAGATAGATAGATAGATAGATAGATAGATAGAGCACGCGTGACGGAGGAAAAAAACGACGTTAGAGGCCGGTGGTTCGTGGTATCCTTAGTCACCGCGTTGGCAGCGTTGGCCCTTTTTCATCTGCGTTCGCTTTCATTCATCCTCGTTCGCTCTATCGGTTACGCCGAAGACGATAGCCAGCAACGGCTTCGCCGCTCTACCTTGCAACGGGCGTTTAGGACCTGCGCTCTAAAAAAAGAAAGAGAGGAAGAAAGATAGGTAAAACTAAAGAGAAACAAAGAAGGCGGCCTAGCACCGCACTTCCTTCAGGCTTGGCATTACTAGTGCGAAGGTGCCTTAATTTTTTTATAGGTTCCAACACAAAACAACCTAAAGGAACAGGCTCTAGGTGATTTTCGTAAATTTTTCTGGTAGACGCAAGTGGCGTCCCATTGTGGAGGCACCATTCGGACGCTTTCCATAATTCGGTAAGCTCATGCTCAAATCTGTCATTTTAACTGTCAAAGTTAAGTTTTAAATTCAGGTCTACAGTGTTGAATACTAAAAACGCGTTTTTGTCAAGGTTCTCTAGAAACTCAACTGCCGCGAACATTGTGGCATACTGTGGCTTTTGAAGGAAATTTTGCTACGGCGATCGCGTGACTCGGATCCCATATATCCGAAAAAGGAAGCGTCACCATGGAGAGTCTTCTGAATGTTTGCCATCCGTTGTTTTTTGCAGGTACCGTCAAGAAAGCCGGGGAGCGTCGAGCCAGCAACAAAAAAGCGAAGCTGCTTAAGCGCTGTGGACGTGTTGCTTTTGCGAAGAGGCTTTCATCTTTGCGGCAAGCTAGAAGCAATATGCCGAGAACAACATCGCGAATGGAGGACACGCATGCGGCATATGCGGCGCATGGGTGAAGTTTCCTTTCAAGTACAAAAGACATTACATCATTAACATCGATGAAAAGCCTTATTTTTGCAAAGCGCGATTGTAACTTTTTGCTGGCGCACCATCTCAAAGAGCACATGGCAACGCACACGTTTCAAGTGCCGTTTTACTGCCACTTTTGCGCTACAGATTTCAAACAAAAAAAAGACCTGAAATCGCACGTCAAGAAACAACACTTAGCAGAGTGTCAACCTCGCATCAGAGTCATGAAAACTTATCGAAAGAGGAAAATCGGAAAAATGCCAGGCCTGCGCGGAAAGCGAAGCACAGTCACGGCAAAAGCACGAAGAGCGGAATTTCTAGAGCCCGTTATAAACTCTCTTGCGGCTACTAATACAACTACACTAGCAACGTACCCACTACACCATAAATCATGATTTTTGTGAAGTTGGGAAGCACCCACCACGACATTACTCGTCATTCTGCGGAGAAGCAAGGTACCATCTGTAAGGCATTATGATCAGTTTCTTGATGCGACGGCTGATGACGATGAAGAATTATGATTGAGCCTTTTGTACTGGGTTGGAAGCTTTAAATGACCCACTAGTTACTTAATTCGCATTGTGTGACGCCCGGTCGTTATTTCACTCTCCCACCACGCTTTACACCATACGCTAACGTGAGAAAGAGATAGAGAGAGGGGAATTAACTTTATTGAGACCCTGAGGAAAAGGATCATCGGAGCCTTATAGGCTTCCTTGGCAACCAATGGAGGTGCACTTGCGAGGAACCCACTACGCTATAAATCATAATTTTTGTGATGTAAGGAAGCAGCCACTACGCAAATTTTCGTCATTCTGCACAGAACCGTGGTACCTGCTAAACACCCGTAAGGGATTATGTGCACTTTGTTGGTGCTGTGGCTAATGACGATGAAGAATTATGGCAGAGCCCCTTCTAATGGGTTGGAAGCATTCAGCAACTTACTCGTTGCGCAATTCGCATTGTGTGACACCTCGTTACAGAATTCGCATTGTGTGACACTTGGTTGTTATCTTACTCTTCTATCACGCTACAATACATATGTCAATGTGGTTCGTCCCCGACATGGAGCCTGTATAGGGTCTTCTTGCAAAGCAGTTTCAAGCACCGGCATATGGCTCTGAGGTAGGATACTGGGCTCCTATGCAGAGGGCCCAGGTGCGAACCTCGTTCTTATTTCGTTTTATTGCGATAGCAATTATATGGACAGTGTCGGCTGAATTTTGCCGTCGCCGTCGCCGCCGTCATGCACCGTATATGTATAAGTATGTGTATATATATATATATAAAAGCCCCAAAGAAAAATAATTCAGAAAAAATGCTTCCGAAGCGCGGAATCGAACCAGGGACCTCTTGCTCCGCAGCGAGTGGCGCTAGCCACTACGCCACGAAACGCAGATCCTCCAAGTAGCTAACGGCGAGCGTTATATGCACACCCTTTAGCGCTGGACGGACTCGGAGACGGCAGGCGCTTATAAGCGTTTCTTCATTACCAGCGAGATGGCGCGAGGAGCGCGTCGGCGAGCTCGCTCGCTTCTTATGTTTGCGCAGGGAGAGCCTTGCCCTTCCGCTGTCTGCTCGCGCGGTTTTCTCGTGCTGAGGGGAAGAGGGATGTTTCACGCTTTCACCGTGATGTCCGCGCTCATGTTACGGAGCGTACGAAAGTCACTCGAGCTCAAGGGACGCCGCTAAACGAACAAACAGAAGATGAGCGCGAACTATCAAGTGTCACAGCTCGACACTTGAAGCACGCTAGTTTCCTTCGCTGCTTCGGCCGCCTTTGCAACAGGAGCGCTGTTCGAACTGAGAGTGTCCATTGGCGAGCCTCACTTCGTATAGCATTAGTTTCTTGCTATCGCATTCATTGCTTCGCCCTTGCGGCGAAACTGTGACTTTTTTTTCTTATTTCGAGCGATAGTGGTTACGGACGCCGGCGGCAGCGGCGGCGGACAACTACGGCGCCAAAAACGGCCCTTGTTGTGATCTCATAACAGCTTTCGCTGTAAAATGCCTCGGCGAAAGTGTGGTACCCGTTTCTTGCCATCGCATCGGCTGAGCTTGGCTGACACTTCAATATATATACTAATATCCTCACAAACAAACGGCCTGATGTCACTCCAAGTGACTACCGCTAAAATATATCTGGAAGATATGTTTACCATCGCAATTTCATCGAATAACCGGTGTATATTTACAAGGAATAACATCGAGAAAAAGAACCTGCGTGTCTAGTGACTGTGGTAGCTAGAAGACACTATATATCACATCTTGTTCGTTTGTCCCCGCGTTAATGTGAAGAGACGGTCACTGGCAAGTGCTCTATCCTTCTTGACCACAGACCGATGTCAGCAGAAATCACTCTGGCAAGAAACATGTTGACAACGACATCAGTGGAAAACATCTATGCCGCCAATGCGGCGCCTGGGTCCAGTCTCTAATTTTCAAAGTCAATACCGCATTCGCATCGGTGAAACCCTTTATGCGTGCGACGTGTCCTGCCGTAAGTTTTCTGAAGGACACAACCTCAAAAGGCTTAAGATAAATGCCGTTCGTTGCAAGCACTGCTGGGCTACGTACAACCGAAGGAAACACCACATCTTGTAACGATACCCTGAAATCCACGGGGGTAAAAACAGTGCTGCGAAAAAATCTCCTGGGCAGGAAATCTGAAATTCTCTAGGAAAGACCTTGGGAGCTTGGTCGCACAGCGCATCAGCCTAGAAAGCCACACAGGACCTCCTGCAGTACATGTAACTTCATTGAGCGACCACCTGTGAAACTCGGCACTGTGTGGGTGATGTGAAATAATTCTCTCCTTCTTTCTCTCTCTGTTACTCCCGTATTCCCCTCCTCATGTGTAGGGTAGCAAACTGGACAGATATTCTAGTTAACCTCCCTGCCTTTCCTGTATTCCTTCTCTCTCTCTCTCACTCTGTCTAGACGACGCAGTCTGGTAAATGTTTCTTGCTCCTGAATCGTAAGTGGCGAGTTTGGCTTAACACTTCAGGCTAACAACTGGCTTCTTGACCAGCTCATACGGGCTAGTCTTACCCTTCCTGACTACAGCTGAAAGACAGCTGAAAAAGAATTAGGGCAACCACGCACTAGCGCTGCAAAGACTGAGGAAGGAGCGGTGCTGATGGCCTTCGTCCCTGACTTCCCTTTCCCACCCCTTGCACTGCTCTACTCTACGTACCTGTCCTATGGATTAACTTTGTCCCCTCCTTCTCACATGACTCCTCCCTCTCACTTCCCTTTCCCACCAATTGCACTGCTCTACCATACGTAAGTATGCCATGTTCCACCCTCTCTTCTCCTCCTCCTCACATCACTCTTCCTGATCATCACTTCCCTTTCCCTCCCCTTGCACTGCTCTGCTCTACGTACCTGTCCTATGCATTACGTTGTCCCCTCCTTCTCCCATCACTCCTCCCTCTCACTTCACTTGCCCACCACTTGCACTGCTCTACCATACGTAAGTATGCCATGTTCCACCCTCTCTTCTCCTGCCCCTCACATCACTCTTCCTGATCATCACTTCCCTTTCCCTCCCCTTGCACTGCTCTACTATACGTACCTATGCTTACGATTTACCCTCTCTCTTCATTCTCACGTCACTCCTCCGCATCCTCACTTCAGTTCTCTCTTGCTACACTACACAAGGCTATCCAATAATTTACGTTCTCCCCTCCTCATTCCCTTCCGCCTGACCCTCACTTCCCTTTCTCACGCCTTTGCTGTAATGTACTATGCGTGGTATGCGTGGCTATGCTATGCTAGGAGCTGCTTGGCGCATACCAGCATTTTTTGCCGCATACCCGCCCGTTTTTTGCGGACGATCCCGGAGTATTGGCAAACATAAACAGCTCCGCTGTTAAAAATATTTACCCCGGAAACCTGAAGGAATAACCTATTTGCCTTGCGATTGGTATCGTTGCAGTAGTCAAAGCGTATTCCAGATCTTTAAAGGTTATTTGCAATGACCATTACCCGCCTTTCGGAGGGACACCACTATGATTCGCGAGACGTTTGATCATTCTCGAAATATAAGTTGAATTCTATGAAAGGACTAATAAACGAACTGACCCCGGACATCGACGAGAACAACACTAAAAGCAAGCTTTTAATGTTATTTGGGTCGGTGTCCAGATCTCCTCTTCCCTTACATTTCATTCACACCAGACGGGCGTACGTCACTCTATCGACCTTAGAAATACCTTTTTGGTCGCTTTTTTTTTATGGTAACGACTAAGCTGAACTCGTCACCAGCAGTTGATAATGTGGCTATAGAATTGTACAGCTGAGATGGAAGTCGCGGGTTTGGTGCGAGCCGTTGTGCCCACATTTAAAGGTGGTCGAAATCGCAGCGCGATCAGGTACTTACATTTACTTGTATTATAAATGCATAGCTTGTGTTTGTTTTTAGCACCCAGAATTCGAAAGTTTACAAAAGCTCCGAAATAGTGTTTGCGATTGTTTCTGATGAGTGCCCTTCCTGTCTGTCTTGCAACTGAAGTATTTGAGAATCGATAAGTCTACGCAAATGAATATCAAACCAAAATAGGTTCACTTAGGAAGTGCACATGAATAAGAGAAAACAAGCTAACCAAACCTGCTCAAGGGCGCAAAGATGGGACACAAAGTGAGTTATGGAGGGGCTGCCAACTCGTTAACTCAGAATTTTCCTCCCGGATGCCTAAAATATTCATTTTTCTACTGAAACCTTCCTCACCTACTTTAAAAGCTACACAATAAAACATATTCACTATTCTTCGTCTCAGTAGTCCTTCTGTTGTTTTAGCATTACTCGTAAACACAAGAAATTGTTTAGCGTAATATTAAATGTGAATTATCTGAACAAAAGTCAAGTAATGATTGCCACTTACACTTTCGCTTGCACACCCAGCATCTCCGTAATTGTTAATAAACACGGACTTTGCAAGCATGGAGTGGGTGCACAATAAAACCGTAAGACTGAGAACTGTCGTGTATCAGGTAATGCTGGCTCACTCATCGGCGCCACCGCGGCGCTACGCTTTCCGAGCGGCCATTCCCGTTTGAGTTGCAATATAGGTGCCGACGGGTAATTCAAACCGGTAACTGTATATTCATTAAATTATTCAAAAAAATAATGTTTTGTTTGTGTAGAAATATGCGGAATTTCCCACGAAATGGCAAGATTTCCCTTATTCCCACATGTACCTAAAGATTACGTGATTCTGGGAAATTTCAACCAGGCAGCCCTAAGCGGGTGAACTGCTCCTATTACTCCTGCAAGTCCAACTGTACAAGCCTTACGTTAGAGTGTAATAGAACAGGGGAGTGCCCGGAACGAGCTTCGAAAAGTAAAGCCCAAACAGAGTCAATCCGCTTGCAGCGCTGCGATCGGTAGTATGCAATGTGTCGTCGTTTAAGAGATGCGCGCGGCTCCGCCAAAATGGCGCAGGGGTAGAATGCTCGCTTCCCACTCAAAAGGCCCGGGTTCGAATCGCAGCTGCAGATGGTGGGCTTTTATTCTTACTGTCACCTTTTGTATCAGTATTGATTTTCTTTTGTTTCTTAAAACTAGCTTAAGTTGCTACGTGTTGGTTGAAAAAGTAACTCAAAATGTGAAGTAAAATAGAAGAAATTTGAGAGCGAGCGCAGTTATTTGCAGTGCCACCGCCCGGGATTGAACAAAAACGCAAAGTATGGCCTCGGAGATTTTCGCGAAGACGAGACTCGAAACAACATTTCACATTTCCCGTTACTTTTTGTAGCAATACGTAGGAACAGAAGCTAGGTTTAAGAAAGAAAGTAAAAAACCAACACAGCTATAAAAGGTGACACTAAAAATAAAAACACACCATCTACAGCTGCGATTCGAACCCGAGCCTTCTGAGTTGGAAGCGGGCATGCTATCCCTGCACCACTTAGCCGGAGCCGCGCGCAACTCTTAAACGACGACACATTGCAGACTACCGATCGCAGCGCCGCACGTGGATTGACCCTGTTTCAGCCTCACTTTCTGTGCATTGGTGCTGCGGCCGTTCCGAGCACTTCCCTGTTCTAGTACACTCTACTTACGTGAAAAACGCATGCAGCGGTCCGGCAAGTGTTTTAGGGGCGAAGCTCCTCTTAGTCTAACCTTGTCACGTCTCCGTTGTCCGGCGTAACCACCTTTGCAAACTGGATACTACTTCGTCTTTGCAAACATCCCACTACGACCCATCACCGAACCTTTGCAAACTGCCCACTACGTCTTTGCAAACATCCCACTACGATCCATCACCGACATAAAGCCGTTATAATGAAGGGGGAACAGAAGCCATGTCTAGCTGCCACTTACGGTTAATAAAATTTCTTGTATAAATATATACAGTGTTTGTCACGTCTCTGATGATGTACTGGGCTATCGCTTTGATTACTGCTGGGCGAAAGCACTGAATATTTCACGGTGTAACCATGTTTGCTTCAGGAGCTTCGCCCAAGCTCTTCATCATTCACCCGTGGATATACTATGAATTTTTAGGGGCGTAGCTCCTCCTAGCCTAACCTTGTCACGTCTCCGTTGTCCGGCGTATCTCCCGGCAGCCGGCAGTAAACGGCAGTATCTGTCCGGTGGTGGTGGTGGTGTGCGACGTGACCACCCTTACTGCGCATGCGCATACCCTCTCCACACACCTCCTCTCCACTCCCTCTCACCATTCACCATGTCCTCTAACCCTCTCCCCTTCCCCTCTCCCATACCCCTCTCCACTTCCCCTCCCCCTTTCCACTCTTCCTCTGAAACGCGGGCTAGACATGCCGAAATTCTCTCCTATGCAACGCCGCCATGAGCTCGAGCGCATGCGCGTCCCCTCCCCTTCTCTCTCCTCTCCTTCGCTGCCCCCCTCTCGCCCGCCTGTCGACCGCGTTCCCCGCTCGCCCTGTGAGAATTAACGGCCAGGCTAGATGGAAGATACGACGCGCGTAGCGTCCCTCTTCGCGTTCCACGACGCGAGGTCGGTAGCATGCCCAACGAACGCCAACGGAACGCGATCGTGCAAGTACTCCGGCTTGGTGATGTTGTACTGGGCAGAATTCACGTAAGAATCACGGTTTAACGATGAACCTCCGCAGCTTCGCCCACTCATCATTATTCACTCCGTGGATATGCTGTGATTTTTTTTATTCTTTTCAAAAAACGTGGACGATCTAGTCCACGACGGGCACTACTAATGGGGATGATTAACTGCGTAGCAGACCCCGACAATGTCGCACCAGGAGCGTGATGGAGCCACTCGTTGAAAGGAAAGTACATCAATGCCACGCCAAGGGACCACATCAAACGCTCTGGGGCTACCTCAATCTCTTTCCCACTTTTTCAGCAATCTCTACAGAAGCTGAAACTAGTGAGCGAGGAGAACGGTGAAAAGCTTGAATATCTTGAATCTTTTAACCAATTAAATATCACGGATTATCATATCCCACCTTACGCTCAATATCTGCCAGACGCATGATATACGAAGTCCCTCACGTAAACTAACCTTTCAGCACGTGCTGCTAAAGACTTGCGCTAGCTCAAGAGTTGTGTCAATTATAGTGGGTCGGTTAGTGCTACTCTAGCTACAGCCTAAAAATAAACAAATATATCAATAAATAACTCAATAAATAAATAAAATGTTTAACCATATACAGAAATAAATATATTTAGAGAGAAATAAATCAAAGATAGATAGATAGATAGATAGATAGATAGATAGATAGATAGATAGATAGATAGATAGATAGATAGATAGATAGATAGATAGATAGATAGATAGATAGATAGATAGATAGATAGATAGATAGATAGATAGATAGATAGATAGATAGATAGATAGATAGATAGATAGATAGATAGATAGATAGATATTTTATTGATAACTATGGAATTAATAATTTAAGCCTTCATGTATTCGAGTAAAACAGCGACAGTGAAAACAAAGGAGAACACATGGAGGCGCTACACGTACACAGTGCGCTGTGTATGTGTGCTGTGTAAGCTCCCTGTCTGCGAGTCATTCCTCCTCCTCTGGTCCCTTGTTTTCGCTTGCGCTGTGGTACTACAATTATAAACCAACTAGCCCAAAAATACATGTCGACAAGGTATTTACGTATCCATTATTACATAATGATCGAGGACGTCAGCATACGTGGTCTTACGTTTTTGGACTAAATTGATTATCGTTGCAGAGTCCGCGAGCAAGGATGGTTATGTGTTCGGTTATGTGTTCTTGAAGAAGTTGTTTGGTCGCCGACTGACACGCTAGTTCAGTCTAATCAAGCTCTCGCACACGAAAGACTTAACGCCATGCCTGTTGACACGCCCATCGGTCAAGGTCCATCGCCGGATGATCCGCCGCTTATTTCTGACGGGTCTGGCGAAAGGACAGCCCCGATCGACTTGTACATTCAGCGTAATCAACTTTCCATGTTCAATTGAAACGACGCGCTGCCTATGGCTATGCCGGCGGACCAAGATCCTTCTTCCAACGATCAGCCGCGTGCTTCTGGAGAATGTTGTGTGTTCTCAGCGGTACATGACCGGAGCGCTGATCACAACGAACTTCTCAAGGACGTGACACTCGACGATTTGCCAGTCGACACGTCGACTGGACAAGGTGCGTTGCCATACGATCAGCCATGCGTCTATGAAGGGTATTGTGGGCCATCGGCGCCGACTGCTGTGTACGTCGAACCTGAACTACTTTCCCCTAGCGAAGTACTCGACGCTTTGCTTCTTGACACGCCTTCTAGTCAAGACCCTTCGCCTGACGATGATCAGTAGGTCTTTGAACAGTGCCTAGAATTGTCGGCACTGCTTGACCCGAACGCTGAACACAGGGAACTACCCGCAAATGAGTCGCTTAACGCTTCGCCTGTCTACCTACCGGCAGGACAATATTCATCGTCCAACAATGAGCCGTGCGTTTCTGAAGAATGCAATGGGGCATCGGCGCTGGTAGACATGAGTGTTGAATGCAGTCCACGTCCCACGCGTGAGATGCTCGATGATTTGCCTGTCGACACGACGACTGGACAACCGTTTCCTCACCGATTAGCTCCACCAGCGCTGCCGGAGCTAATCGCGGAGGCCACGGGCCCACATCCGTCATCTGGCAATGAGCTGTGCGTTTCCGAAGAGTGCTCCGGGTGGGAACCAATAGATGGGGATCAGAACACTAATGCCCATTAAGTTCCGCCGTGAGATGAACTCGGCACATGCGAGGGCTGTCCAGGTTTCGCAAGAGGACGCATGGTCCACGCTTGCCGCAGGCACAGTGTTGACGGCATGGATGTGTGCCCGGAGTGCGGGTCCCAGTTTGTCCAGAAAGAAAGCCTTGGCGAACATCTGACGCTCGAACACCACAAGTGCCGCTTGTGCGCAGCTAAGTTTTCGGACATCTATGGACTGTCAGAACACTTAATTAGGCACTCTTACGATGAGATGTGACTGGTATGACAAGGTGTTATTTTTTTGTAAACGACAAGCTCCGTATGTCTTCGCCGCATGTCTTCGACGCATGCGGGGCGCAGTGTTTTCAAGAAATATGTGTACGAATGGTGGGTGAGTTGGCCAGGAAAAACTCACGGGGCATGTGTGTATACACAGTCGTCTGTCCGTCTTTATATTACGGATTCCCGCAATTTTTTTCAAGTCGTGAAAATTATGCGTTGGCACGGAACTTGATTTTATATACGATTTATTTTTAGGCATCCTCTCCTTCGAAAACCGTTTTAGAATGCACGCTTCATAATGAATTTTGCAGGACTCTTTTCATTTATGACCTCAGCCGAAATAGCTGCTAATGAATTGTATAAGAAAGGCATTACAACATTTTTTTCAGCATCTACGTTTCCGTATGTTTGTATTATTCTTATATTTCCTTGTTTTTAAACGATGAGAAGACTTGTAGATAAACGCCAATGCCTCTTCTATTTTGGGAGGCGCTGTAAAAGCAATAAAAGGTCCAGAGCTCTTCTAGTATTGGAAGACGGAAGACCAGCAAATCTGTTTGCTTTGTGTAATTACTAAGGCAAAAGTCTCAAATGCCTCATAAAACGCGAAATTTGACCATCGGCGTCCCGCGTCTCCGGCGTCGGGGACGAGTGATGCAAAAAGCACCATCACGTGATGGCATCCCTACATGACTACATAATGATGTCAGAGATCACCAAAATTTGATGACGTCATCAAGACGTCACAAGTGTTGGCGTGCCGTAACGTCACGTGGCGTGACATCACAAGATTCTGCCGTCACATGATACCGTAGCTTGGTCAAAAATGGGCCCATCACAGAGGCAGTGCAAAACCAGGTGAGGTGCCTCCGATCCTGGAGGCAATGGAAAACCACGCTGCGTGGGCAAAGCACTCAAAGGGTGGCGGGGCAGGATCAATACATTGACTGAGAAGAAGATATCTTTCGCCATCGAGTCGTCTTAACTGAATTCATAAGGCACCCTGTGAATTTTTCTTGAATTTTCTATCTTGACATAGTCATTTTCTTAGAAACGTCATTAGTTACCCGTTCTGATACCGTACTGGCCACTGCCGTGGATCAAGCGATGTACTTACACACATGAACGGAAGAGGTGGCGACAACAGCCTTTCCTGGACGACATGTATTGTCGGGAGGTGCTCTTGTGCAGGGGGGTACACGTAGCCGTTAGGTTTGGCGAGATGGGGCAAAACTTTCTTACGCAACGAGCCGTGACATCTCCACACACCGCCACGCGCTCTGGGCAGTCCGATGACACACTGTCGGATTGCGGCTGCCTCACAGTCACGCTGCAGTTCATCACGCACGCCGGAGATGGTGGGAAGGTGTCCAGCGAGTCAGAGACGATGACACAAAATGCACGGGTAGCCAAGAGGGTTTCCGACTAACTTCTCTTGAAATCTCAGCGAAGCTCCCCGAAAGAGCTCGTTTGTGTTTGAACCAACCCAACGACGGACATTTTCGGCTTCGCGATAGTGACGATCCCGGCGTTCAGTGTGCTTGGCGCTTAGCGTCGTAGGTCAGATCTTCGCAAGTCGTGTTAGCTTGGCGGCGTCGATAGGACTCGCGTATCTCTTGTCACTGGAGCTCTAAACAGGTGCGTTCTTCATTGTTACAGGAATGGTCACTCGAAATCACTGCAAAAGCGCGATCGCACGCACTGCTGTGTACGCGGGGGTGACGAAAATGCCGCCGTCAAAGAAACTGGTCAGGTAACGGTCGCTATGTGGGTTTCATGCCGCTTCCGAGAGACGGCGTGAGTACACCGCGATATACTGTGTTTCTGTCAACTTCTATGACATATTAGGAGATTCAAAACACGGGCTGCATATAGTCGACACTTGCAGAGCGCTGCGAGTGTCGGCTTCCCGTCCTATTCATAAACAACTTTGTTTTAATATTAGTCGCTTAGATACGGCATTACTTATACCTGCATGGTGGCTACGCCATTGCCAAACAATATGAATTCGGTTAGCACCGAAGTTGGATCTAATGCTGTTCAATCAGAATTATAATTTTTTCGCGTTCAGTTTAGTACTCAGTCTAAGCTCACTCAACACGGACGTACGACGCGACAGCCACGTGGAAGCAACCGATAAGTTCGCGCAACAGGAACGCGGAACTCGCGAGTAGACATCCTAGCTTTCGAAATTAGCAACCATCAGCAACCATTCAAAATGAGCAATCAGCCCTACCATTCGAAATCAGCAAAACCTTGACATTGCGGACATTTTGAGGTCAAACTTCTCGGAATCGCTAAAGACAGGATGAAGTTTGGTGAGCATAAAGACAGGGGGGGGGGTGGTCATTAAAAGCACTCGGTCGCGCTTTTTTAGTCCGATGTTAGAGTGACGAGTTTTAATTTCCGTCAGAACAAGGAAGTGTAGAGGAGATTGTTAACGCCTCCCTTGACAGTGTCACTTGGTCGCTGGTGTTGAAACCTGACTGGCATACACTCCTACCTGGAACTGTCCTCCCTGGTGCTGTAACCGGCCAACGTCTCCCAAAAGAAGCTCTCAAGTATACCCTCGCGCTCAGACTCCAGCAGCTGCCGAACACCCTACCAAGGCGGTCGGACATGTAAAGGAGCAGAGTAGAGTAAACATCTCTGGACTCGAACAGGCCGCTGGTGGAAAGTGAAGCTTGCATGGAACATTGAGCAAAAGGACCCTATCTAGCGAAGCTTGGCTAAAAGAGTGACTTCAGGAGTTTGAAAACGGTACCTGGGATATTATTGGCCTTTGCGAAGTTAGACGAACCGGGAAAGCATATACTGTACTAACTACCGGGCCCCGGATGTGCTATTGAGGACTTCCTGACAAGCAAGAATGTGCCATAGGGTTTCTAATTCACAAAGATCTCGCACGCAAGATTCTTAGGGTTTCTATTTTACAAAAATCTCGCAGGCTAAACAACGAACAAGCCGGGTTCAGGAAAGGCTACTCTATATTCGATCACATTCATGTGATAAATCGTGCAATTGAGAAAGCTCCTGACTACAACAAACCCCTTTATTTAGCCTTCATAGACAACGAAAAGGCACTCGACTCAGTAGAGATATCTGAAGTCTTAGAATCACTAAGTCGACACGGGGTACCTAAATCCTATGTCAATACTCTAGCCGACATCTACGCAGACGCCGCAGCTACCTTACACTCTCCATAAGAACATTGATACAATTGCGTTAAAAAAAGGAGCCAGACGAGGAGATATGATATCCGCAACGTTGTTCACTGCGTGCTTGGGTGATGTGTTTAAACACCTAGACTAGGAAGAAACAGGAATCTAGGTTAACAGAGAATGGCCCAACAACCTACGATTTGCAGAACATAGCGCTCTGCAGATACGATAGCAATGAATTCAGGAATTAAACCGAGAAAGCATTAAATTCGGGCTAAGTGTGATTGTGATGAAGACAAAGACAATGCTGCGTCGCCTGACGAAACAGAACTAGTTTAAGAACGAAAACCATACATTGGAGTTTGTACAAGAATATGAATACATAGGACAGCTACTAACAGGACAGCCTGATGCCGAAAAAGAACCTCACCGAATAAGAATCGGCTGGAGCGCATGCAGCAGGCCCTAGCAAATAATGTCAAAAGTGAAAAGTTAGGAACCCCTGCATATTGCCACTTCTGACATAGGGTCCGAAACACGGAGAATAACTAAACTAGAGAAAAAATTGAGGACCATGCAGCGGGGAATGGAACGTAAAATGATACGCATAACATTAAGAGATCGGAGGACAGCCGAATAGGCAAGGGAACAAACAGGGTTTGCAGATAACTAGTTAATATCAAGCGAAAGAAATGGACCTGGGCCGACCACGTAATGCGTAGAACAGACAACCGGTGGATAGTAAGAGCAACAGAATGGTTACCGAGGGATGGGAAACGCCGTAGACAGTTGGATTGAGTAACAAAATTAAGAGGTTTGCAGGGATAAAATGGAATCAGCTCGCACAGGACTTGCTCAGTTGGAGATCACTGCGAGAGGACTTCGTCCTGCAGTGGACTAAAACAGGCTGACAATGATGATGATAATGACGAGATACTCAATAGCCAATAATGTTAATGCCGGCGTGGCAGCTGCACAACAAATGTTTACAGTATGCTTGCGTTAAAGTGTTTATACTGTAACGGTCTTTATTATCGCGAGTGGTTAGGCCAACGTCAAACAGTAGCAGTGTGAAGAGGTTGACTCGGGCGAGTCGGTTTACTCTTGATGTCGCAGAGTGTCGTTTCCAAGTGAAGCTTGTTATAGCTCGCTGATATTGGTGGACTCGCGCGAGGAAAACCCGTAACCGGCGAGCGTACAGAAATGCGTCGCTCGAAGGTGTGCCCGTCACATGCGCATTTCCATGCGCTGTTTTCAAAAAAGTGGTGCTATCTAAATCCTGGGCTCGTGTGCGCTCACTGATTTCTGATGTGGCAGTTTGCGTTTTCATCGAGGTCAATTGTGATTTCACGACGTCATATTTCATTGTTGGCTGGATATGAGCGCATGAGCGTCGTTGTTGCCTGTAGGAAATGACGTGTTGTGCTGCCAAGCACGTGAATAAAGGCCCCAATTCACGACATGGAGGAAGGGAGCAGTTAGGAGGGAGCATTGCGCAGTGTGATAGAAACAAAGAAAGAATGAATGAAACGTACAAACACAGAAAGAAAGAAAGAAAGAAAGAAAGAAAGAAAGAAAGAAAGAAAGAAAGAAAGAAAGAAAGAAAGAAAGAAAGAAAGAACGAAAGAAGAAAAGAAAGGAACAAAGAAAGAAAGAAAGAAAGTGTTGTGTCGTGCGACCCCTGGTGCCATGCTGAGACACCAGTGCTCTTGTGCTTTCTGTTCATGCTACTGGGGGGAGCTGGGTCTCTGCCATGCCTCTGTGCTACCACCAATCCGGCGTGGCCATGTCGGTCATGTGACCCGTGCCTCGCGGACCAATAACCTTTCTTCTCCCTCCTTAAAACCGCCTGCAATAAACGCGGGAGAGCAGTCTCCCGTCAGTCTCGCCGAAGCTTGCTCTCTGCGTCGTCACTCCGCGCGCCCTCCCGTCGTTCGGCCTCTCCGTCGGCCCGCCGCGGGTTACGCCGCGCTCCTGCCCTACACAACAGAAAGGAAGAAAGAAAGAACGAACGAAGAAAAGAAAGGAACAAAGAAAGAAAGAAAGGAAGAGAGAAAGAAAGAAACAAGCGCGTTGACAGTGCTCATCAAAGAACACCTGATGGTCGAAATTTCCGAAGCCTCCCACTACGGCATGTCTCATAATCATATGTGGTTTTAAAACGTGAACACCACACACTACTATTAGTACTAAAGTTTTAGGCAAGGGTTTGAAATAAGGTTTGGCGTTTCATACGAAAAGACGCCTCTTTTTTTTACAACAGTCGGAAATACTTTAGGTTTCAACGTGCGTGTTCCACAAGAACTTCTCAAACGAGCTTGGGCTACAGCTGCCGCTAAAACGAAGGAACATTCTGGTAGAGCTCCTCTGCAATCGACTCCATCGACAGTCCCTTGGCTACACAACCCCCGGTACTAGATAGAGCACATCGTATTCTAAATTGTCAAACATCTGTTCAAAATCCTTTGTACTCTTCTGGAAGGACACGCCAGAGCTGTCCCTCTACAGTCTGCACAGACTTCCTGTGAGGCTTCAATTTACCCCACTTAGTGTAAATGATATTCTATGTCGTCGAACATTTGTTCAAAACCCTTTGTCCTCTTCTGGAAGCACACTCCAGATCTGTCCCCCTGTATAAGCATATCAACCACTCTGAATGGATTCTAGGTTTATTCAAACGAAGCTTGTATTGACTGGCCTATGAGGCTGGTGACGGTGGTGTTTCGAATGACCCTCCTCTCTCAAAGCTGGCGCAATTGAAATAAATAATAAATAAAACCAAATAAACTTTCTTTCTGGGGAGCAGGTTTGAAAGCGGATCCCCTCGGTCCAAAAGCCAGTGCCTTGAACACTAGGTCACGCGCCCATGCTTGCCCAATGTGAGCTGGACTCAAGCATACGAATGCGTTCTACGAAACATGCAAAAAAGAATTGGGAAGCAGTACACCTCCTATGGGTGCTTCAGTAAAATATTTGGTATTGCCGGACGAAAAGCGAACTGCTAGACAAGGCGTAAGGTCGATATCCGGAATCGCACACTCCAGGAAAGTTTTGACTTCGAGATAATTGAATTCCCAACCCACGTTTCCATGATCCCGTGATAGTCCATTCGCTGGGCCATCGTAGAGGCTGACAAACTGCAAAGAACGTGAAAGACGACATGCGATTAAGGACGAGACCAGCGTTCCGGTGACGGCTGCTGCCTATAATATAATCAACGTGAAAGATTACGTTAAGAAAGAATATTGCGCATCTCAAATGAAAGAAATAATGAAAAAATAAAAGGAGTACCCCCCCCCCCCCCCCCGTCAGGTACGCACAGGAAAAGCTTCGCTTGCCGCCATTTTTCCGTTAGGGCAAGGCATCCTCGGTGTATGATGAATGCGTGAACGCCTATGCTTCGTAGCTTGTGCTTAGAAGCACAGGCTACAGCTGTCTCGTCTTGTCCGCGTCTGTCTTTCCTTCAGGGCATCAACATCGACTGGATACGCCCAGGTGACGCTCGTAGCGAGGCCGGTGTTCAGTTGCGTACCAAGTCGTTCGCGAGTGGGGGGGGGGGGGGGGGGGGGGGGGGGCTGGCGTCGGTCGCCCTGTCTGCCGTGTATATATGTATATATTGTGAGCACAACATTCACAACATGCTTCCTTCATTCTCTTCACCTGTATGTAATCATCATCACTGTGAGCGTCATCTTCGTTCTGAGCGTTGATCAGGTGGCTCTGCTGAATAAAAGGCGTCGAGACCACGACTGTGCTGCGGTCTTTCAATATAAATGTAAATATATATATACATATAGTCGGTGACAACCTAAGAATAAATATAAGCTCCGCCCACGAGGCCGCATTGCTCATATTTTGCATGCCTCTGCGCTACAAACGAAGTAGTTCCTAAACAAGGGCAATAATTTTCACGCACATAAACCTTATTTTGCAGTACTGCACTGATACTGAAATGAAGAAAGCAAAGCTAGATAAAATAAATTGTGAAGGCACGCAGTTCAGCTTCAGCATACCAATGTAGCTGTTGTTTAAATCGCACCCCCCGCGACGGTCATCTCGGAGTCTGCACGAAAAAGTAATGTACATCTCAAAGGTGATGTTTCTGAGCAGTACCTATTATGGTATTAAAACAAAGAATGCCAGATTTAACATAAAACTTAAAATAAAGGAATCATTATTTTACGGTTTCACAGAACAGAACACGGACATTAATCACATTTAATGAGGTTGTTTGTAATTATTTTTGCATAACTTGCGCCGCCTGTTTTCTTCACTGTCTGCTGTAACTATGGCAACTGTGACTCAAAGGGAAGAATGGCGAAGTGGTCTCAGATTGCCTTCGTGAATTTCGACTCTTTTATTGCCGTTAATACCGCATTTGCGTCCCTAGTCGCCGTGCTTGTCATCGTGCTTGAGGAAAACGCCAAGGCTTCACTTGACGTCTTGTTTCAACGAAATAAAAGCGTGTAGCCCACATGGCGTTTAACTGTGAGGGTCATTGCATGCGTTACCGTTACTTGCACGCCAAGGAGATATACGCGGCTCAATTGGCATTGACTAAAAGCTTTACGTGGGATTGTTTCTCACTTCGACAACTTGCACTGGCACTGCAATTACCCCTTAAGCCTTTCAACATTCAAGTTTTTATTTAATTTATTATTTATGTATTACATACCTGCGTCGCCCCAGTCGACATTACAGCAGGGGGGCCCACTTTTACTGGAAGAGCTCTCCCTCCCATCTCATATTATATATATATATATATATATATATATATATATATATATATATATATATATATATATATATATATATATATATATATATATATATATATATACGTAGATTGTGAAAAGGCTGTCATCGGTTGCCGTAAGACAAATAGGAAAACGATATAGGCTTCCCAAGGACAGTTTATTTGTCAACGTTTTGATCAGAGACCAATCTTTGTTAAGGCAAAATTTAAGAGGCTTTGAACAATACAAAATGTAGAAATGAAAAAATCAGTAGCCAAAAGACCACACATATACACTCGGACATAGAAAAAACACGCGCATCTTCGAAGAAAAGATAGTATCGGTGGACACAATCAGTAAGTACATCCGTTTCGTACATTGTCAA
This sequence comes from Rhipicephalus sanguineus, assembly GCF_013339695.2. Lineage (NCBI taxonomy): Eukaryota > Metazoa > Arthropoda > Arachnida > Ixodida > Ixodidae > Rhipicephalus > Rhipicephalus sanguineus. The sequence continues at coordinate 65,273,008 of NC_051184.2, read as the reverse complement.
GCCCTACCTCTCCGGCTCCCCCCTCCTCATTTGTTCGTGAAGCATAGTGAGGGGGTGAGGCTTCAGAAGAAGGGATAAGCGCTTAAAAAAAAGGCTCTATGCACTATGAGCCCCCTTCACGAGTTTATTATAAACAAATTATCACTGCGTAATACATGCACACAATACACGCGAAATGCAAAAAAAGCGCACGTTAGACAAAAACAAGTATTCCAAATATGATATCGTGAAGTATGATGCAAAGGCCATCAAAAACAAAAGCTTTTGTTTTTTCACTCAATAATTGTTTTAGCGGCATCACTTCAGTTACGATCATGATCCATGCACTCGACGTGCCACAGCGAGCGCATCATTTCACGGTTTGTAGACAACGATTACCTCGCACGGCGTTTTTCATTGCAAGGCGTTCGTGAATCGAGCGTGAGTCTTACGCGACGGGCACTTCAACCTAGCACATCATTCTGGACTGGTGTAACTAAATTCCGTTAAGACGACGCAAATGCGCCAATAGGCACACGTCACATAATAACACACGCACCAGATGACCACAGTTATCTTCTTATATAGCACACAGACCTCTCCACACCTGGTTTGTTTACTTTCGCAATGTGTTGCGCTGACGGGCTATGTTGGTCGCTTTCTTTCTCTCACGCTTCGTCCGCACATACGCCACTTATATAGGCGCACAGCACGGCGCATATCACAATAGATCACCAAGATTCCAACGTTGCGAGCTCCAAGTAATACACAGACACACGCACATATGGCAACGCTAATGCCATGGCTTTTGCGGGCGGTAAATCGTTCATAGACGCGCACATTCCGACTTCACTTACACCTCACTGCACACGAATGAACGCGACGACAAACGCCTATGTGGTGACCCTCAGGCGATATGCTTGGTCCATCCGAGCAATGAAGGGAACACACGCCGTGTTGCAACTTGAAGCTGCCGAAACGACGGAACGCGCTGAAGCGTTGTAAAACACTCCGAGCTGCTGCCGCTTCGGTGAACTCCAAACGCGGCACAGTCGCAAGCTTCTACTGCATCGGATGACGATCGGCGAGGACGATGCTGGGTACGTGCGAATAACAGTAGGAAATAGCATCTACTGGAAGAAACAAACACCGCAGGAAATTCGAAATGACGGATCTCAGTCTCGGTGCAGCGGTACCTCGCCTTTCATCGCGAACGGCGCCATGTTGCATTTTTCATTGGTTCTTCTCAACCGTTACGTCATGGTAAAGAGCAGCCGTAGTTGGACGCGCATAACACAAATGGACAGATGGACAGCGGTAGAGTTTACTTTTTATTCTTAGCTTGTCACCGACTATATATATATATATATAAATATATATATATATATATATATATATATATATATATATATATATATATATATATATATATATATATATATATATATATATATATCATTCGAGGCAATTTTTTATATTCAGAGAGCTGATCAGATGACATGCTTTTCAAAACCGTTTGTTTTAAATGAAGGAAGAATCTGCACAAACACACTGTGCTGGCTGGGCCGCCCTATACCGCTACAACACAGCTGTGTTTATTAACATTTTGAAAATATTGCCGTGAAGTTTCTAAAGTACACCTAAATTTAACCTGATCATCTGAGCATTGCACCAGCGAACTTCCCAGTCTATCAACGCCATGATCTTTATACTGCGTGAAAGACGGCTTGGTTGTATCGAAACACCTCGCTGCTACGTCCAGGGCAGGAGACATTATAGATCATTTCATCGCAAGAAGCATCCACGATTTCCACCAGCTGCACTATACCTCGCACTTCATTACACTTACACCCCTCGTAGCTGCGATCACGAACGGATCTGATACAAGTCCGGTCCAGCTGACGGTGCTCACTGATCACGGTGATGATGACCTTGTTCAACAACTGTCAAGAACCCCTCCTACACATACACGCAGGTTCGTGAAACGTGTGTGCGTTCTCCGTCATAACGGACAAGCATACGCATAAAATCCGTAATGCAACTTAACAACTGCAATTGTTACTGTAACGTACCTGCAGTGCGCCTGCGCGTGCCACTCGGCTGCGTACCATATATCTAGGGAAACTTTCCTAAATGAAGCTTAGTTGCGAGTAACGGCTGTCCTGTACACCTGTGTTCCTTCTTTGTCCTGTTCGGATTCGCGCTATCCAGTATTGGAGAATATAAGAACTACATATCAGCTTACCGCGTCTGGTGTTGGCAACACCAATGTTCCTGCTGGCATCGTTACGCGACTGTGAACAACTGGTTATATAATACATATGCCACTCTTCAACATATGAGTGTGCATATACCACTTCCACATTTCGCCAGCGTCATTCCGTAACGTTTCGCTCAATGTGAAAAACTACGCCAGTCACCATCCCACGCATGATTCGCATTACATCGATTCCCATGGTACGTGGGATATGTCGAATGTTTTTAGATGCGAAGCAACTCTTTGACTAGCCTGTGTAACGCTGTCCCTCCGTCCGCACAAACGCGAGGCAACGCGCTTCCCTCGGCACAGGTGTTGGAGTGGTGCCAAGTAGGTCACGCCGCAGCTGGGCGTTGACGTCACGCTCCCCTCGCACGCTTCCCTCGCAGGTGCGCGCGTACGTCACACTCTCCCTCACCCGCCGGAGCACCCGCAGCTGCCGGCTCCAACGCCCGCTCGCCTCCCGTGTCTGCGTTTCAAACAAACGTTTAAACCAGTAAACGCTACACCGAGTTTCGCTTCAAACGAATCTTCCAGCGCTCGCCGCAGCAGCCGCGTTAGCGCCGTTCAACCCGTGACGGCACCCGTGTGCAACGCTGGTGCTTCGCATCCCATCAGGGTTCCCTTCGGGGAGATGGTCCATTTTTTTTATTTTGGGGCTTTTATTTATATATGCATACATATACATATCCGCGACATGACGGTGAAGGCGAAAATCCGCTTAGAGTGTCCATATAATTGCTGTCGCAATAAAAGTATATATATACATCAGGAGGGGAAAGGTAACTAAACAGATCCTGTCCTTTTTGCGCATCGTCTATGCGCTGTTTATACCTTCCTAATGGACCCCGTACTATTAGTTTGAGTACCACGCGTTTCTTTCACATCCGCGGGCAATCCTTAGATGAGGCCTCGTGAGCAGAATGGCGGTTAAGGCATATTATCACAGGTGGAGTCCAGAGTAATGAGCTGAATTTCAATCGAAGGAAGAAAGGAATACAAAAGTTAGAAGGCAGGGAGGTTAACCAGAAAGCAGTCTGGTTGGCTACCCTACGCTTGGGCAAAGGGGAAGGGGAGTGGAAAGATGAAAGAGAGAGAGGAACGAATAAAAGGAAATGATCAATAAATGCGCTGACACCTATGTCGGCGCAGGATTTCCAGTGTGCGAGCGGGAAGCAGAAAGTTGGTTGGGCAGAAGCGATTAGGAAGTTTGCGGGGATGACATGGCCGCAGCTAGCACGGGACCGGGTTGCACGGGACATGAGAGAGGCATTTGCCCTCCCACAGACAACTTTGATCGCACAGACACCTTTCGCGTGCGTGCCGTCGTGTTTTGAAGCATTTGTAGCTTTGAAGGGGCTTCGGCACGTACGAACGGACAGTATGGCGGACGTGGGCAACTTTGACGTGTGAAGGAAGCATGTCTCTCTCAAACACCAGCTTCAAGCAACGCATGTTGCCAACTCGCGTGATGTGCGGCATGAGGTTGCGTTCGATAGTTGGGTTTTTAATGGCGAAAATACGTTTGTTGCGACGAAAATAGCGACATCAAAAATGACGCCAATCGTGCCATTACAACCTGCAAGGCATGACAGATTCCCTTTGACATTGTAGACTTCCCTCACGTTCCGTAGGCTTTTCAGCGTACTACGGTGCGGAACGTCTCCAGCCGGTACATTCTTCCATTCTTCTCAAGTCTTTGATCTGTTTGACACAATTGCCTAGAGAAACGCAGATGGCGCTTGCTTGTTTAAGAGTCGTAAATTGGACGCAGGGCCTATCGGAATGAATTGCACATTGTGCGGCCAGCGCTGCAATGTAGTCTTAACGGTGGAGACACTTGCCGACGACGACGTCTGCGACAGGATTCTTCTTGCAGTTCGGCTCGTGACAACCATGAAGCCACCATGTGATGAGTCGAAGCTGTCCGAATAGAGCTGGGCTGTCTCGCTGTATACATGTCGCGTGACGCGTTTCCACGTTTCCCGGACGCTACCCTAAGTGACGGTTGCGCGAAAGAAAGGTAAGGCGCGCACACTCCAAGCTTCGTTTGGCGTGTGCGTGGCTGACGTACTACTCTTCTTTATTTATTTATTTATTTATTTATTTATTTATTTATTTATTTATTTATTTATTTATTTATTTATTTATTTATTTCTCTTTCTCTTTCTCTTTCTTTTATTCTCCTATTGAAAATTTATCCACCATGTGTACCGGTGGATTCAACCATCCATTATATGGTGGATTATGGTCCTCGAATATGATAGTATATGGTGTATACTGGATGCTGGCGTATGGTGGATGCTGGAAAATAATGGAGCGTAAAACGACCCTACAGCGTCAGGACCATCGTGCCTGGCTGCAACACATAAATAATTGTATAGAAGGCAATGTAGAAAGCATTGGTACAAAAAAAAAAGCTTTCGCCACTAGGAGTGGAACGTGCCACCTTCGAATTCCAAGCGGAGTACTTTACCACCACGCCACGCCTGCTTTTTTTTATTTGTCTTTATTACAGTGCTTCAGTTTCCAACAGTAATAAGGCAGTACACACTTTCTACAATTGTTTCACGCATAATAGAGATTCCATGCGAGGTACCCAATCGAGTACATCCTGTTGCATTTTTTTTTTTTTTTGCATTTCCAGAATCGAAGTCGGGGACTCTCGAATGTATTCTATAACTCGTCGAGCATCGACATCAGCATGACGTGCAGCCATGCGCGACCTCCAAATACTATGCAAAGCCAATAACATGATATCATACGGGAATCTATCCTCGCTTTCAATGGCCAGATACCTTATTCCCTGGGCGTTCAGCGGGACATCTTTCTTTAATGTCCTCTGCAGTGCATTTCAGAAGGACACCCCACCCCAGCAGTCAAGGACAACATGCTCGATTGTTTCCCGCTTGTGACATAAAAAGCAGTGATCACCCCACGGTACGAATAATCCTTTATCTGACAACCTCTTCTGAACTGGCAAGACACCAGCGTAAAGCTTGAAAAAGTATGTTTTGACCCCCGTACACACAGGCATGCTTTTAACGCGCTTTAACACTTTGCTCCATGTTCCATCAAAGCGGTGCAGTCGAATTGGAAGAAGAGCGTCACATAAATCTTTATATATATTTTTTCGATTCCTCACACATGTTTTGATTCCTGTAGAATGACTAGTCAACATACTAATACACCGTTTGGCATCAGCTTTGTATGTCCGATACTCGAGACAGACGCGATATTCACCTCCTACTAAAATTTGCATATTTATTAAACGCAAACAAACTGCTGCCGGTAACGAATGGCACGTCGATAATGGCAACAGCGATAACTTTATTTACAATTCACAACGTAACTAAAAAAAAAATATCAAGTGGACCGAGGAGCGGGTACAGTTTACCGGCTGTTACTGCCAAGTTTAATTGCCGTTCCTTACTCTTTGCAAAGGACGACATGTGCAGAGGATTTATGTCGACTCTAATCTCATTCGATAAATACGAGCGTACAATCGATTCAGTATTGAGATGTTTTTTCGCGCGACATTTAGCACGACCATGCGAGCGCACTGATCTGAAGCTCTATCGTTAGCTGCAACTACATAACGGCTTGGCGAAAAACGAGTGCAGTGCGCGGCAAAAATATGACGTCATATTGGTTCAGTCAGGCGCACGAATTGACAAGTCTGTGTTCTCGCGCATGAGTCAGAGAAGTGCCGGCGAGTGCGACCGGCTGCTGTCAGTGACCGGAGGCGTTTGCTGGAAGCGCGTCGCCTCGATGCTCATCGCTTCTTGTGCGGACACCGTACACAAGAAGAATGCTTCGTTTAAGTTAGCCGATGACACAGCTGTGCTGTAGTCATTCGTGCTCGTCGGAATCTTTTATCATGAAACCCAGAAGCATCGATGACATGTAGACGGACTCGGTCGGTACGCTAGGCCTACCTCCTGGTGGAAGTCATGGTGGTACAACATGATGGTGGAAGCCACGCTTGGTGGGGCTTACCTCGAAGCAGGCCGAAGGTAAAAGTTTGTGCATTTTAGCTTCACAGGCATTTTCGCTGTGACGTTAAAGTGCGGCTCAGGTAAATGAGTGTCTTTCATTCTTTTTATCGTTGTTTCATTCTTTCCATTTTTCTTTCTTTGTTTCCTTCCTTCTTTCTATCTTTCCTCCTTCTTTTCTTTCTTTATTTCTTTCCTTCTTTTTCCTTTCTTCCTTTCTCTCTTTCTTCCTTTATATTTTTCTTTCTTTCTCTCTCTTTCTTCCATTCTTTCCTTCCTTCTTTCTCTGTTTCTTTTTTTCCTTCGTCCCTTCTTCATTTCCTTCTTTCTTTCTTTCTTTCTCGCTTCCTTCATTTCTTTCTTTCCTTCCTTCTTTCTCTATTTCTCCCTTTCTTTCTTTCCTTATTTCTCTCTTTCCTCCTTCCTTTCTTTCTTTCCTTCCTTCTTTCTTTCTTCCTTTCTTTCTTTCTTTGTCTGTGTCTTCCTTTCTCTCTTTCATTTGCGCACACGTCTGCGTTTCAGAAACGCAAACCGCCAGAGTTTATTATTTCAGCATATTTCGACCATTCGATACACATTGTTGTGAGGCAACTTCATGAGATCACAAACAGAGGTGTTGCTAAGAACAGTTCCGCTTGTAATGAAAAATAATCGACGACTTTTCATTCAATTTATCGAGCCTAGTCGTAGTCATGGTTATTAGTTGTTATGGTGCCGCACTATTACACACAAAACTTGTCATAGCATAGATTACAACTTGTAGCCTAGGCGTAACGTCAACCGGCATTTTCGCAATATTGAGAAGCTAGAACTATTTTGTGGTCACGGTTGCTATGCCGACGAGTAAACTGTATGCCGGCGTTGTTGAAGTCCGGATGAATTTCATTGATTTGGGGGATAATGATTGCCGCTCTGTTTTGAAGACACCAACAAGGGAAAATGCAGTAATTTGGAAACAGTGCTGCCTGGTCGATAGCTCATGCAGAGAGCGCGCCAAAGTGTTCGACAGTGGACCACGTGTAAAGCGCAGTTCTTCATTGCCGAGTTTATGCGGTGTGTACTGAGGAAATTAATGCTTATTGCGCGCATGCTGTCTTTCAGCTTCAGCTTCGGTAACGTAAACCAGGTTGCTGACCGTGTTATTTGTGTGCCACTGTCATGATTAAATCGACTGCTTTTGCTTGCTTCGTGAGAAAAGGCGGACATCTTTCACATCCACCACTGATTACAACGAGGCGTCTACCACAACTCAACACGAGCGGTTGATCTGAGCACCATGTGGTGGCTGCCTCAAAGTGAGTAATAATGCGTGCATCACTTGTGCTTATAGCTTTTTTGTCGGACATTGAAGCTACCGTCGAATCGGCGCTATCGAAGCCGAACGAAATAAATATGTTACCACTGCCATCCAGAAATGCCGATATCATTCTTGTGACTCTAGAGAAGCAATGGAAAAGAGCACATACTTTGTTCAACGCATTGACAGGACGACAACAATGTGGCGCGTCCCGGACAGCCAGCTCCGTTCACATGTCTCGAGAAAAATGAACAACGAAGGAAATTCGTGCTCATTGGATCTGATCCCGATACGCCTCGTGAGGACATGCCGAAACTGATCGAAGCTGCTGAACTCGGCGACCTCTGCGTGTCCTGGCTGTTCGTTCGACCAAAATCCGAGATCCTGGCGGCGACAGTCACTTACGGGCTTCCCGTCCTAGCCTGCCAAGCGGTTGGTCTGCTCGCCTCGAACGACAGCGTAGTGCGCAAGTCCTTGTGGCCTCTCGCACCATCTACTGTGTCCAGTTCTCAGTGGATAAGTTTGCTCCTAGATACGAAAATCGATCGCCTGGAATCACAAGGTCTCAGCGGGCGGAAGCTTACAGTGGCCTGCGCCAAGTACACCGACCCCTCGCACGACCAAGTTTCCTGCGAACACCCGCACGCGTTAGAAATTTTAGGGGCGAAGCTCCTTATAGCGGCACCCGTTCGTCCCTCGTAGCGTAGTATGTAACCAGTCTTACGCTTTGACCTGCAAGGTGGTGCCGGTGGGAGATTTTTCCTGTGCGTTGTTGAACAATAAAAAATTCGCAGCGTTAGCTAAAAGCCGACTTCTTCTGTCTCTCATTCCCATTTGCAGCCATTCTTTACCTCCAAGGTAGTGCCTGGTGAGATTTCTCCTGTGCGTGATTAAACAATAAAAATTTTGTTCAAAACGCCGTTGATTGATGAAATAAACCAACAAAAGACGCCAGATGTTTTGTAAAAGCAAAACGAAAGAACGCCAGATGTTTCTAAAGCAAAACAAAAAGACGCCAGCTGCTTAACGAAAGACGCCAGATGTTTTCTAAGCAATGGTTTTCTAAACAATGAAAATTCACAGCGTACATGTAAAATTAAAGTGCGCTGCAAGTCGTGATAACTCATCGAACCTTTAGTATAAACGCGCCCGATCTCACGTCGGTGATGATGTACTGGGCAGAATTCACGGAAGATTCACGGTTTACCGATGAACCTCCGCAGCTTCGCCCACTCATCATCATTCACTCCGTGTATATGCTGTGATTTTTTGGCATACTGAAGGAGAATGTTAACATTTCCGTGGACTTCCGTGCCGTGTCTTCTCTCGAAGAAATGATGCGTGGGATGTACTTTCACGAATGGGACGTCACGTACATATTCTTTGTTATAGAAGAGCTTGACGTCGCCCACCGAACCGTCACACTCTCGGAAGTCGGCTGGGAGTCCTGGAGAATCGTGGTAGCCACGCTGACACTCATTGGTCTCGTCACCATGACCCAAGTACTCCTAACGCAGGGACTACGGCCCAGCGTTCAAGGTGCCACCGGCACGGTGTCTCTCCTTCTGGCTTCCGTACAGGCGACTTCGACGACCGAGCCCGTGCATGGCACTAGGCGCGCCAGATTCCTTAGCAGGGCTTTGTTCGGACTCTGGCTCGTGTTTATATTGCCCCTTTCGGTTTACTTCCGCAGTGAGCTGACTTCGATCGTGACACTCAAACGTCCCGCTGAGCCCATGGACACGTTGGAAGAATTGGAAGACGCCCTCGATGAAGGAGCTATGGCACCCTGCGACTATGAGAATGACGCCGCTCACGGACTGCTGATGGCTAACGATTCAGACGCGGAACATGGAACGCTTATGAGCAAGATTCAATCTGCGTTCAATCTTTTTGGTTCCACGGAACTAAGCACTCCCAGCTACGATGACTGCCTCTCTTGCGCTTTGAGACCTGACCGAGTCTGCTACACGTTGCTCGAGTATCCCTGCGACTTACGCGAGCAAGTCCCTGAGGTTCGAGAGTTCAGAGAGCATTTCAAGGTAATTCTGAGTGGATTCAGAGCTCGCAAGTCTCTGCCGTTGTACGGACTTCTGAGGAGATTCTTTCTCGCTGCCTAAGAAGGCCGTCTGATAGAGTCAATTGACGCGGAGTGCAGTTATAATGGAACAGCTGCCTTTTTCGAATTGGACTTGAGGAATTTGTTTCTGCAGCACGCGATGTTACTAGTGGCAGGTAGTGCTGTTCTGGTAGTTGAAGTATTGATTGGATGGTGTTCGCACTTGAACAGACGTCGGTCGCATCATTGATAAAACGCTCGCAACTCAGATTACCCTGAGGAAAGTCAACTGTAGAACTCCGGTTCCTGCTACCATCACAATGTTTGTAATGGCGGATTAAGTGTACTAAAAATCATTCTACTATGAGCTTTAATTTGCGTGGAGTGAAGAGACGGGAGAGACGAAGAAAAGGCGCTGAAAATTTCAAACTAAACATTGTATATTGCATATAGCCTGCATTATTATAATGTCATATATAACCGCTGTATAGACCCTACGTTAATTTAAATTTCTCGATACATCTTAGATTGTGCTTATTGAATACACTGTACTAACAAGTAATCCATACCTGTAACTTACTGTGTTGAACAACCATCCTCGTGTTAGGTGCGTCATTCCTAAATGTAGTTGATAACGTCAATCTGATCTCTTTTCGCGTTGTAATGTTGTAGATATATAAACATTCATTCCTAAAACTGGGTTTTCTTATTCATGATTCTTATGTGAGGCGGTTCAGTATAGTAGTTTTTACGGTGCTTCTAAATAAACATGCAGGGGGATAATAATCTGCGGTTTGCGAATATGTAACTGTACCATTTTATCAATTGTGGCAACACGGTAACAAGAAAGAGAGAGACAGCCTGAATGTATAATTAAAATGTTCTCCGGTGTTCAGCATTGTAAGTTCGAACAGAATAAGAACGCATCTCTCCTGTTTGAATGTGCTATCGTGAGCACTATGAGAAGGACACGCGAACGCGTGGCAAAGATCTTTGAACCCGACATTGGGCTATTCGCGGCGGCGGCTGACGGAAACACTGCGGAAACAGCGCCATGATTCAGCTAAACATTGGCACTGCCGCCGGGCTAGAGCTGATACAAAACGGCAACCGATTGCTTGTTACGGGCCACTGGCAACGATAGGGCGGGAAACGAAGCCGAACGCGGCGATCGCTGCTTATCTGTTCAACCACCATTTTGTCCGTGTGTGTGCGTGTGTCTGTGCGTCATAACCCAACGGGTGCTAGAATTTCAAGCCGTTATGTGAATCATACGTTCCACGTGTCGTAAAATCAGACGCGTTGAGGAAGTGACAACAGTGCCGGGGTAAGCGTTGCGCTTTTCCACCCTATTTTTAACAGCGTCATCCGAGTGTCGATCGAAATGGGGTTTGAAGGCATTCGCTATGCGCTCGCGTGCTCTCTCTCATAATTCTCTCGATAGTAGAGTGCTGATTGCCGGAGAATATTTCAGTATTACATTGAAGCTATATCTCTATTCCTTATTTTCATGCTGCTACAACTGATGAAATGGTTCAAACGGAACGACGAATCGTCTCTCCCTTTTACGTCCTACTGCTTGAACGTTGATTTATTGTCTTGTATGCTCGAACCAGCTATAGATTAGCCGACGCCATATTTGTGCGCCATGAACTCATTCACATCATATCAATAAAATACTGAAACGAAGCATCTAAGTAAGGGTTCTGGGTAGTTGAGGTAAATCGCGGAATGTCACACGCGCCTACCAATCAACTGTTTTGTTGCTGTCACGAGGATAGATCGATCATGGTACTGTCCACTGTGCGTATGCTGAGCAACCTGTGGTCACGTCGCGGTCTCTTCTCGGAAGATAACATTTGAACTTGGGCCAACCTTCACACGGCACTCCCAACCTGGAAGGGTCAGTGTGAGGACAATCGATTTCGCTGTACCCGAAATGTGGCAGTGATATGAAAGCTTTTCTCGTAACTAGATAGTCTAGAAAAGAAGAAATGCTTCTATACCGCTGGCAGTAATGATGAATTTAATATAGCCACCGATGGAGTAGCTAACGGTAAGACATGCATCCAAGCGGCTGCACTCTATCCTCTGCAGCCTGTCAGACGAGTGGACCAACAGTTGTGGACGCTTCGCTGCGGAGTGCACCTTCCCAAATGGGAGTGCGCACAGCGCGCTTGACTACACTGCTACACCGTTGAAATTCTTGAGCGCACTATCGTTGCACGATGTGTTGTGGGGACATTGTAACCTCCCGGAACTGTTTCGTTCACACTGCTAATGCCGTAGCTATGGCGAAATGGCTGCATGCCTAACTCTTGTTGTTTTGATGAGCGCACGGATTTTTGCTGCCTTGTGCCCCTTCGATGACATATTTGTATCAGCCATGTGTCTTCCATGTACGCAAATAAAACATTACTGGAGTTCTTCGTCCTTTCATGCAAATGACCTATTTTAATTCGGTTCTACTGCCAGTAATTCCGTGAGCTTACTTATTTTACATGGGGAGGTGTGATCCTGGATTGCGCGACTTGCAGGATGGCAGTTGGCTGCCCGACATAATTTGCAACATAGATAACAAAAAAAAAGATCTGGAAACGTTGCGCCGTCCATCCAACATGTGTGAAATCGTTGGTGAGTTATAAATAGGCCATGCAACACTTTTCTATGTAATCACGGAATGGCTACATTAAAGAAGTTTGTTGCCTCGCCAATCGACTGCCGCATTTTTGCCGACATGCCGAAATTCTCCTGTGCAACGCCGCGACGAGTGCCAGCGCATGCGCGTCCCCTCCCCCTATCTCTCCTCTCCTACTCTGCCCCCCTCTCGCGCGCCTGTTGACCGCGTTCCCCGCTCACTCTGTAAGAATTAACGGCCAGGCTAGAGGGAAGACAAGACGCGCGTAGCGTTCCTCTTCGCGTTCCACGATGCGAGGTCGGTAGCATGCCCAACGAACGCCAACGAACGCGATCGTGCAAGTGCTCCGGCTTCGCATCGCCTCATGGTCCCCTTTAACGGGAGATGGTGTAATTTTTAACACGAAAGTGTTTTATGCCGGGGTCCACCAAGTACATCCATCACGGATATGACGTTGATAAAATGGACGCGAACGAGCGAGAAAGAAAAAAAACAAGAAAAAGATCCCCAGCTGAGAATCGAACCCACGATCTTGCGGCCGCGACGGCAAGCGCCCGACGCACTACCGACTAAGCTAACTCGGCAGTTGCTGGATACCGCGCGAACGCGCCTTATATCTTTCACACATTCTCTTTGGCACGGCGTTCTCTGTTGGCGGTGTAGGTAGGCGGCGCGGAGCGGGGCGGGGCGGGGCGGGGCGGGGCGGGGCGGTGCGGTGCGGTGCGGTGCGGTGCGGTGCGGTGCGGTGCGGTGCGGTGCGGTGCGGTGCGGTGCCGCGGCCTGTGAGAGGTAAAAAGAAGTAATGCTTCACGATCGACGCTTAGTAGCGCTTACTCCGAGATTGCGTGCGATATCGGAGGTCATGTGTACAGCGTCTTGATACCAGCAAGGTACACTGGCCGCGCTGGCGTCGCCGAGGCACCCTTGACGCAGTTACGTTGGTTGCGTTCTTTCTTTGCCTTTCACTTCGTGTTAGCGTGCGTCGGCTCATCAGAGTAGTGCAGCTTCCACATGCACCAACGGGATTTCTCCGCCTCCGACTGCTTCGATTGCGAGAGCACCGACTAACAAAACTGCTGCAATACGCGTTGCAGAAAGGACACGATTTGGACGAGCGAATGTCGTGCCTTGGTGGAGCGAGACTAGCGCCTACGAAACAGAGCACAGCGGGACACACGCGTTTGCGGCTCAGGCTACGAACCTCTACCTCCCGTGTTGCTGAAGCGTAGTATGTGGTAGTGTATGCATGAGCACAGGCGTTGGCTACCCATTACTAGAAAGCGCACACAGTGCCGTTTCTCTCCTTAATTGACGACGCTTTGAAGAAGTGCATACCGGGTACCAATGTTGATTATGAGCTTGTTGATATCATCCTTACGCGGGATTCACGATTTGCTGTGTCCAAATATATTGTTCACAACGTCAGCTACCACAAGGGTTTAATCATGATCATGGGCGTTAGTCGTCGCGATAAAGACATGCCGTCAGCATGGATGCATCCACGTAAAAACGGTGCTGTAGCTGCCAAACACGAATAGACATTCTACAAGATCTCATATATCACTACACAATAAGCACTACTTCTGTGAAGACACGTTTCACTTTCTTGTTATACCGAGTCCTATGGCGGGGGGATCAGCCATGTTTTTTATAAACATAGCTCGATCGAAATGCCGGCAAATGTCATCATCTTCCTCTTTGCCTGTAAAGGAACCACATAGCAGAAGAAAAATATCCATACAAAAAAAAAGAGAGAGAGAGAACAATGAGAATGAGGATATCGTTTATTGGCCAATCAATATTGACTTAAGATCAATATTACACTTAAGATTCTGCCTTTCTCTCGTTTTATTATCTCTCTCTCTCTCTCTTGACTTAAGATTCATTCAGGCTGCATTTGTTTGTTTGCTGACAGAAAATTGTCAGTTTTTTGTGACTGTCCCGACATACCTTAAAATGATGAATAGATTATTCAACCATTCACTGTTACTATGTGGATCACAATGATGGATCAAAAGTCTGGATCACAATGTTGTAAAGTTGTCAAGTTTTTACACAATTAACGAAGATCTTTGCGAACGGTGAAAGTTTAGGCAAGTCTATATTGCACAACTTTTGCTAGAATCATGGCAACTCAGAAAGATACAGAGAATAACAGTGAGAATAGCCGAAGCTCGCGCTAAGCCGCGCAAGACTTGAAAGAGCCAAACTGGACGATTCTGAAGACTAATCTGGTTGCTTTCAGGTAGTGTCTAGCCTTAGCTAGGTGATGAAAGTTCTAGGTTGCTTCTAGGTTGTTGCTAGGCTTTAGCTAGGTGATCCTAGGTTGTTTCTACTTTAATTCTCAGGTCAGAGAGGTTCGAGGTAAAGCACACACAGTCACCGAGACGACACGGATGTCCGAACTCCAGAGGCGGAAGTTAGCGCTGAAACCAAGCGTTCGCACCTCTCATAGGTGTACGGGCACGACGTCGTTGGCGTAGGCCTTCCATCGCTACGGGGTCTTCTCACAGCCGCCGTTGCCTTTCCCGTTCCATAGTATTCTCTCGTTTTACGTATACTCGGGGCCTTGGGCTCACCGCCGTCGCTTCGCAGCCATTTGTGGGTCTAACTGTTGCCTTCTCTATTTTTAGTGAACCAGTGGTGAGTGGCGGGATTCACCCACTTGTGTGGCACATGCCCGTTTATGACAATGATAGTTTTCTGGATCGACCCACAAGGAACGCTTTGCTGTTAGTAAAGAAGATAGTGCGTCATACTTCTTTGCATGAGAGGTTTGTCTCAGGACATCGGCCTTCACTCATTCGCTCTCTTCTCCACACTGAAGCCAGCCGCCGCGGTGACACAGTGGCTACGGCACTCGGCTGCTCACCCGGAAGTCACAGTTTCGATCCCGGCCGTGGTATTCACCTTTACGATGGAGGCGAAAGACTAGATTCCCGTGTAATTATGTCTGCACGTTAAGGAACCACAAGCGGTCGTAATTTCCCAAGCACTCCACTACTGAGTCTCTCATAATCATGTCGTGATTTTGGCACTTAACACCCCTGATAATATTATTATCTATATTGTTACCATCTCTATTACCAGTCCCTGCTATATTTGCACCACATACCCTGACGTATGACATTCAGGCACAGCTGAAATACGAAGAATTTAAGGCTGCCACAAACCTGTTTTTGAATTTTGTTTCCGCACGATACTTAACGTCAGCACTACTTCAGGTTGCTTACTAATTGGGTGGACTAAGCAATTTGTTGCAACCGCAGCTTTTGCGATGTGAAATGGAACTCTCAATTTACCGCTCGTGAAACTTTTTGTATTTTGTAATTTCTTGTCCATGACTACGGCAACAACTAGCACAGGCCTATGCATGGTTCCTCATTAGGGCAAAGTTTCATCGTAGCGCCCCCCCCCCCCCCCCGCCTCTTCCCGCTGGTCGAGTCCAAAGGACATGCTTAACAATCGATGAAAAAAAAATGAAAATGAAGCGATGACGTTTACAATGGCTTGCCCTTGGTTCCAGACTTTCCTGAAGTAAAGATGCATGCGAAGTAAACAGTTCTTGGGACGTAACATCAGAAGCCTTCGGCCGCCATTATCGTCAAAAACCTTCGTGGTCGTAACTGAGCGGCAAGGTGGCCGCCCCCGCTGCCCCCCTCGTGCGCACGCCTATGCGTAAGAGTATGAGTGACCGAAATGAATTGGTGGGTGCAGGTTAAATAATGTTTATAAACCCACAAATTGAAGCTATAGAACGTCACACACACACGATAAAAGTCACCTCCATGGTTAACGAACGATCATACCGGCGCTACACTTCAACCCTTTGATGGTAACTTAGCGGCTACGTCCATACACTGCTTAGCTGAGTGACGAGAGCTCAGTTCTTGGGCCACACCGTCACCATTTAAGAACAATAATTCAAGAACAATCTTGCTAGTACTTTGATTTAGATGGACGCTAAGGAGCCCAACAAGTTCACAATTTTTCTTGAGTCTTCCACTACCGCCTACCTCACATCGGTTTCAACACGTAAAACGGCAATGTTTATTTCGGCGTGGTTCCGCAAGTCGATGTCTTAAGTTCATTGGCTGTCTTATAAGAGCGCCAGCTGAGGTGTTTGTAACAACCCTACCCGCGGATTTAATTAGCAATCGTCGATCACTTTTTATTTAACTTACTGAGCTTAGTCGTCCTCATGGTTACAACGTCGCATCCAAGTGTTTGTCTCATCGTCGATGTCGTTCTTGCACGTATAATGGTCTCTTTTCACATTGACGCTTTGTTGCTGTACCGACAGTGCATATCTACTCACCGCATCCCTTCCCGGTGGCTGTGTGTTCACACTATTGTCCGCATAACAGATCAAATGATAGATAAAACCGCGTTGTCCAGACGTGATACCTGTAGCAATTTTTCCAGCAATGAAAAGCAAGTACAGTTATATGGTTGCTGTTTCTAGGCTATGAGTAAACAGCAAGCTGGCGTTCTGAACGCACAGTTGAATTGATTTGACCTTGACGATAATAACGGGAGCTCTGTTTTCGACGACAAAAAAAAAAAGAAGACGCTCTAATTAGGAACTGGTGCTACCGTGTTTGTCTCGCCACCAGACAGTGAGTCGAAGTGTTCGGCAGCGGTCCAAATATAATGCAACTTCGTTCTCAGAATAGTGGGCTGCATGGACAAGATATTGCTGTTTATTGTGAACGCTGCGTTTGGGCATCAGCAGTATCACACGTTGCTTATTCTGTTGATTGACTGCAAATGTCATGTTTGAATAGACTGATTAAGTTTGCTTAACGTAAGGCAAGGAGTTATTCTTGAGGTACACTAAGGAAAAAAACCTAGCGTATAATACACGTCAATGCGAACGATGTGGTGAGCATCGTTATGACGGCTGCAGCATTGGGCATAAGAATGCGTCCGTCATTTATGCTTCTACTGCTTCTTGTTTCTATTGAAGCTATGCTGAATCTTCGCTAAACATGTTGCCGCTACCGCGCAGAAATATTGAGATCATTATTGTGACCCTTGCGAAGCACTGGAAAGAAGCACATACCTTATATTCTCGACGTATTAGCGGGAAGGCAACTATGGGGCACGTTCCGGACAACCGGTTACGTTTGCACGTTTTAAGAAACATCCGACAAGGCATGAACTTCGTGGTTATTGGCGCTGATTCAGGCATGCCTCGTGAAGATATGCCGAAGCTCATCAGTGCTGCTCAGCTCGGCGATGTCTGCGTGGCCTGGCGGTTCGTTCGAGCAGAGGCTGGGTTCTTCTCACATGGAGTCACCCCCTGGAAACCCACCCTTGCCTGCCAAGCAATCGGTCTACTTGCCCCGAACGACACTGTAGTGCGCAAAGCACTGTGGCTTGTCACACAGCATACTGTTCTAAATCCTGACTGGGTAGGTGTTCTTCAACGTGTGAAAACTGGTGCCCCTATATCAAAATACCTCAGAGGGGAGAAACTCACAGTGGCCTGCGACAACCCCTCCGCGGTGCGTATTTTTCAGACACTCAAGCACAACTGCAACCTTTCCGTCAACTTGGAGTCTTCTCCTCTAACTTTCCGCTTATTTTTCTTGCTCAGAGACGTTCTTCTCTCGCAAGAGTGCCAGTCGAACCGTCACGCTCTCCGAAGTCAGCTGGGAGTGTCGAAGAGTCGTGGTCGCCACGCTGACACGCATTGGTCTCGTCGCCTTGATCCAGGTGCTCATAACGGAAGGAGTGCGTCCCACTTTTCAGCGAGCCAGCGGTGTGGTTTCCGTTCTTATGGCTGCCGTACTGGCTACTTCGATGACCGAGCCCACACGTGGTATTCGACGCGGAAGATTCATTTGCAGAGCATTGTTCGGACTGTGGTTCGTGTTTATATTCCCACTTTCGGTTTACTTTCGCAGCGAAGCGACTTCAATTCTGACCCTCAAACGTCCACCCGAGCGCATTGACACGCTGGACAAGTTGGAAGACGCCCTTGACGGAGGAACGGTGGCACCATGTGTGCTTGCAAGCACAGATGCTCACTTTCAGCTCATGGCTATGGCTCATGGCTAAAACAAGGTTAAAACATTCGGCGACCATATAGTACAGGCGGTACGTATGCGAATAGGAGTATTCTGAACACCTGGAGTTTTCGAACGCGCACCTAAATCTACGTACGCCGGTGTTTTTGCATTTCGGCCCGATCGCCATTTTATTTCCGTCGTCTGTCTGCAGCGGTGGCACAGGGGTTATGGTCCCCTGCAGTTTACCCGCAGGTCGCGGTTTCGATCCCGGTGGCGGCGGCCGCATTTCGATTAAGGCGAAATGCTAGAGCGAAATGCCGTCTACTGTGCCATGACAGTTCACGTTTAAGAACACCAGTTGGTAGAATTTTTCCAATTCCTCTACTACTGCGCACTTCGTGATCATATTACAGTTTTGGCGCGTAGAACAGAAATTCTATCGTCTACCTTCTTTAAACAGCCATGAGACAGTGCATCGCTTATCTATTAACGTTACATTACTAGCAACGTAAAGAATTTGAAGATATTTTTTGATCTAAAGCAGCTCGGCGAAGCATGCTGCACGAACGGCTAAAGACGCACACGCTGCTACGATGGCCAGCTTATCATCGCTCAACGAAAGACGCCACGAAAAATAGAGAGAGAGAAAGAGAACTGCGCGGAAGAGACGAACGTATGCACATTGCTTGACTGACCTACCCCCTTCTCCACTATTTATCGGAATCGTATCACAGGATACCTTTCAAGCGGCGTGAAAAACAACGAAAAAATACAAGACAAGCACTGGTCACGTCTAGCGCGTGCAAACGCATAATAATTAAACACGCCTGTGTAGTGCTGAACGAGAATGCAGTGCAAAGCACACATCAATTACGTCTTGTGAGTTAACGAAAAAAATTAACTTGGTTTGTATACAGAGGTGGCCTTTACAATGTGAACAATCGTTCACCGTAGTAGAATCATGAAGCCGCACGAGCACAGAAAAAATTGTTTACCACAGCGGTTCATTGCATGGACAAGCTCTGCTGGGTCGCCTTAAGAAGGGCGTGTAACCGAATACTAGGATTTCAAGCAGACTGCTTCACCACAAAACATTGTTAAACCTGATAATATCACCTCAGGTTTATTGCTTGAAGGCGATTGATTTACACTTTTCTGTCACATCATTCGCGACTAAATGCTGACGTAATAAAAGTTGCCTGTTTTCTTTCTCACCCTCTCACATGAGATCAGAACTGCTGGTGTGCAATGTGACGGGAGCCCATTTTTCGGTGCCAATTATCGAAAAGAAACCGTCTGTCTCAGTAACTCACTACAAATATGCTGATCGTCATGGTGCAGCGCAAAGACGCAAATACAAAGACACTGTGATGTTGCTTCCATGCCTTTGACAACACAAACTACAACACAGTGTCTTTGTGTTTGTATATTCGCGCTACACAATAAATAAGAGAGCTTCTAGGGTTTTACGTCCCTAAACCACGATACGATCAGGAGGGACGCCGTAGTGGAGGGGTCCGAAAATTTTGTCCACCTGGTGTTCTTTAACGTGCACATCAATCCAAGCACACGGGCCTGTAGCATTTCTACTCCATGGAAATGCGGCCGCCGCGGCTGGGATTCGATTCCGCGAACTGCGGGCCAGCAGTAGAGCACCACGACGGTCACAATGACACTAGGATATAACACTATGCACCATGATGATCAGCAAACACAAAGTCGCTCAACGGCAAACCCTCCTACAGAATATCGCTTCAAATTCGCCACTGCGTTAGCAACAGATTGGCTGCCCCCAAACAAGTAGACTGCGCTGCACCAAACAAAATATCGCACGAATAGCTAGCTATTCTACACACAAATTTCGCTACTCCCGCTTCGTAACACCGCAAATGCATTATTAAATTAGTAAAACAGTGACTTCTTGCCCTAGCTAGAAAAATATACGCATCAGACTTACATGGCGGGACAATACTGTGCACCGAAATTCTGTAGCAAACGCTATAAACTAAGTCCGCATCGGAATTATTATTTAGCGAACGCACACGCTTTCCTTATTCTGTACTCCGCATTTTTGCCTTACATTTCATGGTATAATCAAAGCAAAACCACTAACTTTCAAGCTATATTTGTAGCAAAATTATTCATTTTCTGCTCACCCTTGTTGCAGCCGTGGCGTCCCGATGCCCGTCTCGGCTAGCTCTGACTTTTCGCGACGTCAGCGCGCATGCGCAGCGTTTTGCGTGGGAGACCAATCCGGTCAGCCGTGCGCATCTCATCGCTCGTCTCTGTAGCCGCCAACGTTATCACTATCACGCTCGCCTAATCGCCAGCAACGGTGGCAAATGCGGCGACACGTTCTTCAACGTGCAAGCTCGGCGGTGTGACCTAATCGCGCGGCGGCACACAAAGCAGGTGAAGACCGCGAAGCCTCGCGTTCTACCTCTTGGAATATTGAGTCAAGACTGCCAGCACGCCTCGCGTTGACCACGTTTCGCCCTGTGTGCGAATCTGTAGGAACCATAATATAGCTAAGAAAGTGATTACTTCAATGTCTTGATTTAGTCCTATCAGGTCATGTGTCCGTATGATACAGGGTGTTTCAGCCAAAAATCACCAAGTCTTAAAAAATTAAGCATAGGCGCTACACGTCTGCAATTAGCGCAGTATTGTTCTGAGCCATATAGAACACGTCAGAATATTTTTCTCTATCCGCCAAGCTCGGCTATTAACAAAGATTGCTTGATGAACTTTTTAAATAAGAACTCTAGAGAACAGTTTCATATACAAAAGTTGTAGCGCTTGTTCAGAAACATCGAATTTTTCAATCTTTGTTAAGATAACTCCCCTGCTCAATTTTTTTCCGCCCTTTCTTTAAAGTGCGCGAGTTTTTAAAAAAATACCACGTGACTGCCGCCAAACGCGCGGCGATTTTAGTGCCCTCAAATGTAAATTGAACGAATTATCAAAGGCTGCTCCACGCACGAAGGTCGGTTCGTGACTGCCGCGCGTTAGGCGGCAGTCACGTGGTATTTTTTTAAAATTCGCGCGCTTTAAAGAAAGGCCGGAAAGAAATTAAGCAGGGGAGGTATCTTAGCATAGATTAAAAATTTCGATCTTTCTGAACAAGCGCTACAACTTTTGTATTGAAAACTGTTCTCTAGAATTACTATTTGAAAAGTTCATTAAGCAATCTTTGTTAATTGCCGAGCTTGGCGGATTGGGAAAAATATTCTGACGTGCTCTATATGTCTCAGAACAATACTGCACTAAATGGAGATGCGTAGCACCTATGTTTAATTTTTAATACTTGGTGCTTTTTGGCTGAAACACCCTGTATACTAGAGATCCCAAACACACTGATCGCGGTCCTTTCGCTTGCGGCCCTGCCTGCACATGACTGTCTTCGTCCCGTGTTTTTTTTTTTTTTTGCTTAATAACTACGCCAATGTGCGTTCACCTTTGCCAAATGGAATTCGCATTTTTTTCGCCTATTACGAATAATAATGCTTTGTTGAAGGAAGCTACACCGACGCAATTTGTCTCAAGCATTTATTTCGTGAGGCCCCCGTGCGGTCTCAATAGCCTGAAGCATAACTGCGGAACAAAAGCCCTATATTTGAGTATCGGCTTGCGTCCAGATTTAGTCACTCGGGAGATCGGTATCGGTATGTTTAGCGAAACCTGACGTCAAATCCCTTTCAGACAGGATTCATATATCAGACATGGGCACTGATATGTGGGACCTGAGTGTGCTAATCAAGATGTATAGCTTTTTGCTACTGCGTAGGAAAACATTATCTGAAATGCCACAAGGGGGGGGGGCATCCCCTCCCCCCTTGTCCCCCCTCCCCTCAGGACGCCTGTGGTGGCAGGCATTGTGCGACGCGAAAAGACAAATTCATGCATTCCAATATGCGTTATTTTACACTGACACACAAATCAGCAGTTCTATAGAAAATAAAATGTCGGCGATCTCAAAATTCCTTCCATGCCACTGTGTAAGAAGACAACAAATGCGAAATTATGGTTATGCGAGATATAGCAGGACGTGGTTCGTTTAGAACATTAAGCGTTTTGATAAAGGAATAGCCTCGTGTTGGAAACTTGCAGTGTGGAGATCACGCAACTAAGCGCATGCGTAGTGTCCCGTCTCAATGCCGTGCTTTAATTTAAGCATAGGATGCGTCACTGTACTTATGCGCTACATTAATATACTCCGCTAGGTCTGTGCACGCCTTGAGCAGTTGCTGGCTAAGTGTCAGCAAAGTGCCCACGTAGACCAACGACCATGGCCGCCCAATTCGTCGAACAAGTTTTACGCTATCCGGTGGCAAAGAAGGTCAGGAAAGAATAGGAGGAGGTACGTCTCAGGACAAAGCCAGGTGAGCTTGTGTAGAACACTTCAATTGAATGTTGCCGAAAAAAAAACGCCATGGAATGCGAATGCCTGAACTTCTATGCTTTATGATTCACCTCTGTCTGAGAAAGCGATAGAACCGATTTTCGGACTTCCCAGGCTAAAGGTGCGTTAGGCCGGTGGTAGGTGTTCTTGCTGGATATAACGTCGTTGAGTCTGCAAAGGAAGCCATCGCAGTACGAGGATGCCGGCCTATGTAGTACGAAAGACCTTTGTAGGAAGCCTACTCGCCACGGCGGTCGAATGGTTATGGTGCTCGACTGCTGACCTGAAAGCCGCGGGTTCGAATCCCAGTCGCGGCGGCCGCATACCCAATGGAGGCAATAATGCTTGAGGGTCGTGTTCTTAATTTAGGGGTACGTTAAAAAAATCCGGGACGGTCGAAATTTCCACAGCCCTCCACTACGGCGTCCCTCAGAATCGTATCGTGGATTTAGAATTCATGACCCAAACAAGTTTCACTTATTAACATTGTAGGAAGCCCACTCAGGCATGCTGCAGTGTTTAACGAGACACTGGCAGAGTTAGGCTGGACAGGGAAGACGCTTTTAGCAGCACTGGAATCTTGAATGCTCTCCTGTATCTGCTGCAGATTCGAATGGGCGGAGCATCAGCGTACATTGACTAATATTGTTAATATTTTTTAGCACCAGAACACACTTGACGTCTCCTTTCCCTCTATAAGCTGACACCGCACGCGCGGGCCCCGCATGCATAAATCCTGTGTAAACGGGACGCACAAATGTGCCTCAGCCCCCTAAATACTTATGCTGTCGTAACGAAATGGCACAAGCTTCAAGGCATTTAATAATCAACACTCTCAACTAAGGTAACCGTGAACGTGCTCAATCTACTATCCTCAGTAGAATATCTGCGCCACAGCATTTACCCTTATTTGTTTTATTTAAGTTACATGTTCCGACCGCTTGCACTCTTACTCGCAGCTGTTTTGTCCATTGAGGTACATGTAAAGATTACAGTGAACAATCATAGGTAACGCATTGTGCTCTTTCGCGAGATCCGGAATTGCTTGTCTTTATGCAATGTCATCAACTCACGAGTTTTGTGTTTCGCACAAAATCCGAACGATGCAGAGTACCATTTGTACTCTACTGAAGGAGAGCAAGATGCATCCCTGTCCGCAGTTCAAAAGTCTAGGAGGCGCGAAGACGTTTGTTTTGTAAAATTAACCACTCTAACCCTCCACACAGACGGTTAACGAGCAAACCTGAAACGTGCGGCCCCGGGGTTTATCGCTGGGTTAATGCCGATTGTTCATTAGCCTTTTTCAATTGTTGGTTACATCTGTGCAGAAATCTTGACTGATGTTTGCCACCCGTGTATTCCCATCTTAATGTGCGTGCTAAAGGTTGCGCACGCTTGGATGTCCCGTTTACAACGCATCACACTTACGCCGAACAGCAACCTGCAGTTGCAATTTCGCCAACAGTTTAGCAATGCTTCGGTGACGACGCTCACAGAGGAGTGTCTGATCCGTTTTATTTTGTTTGCGAATTTGGTATCTATTGAATTTTTGCTACAGCTCTCACAGCCAGTCATATTGAGATGTCGTGAAAACCTAATGGGGGGGAGGGGGGGTCGTACATCAATCCCGATAAGAACACAAGGCGGAATATGCTTTATATAGCGGTGTCTGACGACCAGAGTGCCACCTTGTTGTAGGAGACATCATAAGGTACCCACCGAGGGTTTGCGCATGATGGGGAACTCGAGTGCCAGCATTCTAGCATTCTGTAAGAAAAATGCGGGATCGTGCTTAACGAAAATTCTGAAGAAATATTTATTGAAGGAAATGAGGTGCAGAAGTACATACACGCGGAAATGCGGCTTATGCGTATAACTCTCAAGGATTTTGAGTACCGATAGTTACGTCTACGAAAGTGAACCCTTAAAGACCTCTGCTGCCTGTACAATGCCTTATGCGGCGATGTCAGGAATCAGTCTACGATATCTCTTTAACTCCCGTTTGAACGTTATTGTACTTTCCAGTGGGGACACGCCACTACATCCGAGAGTAACATTGGAAGGAGGAAAACACTTGCTTAGTACGTCAGGTGGAAGCCGTGACGAAGCGCAACCGGTTACAAAATGTGCAGCCATTCTGCTACAGAATGCGAGGTGAGCGCTTCTGTAATACTTCGGTTGAATAAAGTAGCATGCTGATATGTTAGCGACATTCAGGGGGCCTTACACACACGTAGTGGGTACGCTGTTATAAAAGTGCTCAAACATTTACCTTTACTATAGGTGTGTGTGTGCGTGTGTGTGTGCGTGTGTGGGCGACTGAAAATAATGACAAGCGAAACAGAGAGCGACGAGGATGGAGCCGGATATTGCTGTCGCGTTCAACTCTTAAGGGTAAGCTTAAGCGGCCCCCAATTTTCGGCACAGAACATCGCCTTTACGCACGTACCCTTGCCTCCTTAAAGGAACACTAAAGGCAAATATTAAGTCCACGTTGATTGATGAAGTAGTGGACCAGAAACCTCGCAGTGCTACTTTTGTGCCAAGGATGTGCTTATTTTGAAATAAAGTCACGTTTTAGTGGTCCACATCGCGTTAGCGCACTTAAAATCACCCGACTGAAAGTGGTCTTTCTCACGTCACTGTTGCCGTGCCCAACGTCGCCCGCCTTTACAGCTAGGCGGCGTGCACCATTCGGGCATCCGGCAACATCACGTGCATGCGGCATTTTGTCGAACGTTCTGTCAGAGCGACTTTCACGAGCGTGCAAAACACACCCGGCAGTACGCGATACCGAAACTACGACTGAGACGCGACCACGTGAGCGAAGCAGGGCGCCGGGCGAAGCGCAATTTGGCGAAAACGGAACCTTTGAACCACACGCGCCTTTCCCCAATGCAACGCCAAAGAGCTTCTTTTTCCATCAAACAGAAACGAACAAGCATAATTTTATTACGCCTCTTAATGCACGGAAGCTTCTTTTTTAATGGCAGCTCGTTTGATTACGAGTGATTAATTGTAGTCGGACTCTCACGTCGTCGGGATCATTTCCAAAATGTCCCGCTCGTGGCGCGCTCATCGTGTGATACATTTAACTTAATTTCTAGGTACGTATGGCACTGCTGTTGATAATATTGCTGTTTTAGACGTTGTCATACATTGAGCTTTCACTTTGAGATAAACTGTTATTAAATGCGAAGCATTTCTTAGCGAACCTCAGGCATTTTGGCCGTTTCTATCTATCTATCTATCTATCTATCTAGCCGCCTACGTCTGCGCGCTCTCCAGGTCGTCTCCATAACTTGTATTATACCAAAATTGGCATAGCAGGGGATCAGTGTATGGCGAACACGATCCAAAGGTCATGACATGAATAACGCAAAATACCTGTCGCGTACGTCATGAAACCCTTTCTCTCAGTCACGTGTGGCACATACCCGCATACCAGAGTTCATGTTTTGCGGGTATGTGCCACAGGTGATACAAAGTCTCAACCAACACAGTAACCGCAAACACACACACATTGACACGCAAGGAAAGTGGTAATAATAATAATTGTTGGGGTTTTATGTCCCAAAACCACGATATGATTACGAGAGACGCCGTAGCGAAGGGCTCCGGAAATTTTGACCATCTGGTATTTTTTAACGTGTACCGAGATCGCACAGTACACGGGCATATACATTTTGCCTCCATCGAAATTCGACTGCCGCGGCCGGGATCGAACCCGCGACCTTTGGGTCAGCAGCCGAGCACCATAACCACTACCCCACCGTGACGGACGCAAGGAAAGTGAGGAAGCTGAAGATAGAACAGCCCTGAAAGACGCTCAACTACCATCCACTCGTCCACGTGGTTCGCCACGTGGATTACTCAAATACCGGGATCAATGCTTCCTAAAATAAATCTGTCGCGAGAACCAGGCCTCTCATCGTTACCGGTGACCTCAACATTGATTTATCAAGACCTAACAACGCCTGGTCCTTATACTGCGTGAAAGACGGCTTAGATGTGGACAGGACATCAAAACACCTCGTTGCCGCGTCCAGCACAGGAGGCATCATAGAGCATTTCATCGTAAGAGGCACACGCGATGCTGTACTATACCTCGCACTTAACTGCCCTTATACCCCTCGTAGCCGCGATCACGAACGAATGCGAAGAACAAGTCCGGTCCAGCTACTGGGGCTCACTGATCACGGTGATGATGACCTTCACAAACTGTTAAGAACCCCTTCCATACATGCGCACGGGTGCGTGCGTTCGTTCTCCGGGCGTGCGTTCTCCGTCATAACGGACAAATGCAAGCATAACAAATTTATCAACTCCAACTGTGGCTGTAACGTGCGTGCAGTGCGCCTGGGCGTGCCACTGGGTTGTGTATATATCTAGGAAAACTTTCTTGAATGAAGCTTAGTTGCGAGTAACGGCTGTCCTGCGCATCTGTGTTCCTTCTTTGTCTTGTTCGGATTCACGCTGTTCAGTATTGAAGGATATAAGCACTACATATCAGCATACCGCGTCTGGTGTTGATAACATTCATGTTGCTGTTGGCATCGTTACGCAACAGTAAACAACTGTTTATATAATACATATGTACGTCTTCAACATATGAGTGTGCGTGTACCGCTTACACATTTCTCTAGCGTCATTCCGTAACGTTTAGGTCAATGTGAACAATTACGCCACAGTCACCATCCTGCGCATGCTTCGCATAACATCGATTCCCACGGTACGTGGGATCTGCCGAATTTTTTTGCCTTTAGTGTCCTTTTAAATGGACTGACAACTGGGCAGAACGTGTGGTTAGATCCTGGTGGAAATGAAAAGACCGTGATAAATAGTGACGGGTTCCAGCATCCTTTTCGCGTTGTGAGTAGGATTTATATTTTTAAATCGTGCATAAAGGTAACAAAAACCGGTATGTTGCGCAGCCTAGCGGAAAAGTCCCGAAGCTGGATTATGAAGTCGGTCACTTTGCTGTACATAGTCACGTAGTCTGATGCTGTCATACGCGCCATAATAGGTCCTCAAAGTTAGAGTATGTATATATTTATCTGTCCCCGCTCCGTTCTGCGTTGCCTACGAGGTAAAAGAAGTTCCACGGTCAGAAGCGGCGCAGCATTCGTGGCCCATGTCGAGCCGCGGTCCATGTCGAGCCAGTGGCCCATGTCGAGCCGCGAACCAACCGAAACGTCGACAGCCCTGTTACGACAAGCGAACCCAGCCGCAGTGCACGTGAGAGCCCTGCATGTGCACGAGCTCTGACCGAGCGGCCACCGCGCGGGACGGAGCACGAAAAAGAGGTTAGGGGCCAGTGGCTAGCGATATCGACAGACACGGCGATCGCACTTTTTCGTCCGCGTTCCCTCTCTTTCGTCCTCGTCCGTGCCATCATTATGCCAACGACAGCCAACAAAGGCTACACCGCTCTACCTGGGAACGGGCGCCTAAGAGCTGCGCTCTAAAAGAAAGGTGAAACTAGAGAGAAACAAAGGCGCCCCAGCTCCGCATTTCCTTCAGGCTTGGAACCACAAGTGCCAAGGTGCTCTATTTTTAATAGGTTCCAAGACGAAACAACTTAAAGGAAGAGGGACCAGGTGCTTTCGTTATTTTTCTAGTAGACGCAAGTGGCGTCCCATCGCGGAGGCACCATTCGGATGCTATCTAAAGAAAATTCGGTAAACTGAGGCTCCAACCTGTCATGTTAGCTGTCAAAGTGAACTGTCTTAAATTCTCGCCTGAATTGTATGACACGAAAAACGTGTTTTTTGCCAAAGTTTTTGCCAAAGTCTAATGCAGTGAACCTTGTGTAGTGCTGCAGGCTTTTGAAGGAAATTTTGTTACGGAGATGGCGTAACTCCGATCTTAAAGATCCGACAAGAGCAAGCGTCAGTATGGAAAGTCTTCTGAACGTTTGTCATCCGATCTTTCGCAGGTACCGTCAAGGAAGCGGAGGAGCGTCGGACCAGCAGCAAAAAAGAGACGCTGCTCAAGTGCTCTGGGCGTGTTGCTTTTGCAATGAGGCCTTCATCTGTGCGGCAGGCTACAACAAACATGCCGAGAACAACATCGTGGATGGCAGACACGTATGCGGCATATGCGGCGCATGGGTGAAGTTTCCTTCCAAGTACAAAAGACATTACAGCATTCACACAGGTGAAAAGCCTCATTTTTGCAACGTGTGTGATCGTAACTTTTCGCTGCCGCACCACCTCAAAGAGCACATGACGACGCATACGTTCGAAGTGCCGTTTTACTGCGACCTTTGCGGGACAGAATTCAAGCGGAAGAAAGACCTAAAAATGCACGCCAAGAAACGACACTTCGGAGAGCGTGATTGTCAAACCAGGACCATGAAAACTTATCTCAAGAAAACCTGCAGATGTCTCGACGGAGGTGTGACACGCGTCTCCTGCCGCTGCAGTACCTGAGTTTGGCTCAACACTTCAATATAATTGCTAACATGCCGAGATACACAAGCAGGTAATTTTACTCCTGGTGACAACAGCTGAAATATAGCTGGGACAAATGCTTGCCCTCGTAATTCGATGAATAACCGGTGGATATTAACCAACGAATAACCTCGAGAAAAAAACCGGGTGTCTTATGACCGTCGGAAGGAGGAGACGCCATACGACACATCTTACGTGGTACTTCTCGCATCAATGTGAAGAGAGGATCCTTGGCAAGTGTTCTAGCTGTCATTGACCGATGTCAGTACAAACCACTGTGGCAAGAAGTGTAGTAACAACTACATCTATGGCGCCAATGGGGTGCATGGGTCCATTCTCTAAGTTTTAAGGTCATAAACGCATTCGCCCCGGTGAAAAGCTTTACACGTGCGACGTGTCCGGCCCTAAATTTTCTGATGAACACAGCCACAAAAGGATTAACATCAAGCTTGAAGTGGAAAGCCGTTCGTTGCAAACACTGCTGGGCTACGTAGAGCCGAAGGAAACACCACATCCTGCAACGACACCCTGAAATCCATGGACGTGACAACAGTGCTGCGAAAAAATTACCTGGGCAGGAAATCTGAAATTTTCTTGAAGACACAGTCTGGTTAACTTTTCTTGCTCCTAACTCGTAAGTTGTGAGCTCGGCTGAACAGTTCAGACTAACAATTGACTTCTTCACCAACTCAAACGGGCTAAACTTACGTAGACAGCTAGACATATATACTGATTGATAGGTATAGTGTAACTGCTTTTGGGTATTAATACATGACATATATGTCACGTGTCTAAAGCAAAATGACCTGTTTTACCAAGTAAACTTAACATATCGACTACACCGCGGGGATTACGTGCGTGCGTGACCACTATAACAAAGTATTTAGAAGGTCCTGTGGACTTCGTAATTTAGGAATTGGCTTGTAGCAGTTTTTCTCGGTCTATATTCATTAGCTTTTCCTGTGTGTTTCCAGTAAAGGTGTCATGAAATCAAGAGCATCAAGGCCTTCTCAACTTGCCTGCGTATTTCGGTGTCGATGGACAGGTCGAAGAGAAACTCGACGTGTTTGTTGTCCATCTGGAGCGACAAGTAATCACCCTTGCCGTCGATGTTTGCCTCGTTTCAAAAGAAGATGCCGTGCGGCGACCGGGGTATCATGACCAGGAGGACATCCAGGAACAAAAGATGGTCGTAGCCTTGGCCAAGGAAGCGCAGCCACGACGAGCCATTGAAAGGTGGTGCCACATTCTCCACAACTGCAACAACAACAAACCAATAAACATATTAATAATACACATCTACCCTGTCCACCTTTTTTTGCGTGCTTGTCACATGCAATGCACCCGCGTTTTATGCCTCCTGCATTGCGTATGAAGCACTTAGTCAAAGACGCGTATGGATATATACTAGTACACGATTACCAATGTAGCTTCTCAATGAAATCTGGTTTCCATCACTGCTCTATCCTCAGTTCTTTTCTGGTTAACGATTATATCAATAGCACGGCTGATGTAATACTCTATCCTCAGTTCTTTTCTGGTTAACGATTATATCAATAGCACGGCTGATGTAATACTGTTCGGTTTTTTTTAGTACGCTTAAGCCCCTGTAATTATTGCCCATGCAAAACAGCTTTGATAGGCAATGTCATCTATGTATGTGTCAGCCGTGAAAGCTATGAGGTGCTTCGAAGGCACCTCGAATGCCGCTAATACAACAAAGGCGCAACTCATATGAATCCCCAACTCCCAAGGCGTGTGGAACTTAACTCTTCTTCTGCTTCTTTTTTACCCCCTCCGAACACAACTGCTAAATGTGCGACACTGTATGCCTGTATCACCTGTAAAATAGATTGAGCTGCAGTTTGGCAGTCTCTTTTTCCTGTAATTCTCACCTGAATCGGGTTTCTAATGTTTCCGGGAGCACCTTGTTTGGCATGCAATGTCGATAATATTGCCTTTCTCGTTCCAAAAGTGAATAAATTGAACAAAAGCCAAGCAACAGTAGCGAATTACTCTTCGTATTGGGCCCCAGCTTGCGCCACTCTGGTATGAAATTGGAACATTTCCACTGTCGCCTGCATACCCAGCATGTCCGCGCTTTGCAACAAACGCGCAATTCGCTCGCATGGAGGGGCTGCACAATTAAACCATAAAACTAGGAACTGTAGTTTATCAGGTAATGCAGGCTCACTCATCCGCGCGAGCGAGGCGCTACACTTGACGAATGGCCGATCAGTGGTTCGAAACATTGGTGCAGGCGGAAAATTCAAACAGGTAATTCTATAGGTACAAGATTATTAAAAAAAAAACAATTATTTGTGTGAGTAGGAATATGCGAAATTTCCCACGAAAGAACAAGATTTTTCTTATTCGCGCAAGGACATAAAAATTACGGGAATCTGAGAAATTTCAACCAGGCACCCATGAGTTACGGGCGAAGTGCTCCTATTTTTCGTAGAAATGCTACGCACTCAAATCATTCGCATCGTTTACGTGAAACTGCATGCAGCGATTCGGCAAGCGTTTTTTTATGTTGTCCAAAAGCGATGGACGATTAAGAGCACCCCGTGCTCTAACAATGAACTTCATTAAAGGGGCCCTGCGACACAATTTGAGCATGTCTTTTTCATCGGTTCTTCTGGTACTGTGGAATGCATCGATATTGTTGCGCAAGTGGCAACACCGAAATCGAAGCGGTTATAATTTTAATTCACGGGATAAACTACCTTGATTTCGGACTATGGCGACACACATCGGCTATTTCTGTTACAGGAAGTGACGTGATGTCATGTGACAGTGACGACAAAGACCGTTCGTTTTTGATTGGCTTGACGCGACACGTGACGTTCAATATTCATATGGTGGTAGCTAGGTCATATTACGGAGCCCTAAGAGGAACAAAACCCCTTTTTATGCTTTCTCAGAAACAAATGATTCCTGTTTCTAACTAATATATTTTCAAAACAACGCACACGACGCTAGGTGCGCTGTGGAATGGTAATCAAACGATACTCTTCCGCGTTTTGCCTTTTGCGGCACACTCTAAGAAAAGATCGAGTAAAAAGGGCGTCTTTTTGTCCCACAACAATAATCGTCATCTGGCTTGCTTGCGTTTTCTTTCTTGAAACCTCGGCGCTGGCCACTTTCCTACCAAGAATGCTATGTCACGCTGATAGCGCGCATGTCGTTCGTGACCAGAAAGTTCCGGGCGCGCGGCGATAGTGCAAGGAAAGGAAGGCAAAATAAATGACGATTATTGTTGTGGGACAAAAAGACGCCCTTTTTACTCGATCTTTTCTTAGAGTGCATCGAGCGACACCGGCCACACCGGCACCTGCGAAACACGCAACGCTCAGCTCGTCGCGATGCTGTCAACGAAAAAAAAATTCTAAACGCTTACCGGCCGACGCCGTCCACGACATCGGGCGTTAGCGTTTCGTCTGGGCCCATGGAGCCATCCTCGCGTTGCACGGGGCTCAGAGAGGCACTTTCAATTTGCAATGGCGTGCACGACATGCAAGCAATCGCTGCGTCGCAAGAGCTCTCGCTCGAGGTCTGTTATGTCTTCCAGACTCATTTTGTGCACTACACGACAAATCATGGGAGCGTCTGCTAGCTGACGCACGTGGTTTGTCGTAAGCATGGTAACAACGCCGTCAAAAAGAGGGGTAGCAATGTACTGTGTGAAGGCCACCATGAGGTGACATTTCCGGTATGTCTTTATAAGACGCGCGTGGTGATTGGAACCGGCCTTTGACGTCAGCGGGAGAGTGAAATGCGAAAGGGAACGTTTCTCGTCGTCGTCTGCTTGAGTTTTGAACTTTGAGGACTAATAACTTCACTTTTCGTGCACCAATTCGTATAATACTTTTCGCGTTCGTCTCGGCATTCATTACTACACACATTTGCGGTGCTAAATAAGGCAGTCGCAAAAGTGTCGCAGGGCCCCTTTAAAAGCCTCGGACAGGCAGACAACGCGACAAAAGACGACTGCGATAACACCAACTCCTTGATAGGAAAGTACATCAATGTCACTTTAACCGACCACGTCAAACGCTCTGGGACAATCGCAAACTTTTCCCCAATTTTTCAGCAAGCTTTGCAGAAGCTGAAACTGCTGAGTCAGCAAAACGGTGAAAAATCTTCAGCAGCTTGAATCTCTCAAGCTCATACAATAAATACAACCGAATATCATATCCCAAGTTACGTTCAATATCTTCCAGACGCACGAAATCTGAAGTCGCTAACTTAAAGTAACATTGCAGGGCGCGCTGTCAAACAGGGACACTTAGTGTGCCTCGATGTGTGCGCCCCCCTTAGGGCTGATGCCGCCACAACGCCATTTTTTGCCCCGCGTCTCGTGCCTCTCAGCGCAGCTGCCGTAGAGGGGTGAGACGCCGGTAAGAAGCCGTGGGCTAAAATATGGCAGCCGCGCCGCAGTAGACGCCGCAGATGTCCTCACCCTGGACCACGGTGTAAGAAAAATAATTTAGGTGTGGACACTCTCCGCCCGCCGCGAAGGAGAGCGCGTCCAGATAATGTTCGCCTTTAATACATGCGCCGGCCACAGTTTCGTGGGGGGCGCTGCGACATGGGGGCTTAAGAAAGCTATTGCGACGAGGCGAACGTGCGTTTTTCTTCATTTTTTTTTCACCTCATTGCATTTTTTTAACCGTGCAGGCGGAGGAGAATAGAGCAACTGAACGGCGAGTTTTCATACGGCCACGGTGTAAACGGCGCACCCGACGCGCATAGCGTCCCTAACAGCGTTGCGTACGTAAAAGCGCGGCGTCTTGCTTAGAGCGCGTGAGCAGTCTTTCTGCTCGCTGACTTCTCACGTGCGCAACGCCGTTACGGACGCTACGCACGCAGCTCGTCTTCTATAGTACATGCGCCGGCCGCGGTTGCGTGGGAGGTGCTGCGACGTGGGGGCCGAGAGGAGGAAAGAGGCGAACATTATGTGGACGCGCCGT
Organism: Rhipicephalus sanguineus; assembly: GCF_013339695.2. Classification (NCBI taxonomy): domain Eukaryota; kingdom Metazoa; phylum Arthropoda; class Arachnida; order Ixodida; family Ixodidae; genus Rhipicephalus; species Rhipicephalus sanguineus. The sequence continues at coordinate 65,238,933 of NC_051184.2, read as the reverse complement.
CGGGCGGAGTGTCCACACCTAAAGCATTTTTCTTACACCGTGCCGTGGACAAAACGCGCAACAAAACGCGCATCAAGGCACCCTAGGGACACTAGCTCAAGTGTTCCCTCAATTAACTGTGTACGTGCGCTGTGCACGTGTGGTGTGTAAGCGTCACATGTACGTGTCGTTCCTCCTCGTCTGGTCCCTTGTTTTGGCTCGCACTGTTATGCTGCAAGTATGAACCAACAAGATCAAAAATACGACTAGTCAAGTTATACAGCGGTTATCATGCAGTATGATTTAAAAAAGGGGGGAACGGTCTTACGCGAAGCATAATAATGATATCTGTGGTCTAACGTCCCAAAACCACCACATGATTATGAGGGACGCCGTAGTGGAGGTCTCCGAAAATTTTGACCACCTGGGGTTCCTTAACGTGCACCTAAATCTAAGTACATGGGCCTCATAGAAAATGCGCCCGTGGCCGGGATTCGATCCCGCAAACTCCGCGTGAGCAGTCGAGCGCCATAACCCCTAGACCACCGTGGCGGGGAGTTACGTGAAGAAAACCTAGTGCATATGTTCCCAGTAGACTGAAGTAGCCACCACAAAATTTTTCGTTAACGAGGTATAATCAATCAGCAATAATTATATTGATAACTCTCCAAGTACTCAAGCAATTATCTATACGTGAATGAGGCATACGCAGGCAGGTTCCAATGACATCTAACTGCGTTATTTTCAAAAACGCACTAATTGCGTGCTCATTTTTTTCCGGCTGATAAAGAAAGCCCGCGCAATATGAAAAATAACACGGGACTACGCTAAGCAGCGCCCTCTAATAAGCTTCATGCAAGCAACCGCTTTGCTGGTTGTCCGTTGCCAGAGGCCGCGTTTCGCACTTTGGCAAGGTTTCCGGTAGGGCGCCAACATGCGCCGGAATCGTGCAGCGATTCATTCCACTCGATTGTGACGGCACTATCATTATCCAGATCTCACGGCAGACTGTTCTCATTGATAACGCGGTAAGGGCGCTTTTCTGATTACGGCCTGGCTCTGTAAGATCAAAACGGTGCGTTTCTTAGGCCGGGGAATGGCAGGCAGGGCGATTCATGTTTTTTTTTTTTTTGTTGTTGTTCTGCATTATTTTTTATTTATACTGGCTACATTGCAGTGAGCCTATATGAGGGTGCCGCTTGGTGATGCGCGCAAAAGTCAAGTGACGTGTCTTTTTTTTAGATTTTGCGCGCTTTCTTTATCAACCGGAACAGATGGGCGCGCAATTAGTACGTTGTTGAAAATAGTGCAGTTAGATGTCACTCGAACATGCCTGCATATGCCTCATTGACATTTTGATAATAAGGAGAGTACTTGTCGAGTTACAAATATAATTATGACTAATTAATTTAGCATCCACCTTAGGGCTGAAGTACAAAGAGCCTGGTCAAAAATAAAGTTAATTTCTCTCTCCCTCATTAACGAAAAAAATAGTGGTGCCTGCTCCAGTACACTAGGAGCAATATGAACTAGGTTTGCTTTGTGGTACACCATTCCTCTTTTTTAAATTGTGCTGCGTGACAGTTGGGACACCCTGCATATTCATTCAGCAATACGTAATGACTCAGCACGTCAGTACACGTGGTCTTACGATTCAGGACTACATTGAGTGTCGTCTCAGAGTCAACAAACTAGGATAGAAAACCAAAAAAATAAAGAAACACCACTTCGCATACCCAGCTGAAATGTTACTTGTACGGAGTGTGATACAGTGTACTTTCGTTTCTCTTACGGAAAATTAAACTCGAGCAGTCGGACCAATGACAGATCAGTCAACCCTCGACTGCTAAGAAATGTTGCACGAAACTAGCGCTAACAAAATAAGGAACGTACTCGCCATGTTCAGCGCAAAAAAAGGAACACGAAAACACAAGGAAGTGCACGACACAAGCGCTGTCTAACAACTGAAATTTTAATGGAAGAAACGTGTCATATATAAGCACACAAAAAAACAACAAAAATCCAAAACGAAACAAAAAAACCACAAAAACCAAACAAAAAATCTTATCCCCCACCAGGCATGTACTCACGTGTGCTGTAGATAGGTAATCTCAGCTTCTGTGAGAGCGATGGAAGGCTGGCTCACGCATCTGTCTCTTGCTTTTATAATTTCAAATGCTTCAGCAATTTCACGCGTGCGCTGGTCCCTGTGCCTCATCATCACGGTGGTTTTGTTTAGCTCGGCTGCGCAACCGCACTGCCGGCAATGGAGGGAAAGATGCGTAGATGGTGTGCCTTTCAGAGAGCTAGCGTGCTCCCTTAGACGGACGTTGAGACAACGACCCGTCTGCCCAATGTACGCACCACCACATGACAAAGGGATGGCGTACACCACTCCGCTCGCGCATTCAGTGAATCGCTTAGAGTGCTTCATAGTGCAACCTTCAGTGCTGTCAGCGGCCTGCCTCTCCTGCGCTCTTTTTTCAACTCTCGCGGAAACGCTCCCTAGCTTCTTGCCGGCGCGAAAAACAACATTCACGTCATAATGACCACCAATCTTCTTCAAACGGTGGGATACCAAGTGCAGATAAGGGATAACAACGAATTTTTTTTCCCTCATCCGAGGGCAATAAGGAATCCAAAATAAGGAATATGAAGGCACTTGTAGTGTGTCATGTTTTTTTTTATCCGCCGCAGACTTGCGCTATGTTCTCGCGATCGCGCACTTAAGAAATGAAAATCTAGAAGACAACATGCCAGCAGATCTCGCACGCCGTCATACACGGGAAGGAAATACTGCTCTTGCCTCGCATGCGGACATCGATATTGTGGTACTGCTTGGCCGCGCTCGCAGTGCTAGAAGGCACCGTTCCCTGCGTTCATGCTAAACTAACGTCAAGATCCTGCCAGGCTGTTGAACGACCGTGATGTTGTTGCCCATGCACAATCCTGACGTGGGCGCACGAATATTGCCGATGTAGAAAGTGATAAAAGAATTTCAGCAGTTCTCGCGGATACGGTGGACAGCTGCAACGCAGTGCCGGGAACAGTCCATGCAAACACGGCTCAAGGATTCAGAAGATGAGATTCTAGTCAACATATCCTTTGAAAAATGTTGCGCGAAGAGCACAAAGGCATGCACAGGACTGATCCTCCAGCGCAAATCTTCTAAAACGCCTTGGCAAGCTTGCGCAAGGCGGCTGTTCTTCCTGAATAGAATGAGTTCGTGCAAATGTTCGAAAAACAAAGTTTTCGCGGTTTTGCAAAGGAGTGATCCAGGGATGTATTCACGCTACAAAGACTAGAAGTAGGACGGATATCGGTCGACTCGTCTTCAATTTATTTCTCTGCACAAAAGTCTCCTACTGTAACAGGGCTCGTTGAATGTTTACGAAAGGGAACTTTGACAGAATGAAGAGAAGACTACAGCGCCGTGCTTGTCTTCCGTCTATACCCTTTGTCACTACTGCACTGAAATAGCCGCAGTGTGAACATGACATTGCTTACTTATTCTAAACATGGTTCTACACTGTAGCGCGGTCAACCCCCTCGCAGGGTAACGTCGAATGCGGACGTTACCCTGCGCAGTATATTTGGAGAGAATCCCTAAAGAAAGCAGCTCCGGTCACCCAGTACCCACAAGCAGCTGTAGGCGCAGCGAGTAGGAACGCGCCAAAATAATCACAGAAAATTGATTTTCATTCACGGTGGCGATCGAGGCATCTTGAGGCTGGCACGACGGGTGTTCGACTGCTGACACGAATGTTGCGGGACCGATTCGGAACGGCGGCCGCATTTCGATGGAGGCAAAAAGCTAAAGGCCGGCCTGCTTAGATTTTGGAGAGTGTTAAATAACTCAGTCGAAATTTCCAGAATCCTTTTATACGGCGTCTCTAATAATCAAAACGCGGTTTTGAGATGTAAAACCCTAAATATTATTGTTATGAAATAAGATCCATACAGTTTCTCAGCCGGCGGCCATGATCGGTTTAGCTTATATAAATGCTTCGTCAAATGGCTGCTCATATCACAGAGCGAAAAAGTGGAAAGGACGACGACCAAGACGGTGTAAAGGGCGCTGTTTACACTGTGTCTCTGTCGTCCTCCTTTCCACTTGTTCGCGTTTTACAAGAGTTACAATGAATCAGCTAGCCGAGCAAGCAACAATTCTGGAATGGCTACATTAAAGGGCTCTGCAACACTTTTTGAACATACTGGGGAAAAAGTGCCGATAAGCACTCAAGACTGCTACGACCTTGTGAGCCGATTATAGTACTGCGCGCAGCAGAGAATTTTCAATTTAATTTCACGGACAGCCCCAAAAGTTGCTTGCTCTCATCTCGGTAAACTGCATAGTGAACAGAAGGAACACAGCCAGTGGCTGATTGAATGATCGCGAAAGCATCCTCGGTGCGGATAAAACGCGAAACAGGTGAAACAAAGCCGCGTAGGCTCTCAGGCGCCGTCGCTTCCATATGCAACATGAAGGGAGAAAAAAATGAGGACGGAGCGTCACGGAGTACGATTGAAGCCAGGAAACAAGTGTCGGGCCAACATGTGATACCCACGTCAAACCGCGCGTTCGGTGCGGGAAAATGTAAGAAAGCTGAAACAAATGGCTAATGTTACAGCGCGCGCAGGCGCACAGACGTACTCGGCTTATGCGCTGCCTTTGAGACGTAATGTATTGAGAGGATTCTCGGAGCGTATGCTTACTAACGCACGATGCGTGACATGACGCGATCTCCTAGTTTATTAAGGCCTCAAGTGTCTCGTTGAGTGGTCCCACGAGCGAAATACTGCAGCCGAATGAATTGGTACGAATAACCGCGTGACCAATGTCACTGATGACGTTATAGTGACGGCGCAGATCGCAGAAATGTGTCACGTCATGGTGACGTCACGTTATTAAGTCATCTCATGGCATCGTCGCTTCGTCAATGGTAACCGATCCCAGAGGTTCTGCAACACCATGTTAGGTGGAGAAAGCATCAGGTGGCGACGAAGTATGTTATCAACTGAGAACGTAAGGTTAATTTAAGGTGGGGTGTCACTTCGAAAGGCAGTTTCAAAGTTTGGCTGTACAGCAGTGGTAATAAAAGCTATGGCTATAATATTTGCAAGGTATTTAAAAGCTAGACGCAGGTTACAGTAGAGCTCAAGGTTAGTTTGAAATTGTGTTTGGTATTTTTATGTTTGTTTTTCTGGTTTTTATAGCTGCGGAGCATTCAAAATTTTTCAGAACGGTATCTACTAACGCTTTACGGAAGGGTAACGATATTTTTTGAGCGTACAGCAAAAACTAGATTTTTTATGCTTTTTACATTTGTCGACGTGTGAAAATTGCCATTTATGAACGTTTTTTTAGTATTAAAAATACAAATGTACGTGAATAACTGGTTCTAGTACCAGTTAAGTAAATGTCACTAATTAACACATTGGAAAATTCTTGTTTGGTTACATTGGATAGTTCCCGAAAAAAAGGTACGCAAATGACGAAAATGTTCTTTTGAGAAGATCGCAGAACTAACGTAGGGGTACGCGAGAATTTCCGGTCAACGTGTCATAGAAAAAGGACCCAAAATTCTTTTTGAAACCGCGAGTGCCCAAGTGCGATATATTTCCTGAAAGACAAAGAAATTCAGTTTAATCGATTGCAAAATCCCTAAATTATGTTTTGGGACCAAGAGAAGTCTCACCCTCCTCCACGCGTGCCTCTCGCACTGCTGTCCGCTGTTTCTTATAATTATTCTGGACACCATTTGCGTGACTTAATGCAAAACTAAGTGTGCAGCAAGCCTTGAAGTGTTACAAAGCGTAACATGATGCCGAAGTAATTTTTTTCGTGATGTGAAAGAAGTGTTAATGACGTACCGGTGTGTCGCATTGCACTCTAGATCCTATAATGTTACACAAGAAACGTTGTTAGTACCAATGTCAAAAAAAACGCCAGGCCTGCGCTGAAACCGCAGCACAGTCACAGCGAAAGCTGGAAGAGCGGCGTTTCAAGAGCCCGTTGTAAGCTCTCTTGGGGCTACAATACAAGTACACTAGAAAGGTACCCACTACGCCATAAATCAAATTTTCGTGAAGTTGGGAAGCGCCTACTAAGCCATTATTCGTCATTCTGCGGAGAAGCGAGGCACCAGCTACACGTCAGTAAGGGATTATGTGCACTTTTGTTGACGCGACGACTGATGACGATGAAGAATTACGGCTCAGCCCTTTGTAATGGGTTGGAAGCTTTAAACGGCCCACCAGTTATGTAATTTGCACTGGGTGACGCCCGGTCGCTATTTCCCTCTGCCGTCATGCTGTATAACATACGCTGACGTGGGAGAGAGACGGGGGAGGGGTGCGAAGAACTTTACTGAGACCCCGAGGAAATGGATCATGCGCTTATGGGCTTCCTTGGCAACCAATACAAGTGCACATGCGAGGAACCCACTACGCTATAAATCACTGTAATTTTTGAGAAGTAGGGCAGCAGGCACTGTGCCATTTTTCGTCATTCTACGGAGAGCCGTGCTATCTGCTAAACGCATGCAAGGCATTATGCGCACTTTGTTGATGCTGTGCCTGATGACGACGAAGAATTATGGCAGAGACCTTTGTAATGGGTTGGAAGCAATCAACAACCTACTCGTTTCGCAATTCGCATTGTGTGACGCCTGGTTATAGAATTCGCGTTGTGCGACGCTTGGTGCTTATTTTATTCTTCTACCACGCTATATTGCATATGCTAATGTGGTTCGTTCCCGACACGAAGCCTGTATAGGACCTTTTTGCAAAGCAGTTTCAACCACCGGCATGGCTCAGAGGTTGAATACTGGGCTCACACGCAGAGGGCCCAGGTTCGAACCTCGTTCCATCCTGGAATTTTTTCTTATTTCGTTTTTTTCTTATTTCGAGCGATACTGGTTACGGACACCGGCGGCGGCGGCGGCGGCGGCGGCGGCAGCGGCGGCGGCAGCGGCAGCGGCGGCGGCGGCGGCGGACAACTACGGCGCCAAAAACGGCCGGTGAAATGATCTCATAACAGCTTTCGCTGTAAAAGTTAATCGCTTAAACCTCTGCATATTCATTCAGTAATACAATAGATCATCGTTCACGATGTTCTCGAAATAGGAAAAGGTACTGCGTGGGAAAAAAGCATAGTAAAAAAAAACATATAATGCAGATTCGCTGTAATATTGCGCAGTTTCGCTTCATAACAATACCGCGAACGTTCAGACCGGGAACTCGTACGATACGGGCACTCATCAACAAGGTTCTGCTCATAATGACTCAGGTCGTGAGTGTACGCGTTCTTACCATTAGGAATATGTCGCATGTCGTCTCAGAATAACACAACTGATGTAGAAAGGCAAAAAAAGAAAGAAAACACCGCTACGCCCACCCGGAAGATTATTGTGCGGAGTGTGCAACAGATTGCTATTACTAAAAAAATGCTGCACCAGAATAAAACAAGCAGAACGAATATGAAGCCAATTATGCTGTGTCGAGCTTTTTATCAATCGCACACGCGTAAATGTTCTATGTTCTCACAAGTGTGCAAGGAAGGAATGAAAATCTACAGGACAACGTGCCACCTCTCGGCTGGTTTCGTGCACGCGAAAAAAGGCCTAATCTAGCCACGCGTGCGCACAACGACGATGTGTTGCCGTTATGCTGCGTGGGCTGGAAGGCACAATTCTTCGCGTTCATACTGAAGAAGCATCAAGCTAGTACTACCGTGCTGTTGAATTGAGCCCCTGCACAGTGCATACGCGGATGCACAAATATGGCCGACGGAGAAGAAATGAAGAGAATGAGTGATTTTGAAGCCTATTTGATGGAATGCTACAACAAAGTGCCGGGAACAAGCCAGGCAAGCACGGCTCAAGATTTCAACAGGTGGGCTCCTTATGAACATTTCATTCTGTTTATGTGGCCGAAGGTTCACCGCAGTGTGCATATCATCCATCAGTCAGGGTTTTTTACGGCGATAGCGTTAAAGAACTCGTTTAGCTGGCATTTCAGCGTCGGTGGCGGCGTCATCGGTTGAGCAAAAAAAAAAAAAAAACCGCGTTGTAGTGAGCAAAAATTAGAGCTAGATTCAAGTAAAGAAATATATTTTTTAATTCGGTTCCACTCGAACGCAGGCCGTCGGCGTGGCAAGCAGGTGTTCTACCACGGAGACACGCCAGTGCTTGAAGCTCTTTCGTAAAAAAACAAAACGCTATAAGAATGTCATGTAGTGCGAAGGGTCTCCTCAACGCAATGAGTATAGCGTGGCGAACTGTACAATCGCAACATGCGTCAAAATATGTGGATTGTATTACATCAAGCTGGTGGATTACAGCTGGCCACCCATTAAGAGGTGTGCAGATGCGCAGGCGCACGTGGCAGCTTACGGACGCGTAGTGGTTAAATCGCGAATTTTGCAAAACGAACATATATGGCGTAGTAGCCACTTCGTAAATGCACTTGCTGTAGGCATTCCATAGGATAGTGTCAAACGGCCACTATCACGCGCACAAACGTTCCTTTCCGTGCGGCACGATTGAAGGCGATGTCCGCGGGGCCCGATCACGCTATCGCATTCTTGTCTTGAAGGCGAAACCTCATAGTTTTAGCTTCGGTGCTGTGAAAGAAAGTGATGACGTGCTTTGCACGACAGTGGGTACACTTACGTTGCGCCTACGTATGAGTGCCAATACCTGGTACCTAAAGCAAGGAATGCGCTCACATCCATATATATATATATATATATATATATATATATATATATATATATATATATATATATATATATATATATATACACTACAGTAAAAGCTGTTATGAGATCACAACAGCCAATTTTGTGCCGTAGTTGTCGAAATGAGAAAAAAAGACTACCCAGGTTCGGATGGGAATTGTACCGGAGCCGTCTGCGTGGCAGTCGTGTGTTCTACCACAAAGCCACGCTAGTGCTAAAAACTTTCCCAAATATGCTCTATACAGGCGTCATGTTGGGCAAGGAATCACGTAAACATAATGCCACGCCCACTTGTTCTTTTATTTTGATGTATTCGGGTTTGACCAGCAAGGACGGTTACCAACGCTCGACGCTGTCCACGAAGCAGTGTTCGAGAAACTGCACGATTGTAGTAGATCGTTTCGTTAAGATTGCACGCCGCACGCGAATGTTCCAGCTTTGTCGAGAGATAACGCCGATATCGCTGGAAAGTTCCATAGCGCCTGTATAAAAGCCGACACGCTTGACCGCTTGTCACTGGATCGACGGTCGACGCTCTGTTCGCCGCTATCAGTGTATTGCTGTAGCTTTCAGTTTCTAGGCCACAAGTTCGGCCTAATAAAGAGTTTCATCTCGACGTGCTGACTGCTGCCTCCTTCGACGTCATGACCACGTGACAATATGCAAGATAGCGTGGTAGAAGAGTAAAATACCAACACAATGCGTCACACAATGCGGATTGCGTAACGATTGGATCGTTTAATGCTTGCAAATCATTACAAACGGCTTAGCCGTAATTCTTCATTCTCATCAACAACGGTATCAACAAAGTGCACATAATGCCTTACACATGTGAAACAAGTATCTCGCTTCTCCGCAGAATGAAGAATAATGGCGTAATGGCTGCCTCCCGACTTCGCAGAAATTATGATTTATGACGTAGTGGGTGCCTTGTAAGTACTTAGATTAGTTGGCCCAAGAGGGTTTACATGGGCTCAAGAAAGGTCGCTCTTCCTGTTTTCGCCGTGACTGTTCTGCGTGTTCCATGCAGGCCTGGTGTATTATTTATTTATTTTTTTTAGCTTAAAGCTTAACGATCTTATTCTGTTTCTTCACGTCTGTTCACGTTCCAAAATGTAAAGGGGCGCGTGGGGGCCACGCATGCGCCTAAATGCTGGGACAGCAGGACAACGTCTACACCGAGAATGCGCCTCGAGCATTAGAATAGATTTATACCAGTAAAGAAAGAAGCCAAGCAACGATGTTTTTCACAAATCGAGGACGTCGTCACAAGCGAGCTCGGCGGGTAATTGCAAGGGCACCACGTTTCCCTGTAACTTTCATGGAATGGTTTTTCCTGTTCCACCGCTCTTCATGCTCCTTTTATAAAGATCGCCATTGCATCAAGCCACAAGTTCAACATTAAGTGTGTAAAACATACGAGCCAGTTTTCAGTGCTTCAGCCCTTCTGCGAGGCATTGGAATGACATTCCCGACAATATTGCCACAAGTGCTCCTTTCTTTCTATGCTTTATGTTAACGCCCCATTACACGCGATGCTACTGCCTTGCGCAAACCGCGCCAGAATGCCTGGGAACGTTCCACATTACTTTGGGATTACTTTGACGTTCCAGATTACTTCCAGATTACGTTCCAGATTACTTTGAGCACGGAAACGCGGACAGCCGAGTCTTCTCTGGAACTAACGCGGCCACCATCGATAAGGCTGGAATGTTCGATGTCGCATGTATAAATGCTGGCGCGCCTTAGCACTGAGCAGTTTTATCGACGGCCGACGCTCTGTTCGCCGCTATCAGTGTACGGTGTGTATTGCTGATGTTTGACTTTCCGTTTCCCGGCCACAAGTTCGGCCAAATAAAGAGCTTCACCTCGGACACGCCGACTGCTGCCTTCGTCGACGTCAACACCCCGTGACAATATTGCTTCCTTTTGCATCCATGGATTATCTCTCGAACGAATCCGCAGTCATTTTCATGCAGCGATACCACGATGTCCAAAAAAAATGTTTCTTTTCGCGAAGTACCCTAGTATTGTTTCGTTCTGTTCTGCAAATAGTCAACTTTTTCTTCTAATTATTCTGGCTGGTTCTCTGTTAGAGCTCCAAATTATCACACCTGCTACGTTCTTCCTCTCTCCTTCTGCTTTTGTACAATAATCTCCCATTTAATGGCCTGTACGCGTTATGCTTTTTATACTTGTATCAGGATTGCTTCATTACTCATGCCGATACTCAACTTTCATCTACCGCCATAGCCTATCGACATAGTTTATATCTTAGGCCATGAGTTGTCGTGTCGCCTACTGCCTTTTGATTTGTAGTGTTTTTTTTTACTTTCACGGGGTTATATAAAGCCATATGCGTGCGTAGGATTCTTTGTTAGGGAAGGGGGGCTAGGTTTCACTCTAGCGAACCCAGCCATCTGAATCTACCGTCGGATACAACTTAAGAATGCCAGAGAGGCCCGGCTTGACGGCCGTAGCGCGACAGCCGATCGCCTCCGCGACTGAAGAAATAGTCCTGCTCATGAACTCGGCTATGTTCTCCGTAGGCGGGCTTACCGGGCTTCCGGCTAATGATGTCGGTCTTCAGTGCGTGCCCGTTGTTGCAGGCTTGTGTGCATACGCCTTTGTGGAGTAAATGCCGCGGACTTCTAAAGTTGTATCCATCTAGAGTGACAGCGCAGCCCAGATCAAAGAAGACCAGATTCATCATGAATTGCAGAAGCGAAAGTATTGGTGCCCGGCCTTCCAGCGAAAATGGTGAGAAATAAACAGTTCCTGGAATACGACAGCAATGGTGCTCGGCCGCCAGTATCGTCCAAAACCTGCGTGACCAAAGCCCTGCAACGCACTTAAACAATGAGGGGAGGACCAGCTGAGCAGGGCTGTGCAGAGATAGATAAGTATTCAGGAATACACATATCGGAAGACATGTGTTGGAAGCCTAAAATACAGATACCGAGATGCATTTGTCTTAGAAGAAATGGGATACTGCTCAGATAGTTTTGCATAAATACGATAAAAGTATCCCGGAATACAGTGACGGGAATACAGTTACGGAAATACTTCTTTGTTTCAAGGATGCTGATGCTCCGTAGGAATCATATACGTGCAGCGTATTCGTGTTATTAAGTTTGCAGCGAACAGCAACTTCCAAGTCTATCCGATCGCTCGAATCACTAACGAAGGCTAGTTAGTTCAGAAAAACTGCACATTTATTTCAAACGCGGGATCGGTTTGCTGAGAAGGTTGTTGCGTTGGCTGCACTTAATAACCATCTAAGGTGGACTCAATAGGATATCGTCTTGATAGCGTCCGTTCGGCCTCAACACACGACACTCAAATTCGCGAATTCAATGGCCGCCAAAAAAAATTTGTGTTGCTGCAGCGGCCTTGAGAGACAGCGACTGTCATTGGAAGATGTGCGTCGACCACTCTGCCACATGGGCCATTCTGTGCGTATAGAAAACCCTACACCGCCCGCCCTGTGCCACCGACGAGTGGCGGCCCTTTGCTTGCCTTAGCAAAGAAAATTGTTCCTTTCACGTCGGCTCATTTCCGACAAAAAATCTTACGAGATATCCGTGTGCTGTACAGTGTCGTGATATAATCTATACATCGCATAAGTATTTCACTACTGAGGTACAAATACACTTTTTAAATGTATCTCTGTGAATAAATACAGATACTCAAAAGTACCTCTGAGAGAGTATCGCGATACTGCCCAGCCCTGCGACTGAGTGAAGGTATGGGATGCACTTTGGCCACCTTTGAACGATTGAAGGGGAGCCGCCTCCTGCCCATACTTTGCGCATGTCTGTGTCTACCGCCATCTCAGCTGCGCTAAAAAATACGTAATGCGGCGCGATTTCAAAAGAATGTGGGCTAATTCTTTAGTTTATATGCATGCATTACTCTTTCCTGTACTGTCTAGTGTGGACGTGCAACTACCATCGCCAGAGATGCCTCAAGCAGAAAGCCCATTGGTTACGACGACAGGTGGTGGCAGTTACGCATCAGTGCCGTCTACAAGCAGCACAACCATTCCGCAGCTGGATGCGACGTGAGTGCCACTTCAATAGTTGCATCCAAGCAAATCGCAGGGTGAGATGCATACGCGTGCGGCAGACCGATAATTTACGGCTATTTATTTTGACTTAAGCGTAGTGCAGGCCCGTAGCCAGGAATGTTTTTCTGGGAAGGGGGGGGGGAGGGGAGGCGCTTTCTGAAAACCTTGACTTTTTGAGTAAAACACCTATTTTCATTATTCATTTTTTGGTAAAAGCACGTACTTCACCTGAAGTTTTGGGGGGGGAGGTGCCCGGGCCCCCAGGGCCCGCCCCCTGACGCAGTGTTACGTGGTCGTAACGTTGACGAAGGCAGCAGTCGGCATGTTAGACTAAACTTTTTATTTCAGCGTACCTGTGCCCGGAAAACGAAAAATCCCGCCATAAGCAATACATATTGTGTCTGATAGCGGCGAGACAGAGCGTCAGCCGTCGATAAACAGATGATCGCTGGGACTCGTCTTTGATACATGACGAATCAAAGTTTCCAGCCTTAACACTGCTGGCGGAGCAATCTCTGAAATGATGTTGACTATTCGCGTGCTGCGCGCTAACATAACAAAAAAAATTTCCCTGCCACGGTGGTCTAGTGGTTATGGCGCTCGACTGCTGCCCCGAAGGTCACGGTATCGAATCCCGGCCGCAGCGGCTGCAGTTTCGATGCAGGCTAAAATGTTTGAGGTCGGTGTACTTAGATTTACGTGCACGTTAATGAAACCGAGGTTGACGAAGTTTCAGGAGCTGTCCACTACGGCGTCTCTCATAACCATATTATGGTTTTGGGACATTAAACCCCAGATATTATAATATTAACTTAACAAAATGATCTACTACAATAAGCTAGAGTCCTCATGTTGCTTAACGCGCATAGAATAGCTTAAGGCACACGACATGAACGACTTCAGGTCATGCACTGCGCAGCTGACAGTTCGTAATGCTGTCCAGGACAACACCGTCGTCTAGAGCATCGAGATGTCGGATCACATCGTATGGCCCGAAGTATCGGCGCAGAAGTTTTTCAGTGAGTCGTCGTCGGCGTATCGTTGTCCAATTCCAGACATTGTCGCCGGGCTGGTATTCTACTTCGCATAATCGAAGGTTGTTGCGACATCTGTCTTTTGCTGGAGCAAGATGCGTACGGTCTAGTAGTCGCTCTCCTTCGGCGCGCTGAAGGTAGATGGTCACGTCGATGTTTTCCTCGTCGGTGACGTCGGGTAGCAAGGCGTCGATGCTTGTTCCCGGGCTCCTTCTGTGGACCAATTGACTTGTATGGCGTCATCTGCGTCGTTTCTTCTACGGCCATGTTGTATGCGAAGGTCACATAAGGAAGGATGTCATCCAAAGTCTTGTGCTCGATGTCAACGCACATGGCCAGCATGTCGGCGATGGTCTTATTTAGACGCTCGGTGAGGCCAATGGTCTGGGGGTGGTAGGCTGTGGTCCGGCGGTGGCTTGTTTCGCTGTATTTCAAGATCACCTGAGGAAGGTCAGCAGTAAAGACCATACCTCTCTCGGTGATGAAGACTTCTGGGGCACCATGACGCATGACGCTGTTCTCAACGAAAGAATTGGCTACCTCGGCGACACTGCTTTTATGCAGAGCCCTTGTTTCGGCGCATCGGGACAGGTAGTCGGTTGCTCTGACGATTCACTTGTTTCCGACAGTCGACGTCGGGAACGGCCCCAGTAGTCCATACCGACTTGTTTGGACGGCCGGCGAGGTAGCTCGATGGGCTGCAGAAGTCCGGCTTGCCTAGTCATCAGTGTCTTCCGTCACTGACAGTCTCGGGAAGACTAAGTAGTGGGTGATGTCGGCAGTGAGGTGAGGCCAGTAGTACTTGTATCCCCGCGATGCGGGCATGCGGGAAAATCCAAGGTGGCTAGCCATCGGATCCTTATGTAGAGCTTCGAGAACCTCTGGACGTAATGTTGAAGGTTTAACGAGTAGGTAGTTCGCTCGAAGGGGCGAGAAGTTCTTCTTGCCAGTCCTCCTTGATGCCAGGCCTCGCTTGAATACATTGAACAACAGTGGCCTTGCCCTCGAGGTAATCCACAAGGGCCTTGAGTTCTGGTTTGGCACGCCATCGTTCAGCGAAGTCGTCGACACTTAATGTCGCTAAAACAGCCACAGTCTTAGTCGTCCTTCGGCGGTGAGTCAAGAGCGACGCGAGACAGTTAGTCGGCGTCTGAGTGCTTTCGCCCGGACTTGTAAACGACGGTAACGTCGATTTCCGGAAGCCGCGGACTCCATCCTGCCAGGCCACCCGAAGGGTCCTTCAAGTTAGCTAACCAACAAAAGGCGTGGTGGTCGCTCACAACTTTGGAAGGCCTGCTGTAAAGGCAAAGGCGAAGCTTTAATGTAGCCCCGATGAAGCAAGGCACTCTTTTGTTGAGGAATAGTTGGCTTCCGCCTTAGATAACGGCCGGCTATCGTAGCTGCTAACCCTTTCTAGTCGATCAGTCCTCTGCACAAGGACGGCTCCCAGCCCGACGCTACTAGCGTTGATGGGAATTTCCGTGTCGGTGTATTTGTCGATTGGCGCAAGTGTTGGAGTGATTTGCAAGCTTCGTTTAATTCCTTGGAATGATTCAGCTTGTGCCGTTTCCCACTTAAATACCACGTCGGTTTTCGTAAGGAGAGTTAGTGGCTTGGCGATCCGTGAAAATCTCTTCACGAAGCGTTCATAACGGGCGCACAAACTGAGAAATCGGCGTACGGCTTTCTTGTCGCTGGGCGGCGGGAAGGCAACGATGGCCGCTGTTTTCCGTGTGTCGGGGCGAACTACAGACTCCAACAAGAGCTACGCGTACGGAAAGCGGTACTTTTCTGGTTTCAGGGTCAGTCCGGAAGACTTGATCGCTTGAAGTACAGTTTCAAGGCGCCGGAGGTTACCTTCGAAGGTCGAGGAATGCACATCGACGTCGTGCAAGTACACGTGGCAGGTCAGCCACTTCATTCCTGGCAGTACTGTATCCTTAACGGGCTGGAAAGTCTCAAGTGCAGAGCAAGCCCCAAAGGGCATTACCTTAACTCGAAGAAGCCGTCTCGTGTTATAAAGGCACTCTTCTTTCGGTCTCTCTGTTCGACTTCCATTTGCCAATAGCCCGTGTTGATGAACACCGACGAAAAGTACTTTGTGTTGTGGAGACGATGCAGGGCATCCTCCATCCAGGGGAGAGGGTACACGTCCGTCTTCTTGATGTTTGTTCAGGCAACGATAATCGACACAGCAGCGTGGGGTTCCATCTTCTTCCCTAACACCACGAAAGACGACCACGGACTCTTGGACGGCTGGATGATGTCATCGCGTAGGATTTCGATTACTTGTTTCTTTACGACCTCGCGTTCGCGCGTCGAAGCTCAGTACTGGCTCTCACGGATTGGTCAGACACTTGCTTCTGTTAAGATGCGTAGTTTCGCAACTGGAGTCTGTCAAATTATTGACGAGGAGGGGAAGCAGTCCTTGAATTGCAGGTGCAGCGCTTTGCATGTGCAGGGCTTTGTGCTTCGGGAGGCTGTGGTTCACATCTAAATCTGGTTGGGGACCTTGATCCGTCCAAGCAGGTTCGGTAACATCGAAGAGGGCGAAAGTATTGCTGGCGTCCATGAATTCTTCGAAGTAGGCGACACTCGTACCAATGTTGAGGTGCCTATATTCGTGGCTGAAGTTTCTCAGCACTACCTTTGCTTTGCCGTCACGCAGCTAGGCTATGCCTCTTGCGATGCAAATCTGACGGTTCGGGAGCAGGTGCTGATCGCCGTCGATGACGCCTTCGAGGTCTGCGGAGTTTTCGGCGCCGACGGAAGTGATGACGCTAGAGAGAGGCGGAACGGTAACGTGCTCTTCTATCGTATCCGATACGTGGTTCCCTGGCGTATTGTGGGGCAGCAGCGTGTTTTCGAAGGATAGTAGGGCAGCTCCGCTCCAGAAGTAAGGCATCTCCGCACTAGTGCTGCAAGGACTCATGTAGCGGTGGAGCTAGGGGCGTTCCCCTCCTCCTCACTGTCAGCTCCCTATTTGTTTTTCTCTCTCTCTCTCTGTTTATTTGTTTTTCATGGTCTTTCGGTCTTTCTTTCTCTGTATCTCTATTTCTCGCTTCCTCTTTCCATCTCTCTCTCGCTGTCCATATCTTTCTCTGCTATATATTCTCACATTTCCTCTCAATCTTTCTCTTCCTGCTTTTAGTTCTCTCTGGTGCTCTCTTTCTTCCTATCGTGTGTTCTACCCTCTCCTCTTTTCCCTCCTTCTCTCCCTTACACCTGTCCTCCTCTCCGTCGCTTCTCTGTCTCACTCTCTTGCTATAGACGATGTCACGTAAGACATATAGGCGCCGCCACCTGGGTCTGTTCATGGAATGTTTCTAGCTTTTGTATGTCGCGACGTGAAATATTAGTCATAAAACGTCGAATGCACCAACCCAGTCATTTTTAGGTGCATGCGTCTGGCGTAGGGCTGCCCGTTTAGCTGTTAAACATACAAAACGGCAAGACTACAGCCCACTTATGGAGGCACCCAAAGCTATCCGTAAGATAGTCTGTACAGTACTATAAAATGCTCTGGTGTGCTCTGCTAGCCGGTCGCCCTCGAATGGTGTGTGCGGGAGTCCGAATCTTGCCTTGGGAAGAAATGTTTTTTCCTAGAATTTCTTCCTGTATCTTCCTTTCTTTATTTCTCTCCCTGTACTCGTGATCTCGTCCATAAGAGATATTGCATCTCGCGGCGGAGAAGTCAGCGCTTGTGCGTTGTGAGCGAAGAAGACGACGACGACGGTGAAGCAAGGCGCGGGGTTTACCTTAGATAATATCAGGCCTATAGCACTCACATCAAATCTAAACTCGTCGAGAGAATTTTACATAGCCGGGTAGATCGCTGGATGTCAGAAAAAATGACACTGAGCCCATGTCAAATTGGTTTCAGGCGTGGGTGTTCCATTTGGTGTGCACATGTTGATCTAGAAAGTAGAATACAGCTTGCTCGATATCAGAAACAATATTCAGCTTTAGTAACCTTAGATATCACCAAAACCTATGATAGTGTGGAGCATGTGAAACT